>NC_090938.1:688998822-689313197 GCF_040938575.1 Ambystoma mexicanum
GCCACACACTGCTTTAGTTCTTCTCCCCTCTTTCCCACCATCCGGGACATGTGGAGGACAGCTCCTGCTCCCACTCTTGCCTATTCGGGGACTAGGTAAGTCTCCCCTAGGGCTTAAGACTGCTAGCAACTCGGCTTTACTTGCTGCTCTCCCCTTGCCCCGACAATGGCGGTGTGGGGAGGTGGGGGGGGGTATGGGGCATGAGGAAACTCAAGGTTACTGATTTTATCAGCCTCAGAAGGATGAAATGCTTTGCTGGCTCATCCAAGATCAGTGGTCGAAGTTTACCAAAAGAAGTAGTGGAACTGTGTTTCCTACTGGCCTGCCCCTGCTCCTCACAAACCCCATTGACACGCCCACTCCCACGCACAATACCAACCCCCAAATACATGCACCTGCTCTTTAAAGTAACATCCAGTGCAGTGCACTGAAGTGCAAGTTTCAACTTCTTCCTACACTTATTTTAAAACGAAACCAGTAAAACATAATTTAAAAAATTAGACGAACACCGCCCCCAGTCACTTCGACCACTGTCCAAGATACAAACTTGTGACACGTGGTACCTTCCTCATTATATTTAAATGTTCACTTGTTTGCATTCACCTACTTAAGGGCAGCATGAAGGGTGCAAGCGTTTGAATTAATCATAACCTCTGTCATTGCTGCTCTTGGCATCCTTCCATACCATCATTTTCTATCTCCCATTACAGAAAGGCAACAAATGATTCTCGGACGCGTCCCCAAAATGAGCGGTCCAGTATCAACTGCTCTGCTAGGCCATGTGCCCTGTGCGCAAGAACACAAGCAACCCCCGCCAGGTTTCAGTCTTGTGGCCTGGCAGCGCCCTGCCATAGAGGTTTACCCAGCGCCATCAATATTCTAATGGATTTTATGCATTGGTTATTTATAATGCGCCTATACAGCAAATGGTGTTTCAAGGCGCAACAAGACAGACGAAGGGGGAGGGGACAGATGGAGGATAACAAAAACAGTCCTACTAGGCCTTGTCATTCAACAACGCATTCTGTAATTGGAGATTGAATACAAGGTGAGCGAGTGGCTATTGAAGTGAGACACCCTGGCTAAAGGTGTTGAAGGAGTAGTGTAGAAGAAGGGCTCAGGGGAGACCATCCATGCTGAATTCCAAAGAATTAATACACATTTGAAGTTTAATATGTAACAAGCTTTGTGATCGAAAGTGCTCCAAAATGTCTTTTAAAATGTCCCGTTAATGTTTAGCCTCATACTTTGGAAGAAGGTCATTCGACCGAAACGCCCTTCTGGGCACCTGCTTTGAGGTTATTTGGGACATCAGAGAATGTGATGCAGTATTGATTGAGGTTACTACACTGAAGTGATTACTCAAGTCTCTTGCTATTCAGACCAATATGGGCCTGTTATACCCACGTTTTATGGAATTCTTGTTCAATGAATTCTGCTGTGAACGGCTAGAGTAGTAATGATGTAATGTGTCGCATATTAAACTTGACAATTGTACTCCTTCCTTGCCCCGGAGATTGCCCAGAGCAATGCCAGTGGTTATGATTGATCGAAAGCCTATCATCCATCCATTTTTTGTCTTCTATTTTCTCTCCAAGCAGGAGAGTGCTTGCTCAGATGTGGGTGCCTTGTTTGTTGCCAGGGAATTGAGCGCCGCGATGATTAGGCCAAGCAAGGATGAATGTCTGGGGTTGCTTTTGTTCCCATGCAGAGAGGAAATGGCCTACCAGCTCTGATTGGACTATGCCCATTGGCAGTGAGGCTAACAATTTGCGGCAAATGGCTGGTCCCCTTAGGCAATTGCTCAGACCAACCAAATTAATGATGGTAGGGAACATTGCCCTGAGCAATGCCATTGGTTATGATTCATGTAATGCCTTTAATCCATCACTTTTCTGTTTTGGTAGAAAGAAGAGAGTAACAGGGCTAGGGACAGAATCGGGGCTTTTCAACTGTTTCAGTTGAAAGGGACCTCGAGCATCAGAGGGTGCTCCAGCAACTGCCCCGTTACCAATAGCAGTGCAATATATCCCTTTCTATATTACTTTCATATTGGGGCTTACCATGTGCGCTTTGCAGCACTCGCGTTACAAGCCGCGTTTGCTGGAACCCTTCCGGCCGTCACTTCCCTCAGGTTATACAGAAGTGTTCTCACCTTTTTGCCTTTTCACACTGGTTCCTCCACATCACGCACTTGCTGACAAAGAAGTATTTGTGACTTTTCAGTGGGCATTTGGTGTTTCAGCTCCCTGCAGGCTGGCCGTCTTGTGATAACCAGCGGCTATTAACCCCCGGCTGTTTTTCTTTGTCTCCATTATGATGTATGCATCCCACAGGTGCTTCAGAGTGTTTTCTGGTCTAAGCAAGGCGGCCCCCAAACCATCATGTTGAAATGGGTCCCCCCCACACATCTTCAGCCTGGCCGGGCCCCAACAAGGCATAAAGAGTGTTTATGATGCAACTTACTACAATGTGACTTCCCATGACGTTACCCGAGTCCAAAAGGCTCATATTCCAAACTCCCACCAGCCCCTACAGTGAATTTAAAAGTTGCACCCTTGGTACGAAACATAACCATTTGGTCTCTGGCACTTTAACATGCATCCAAATCTGCCCATTCCATTCCGGAGATGCTGGTCCAGTCCATGGTTTAATTTACAATTCTTGGACTTGCAGTCCTGGATTTGCCCGTATAAATCTAGGAATACAAATCCAAGAATGCAAAGCTAAAACCAGGGCTGGAGTAGCGTCTCTCGAGTGCAATGGATAATGTTGGCAATGTATGCATTTAATGAATACATCATTTCATCAAGCCAAACAGTAGATATCTGAACACCCAAAGCCAAAGCCCTCCACAGCACCACGGCGTAGAACGTGACGTCCAGAGAAAGTCCCACAGCTGAGCGCGTTGCCTGGAAGACACGGATCTAGGCACAGGCGGTTCGCCACGCCCTTTCTCCCGCTTTCGAGTTCAGGTCTGTTCACTTTGCTGTGGGCCGAGCCCGCTGCAGCAACGCTTGTAAACAGAAAGGTGTGTGCTCTGCCTTCCAGGCCATCAGAGGAGTAAACACACGCAGGCCGTGCACAGTGAGGGCGGGAGAATTACAATTCACCGTGGCATGCGAAGGTGGCAGGAAGCCAGGGCACAGTGCGTACACCCACACAGCACGCCGGGGACAAAAGAGGGAGAACTCTCAAAACTGTGGCGTCTAATAGGGACGTAGTGCTGGGAACAGATTTATTTGCGCCTGTAACTGAATTCCACCCTTTGTGAAATGTTCATTTTTGTGCAAAGTCCTGCGCTGGGCTTTGTTCGTTTTTGAAGCTGGCCGTTTTGCATTTAGGTTACACGGGTGCCGGACTGGCTGGCACACCTGCCACCGAGCATTCAATTGTTCTGCTTTTTTTCACCTGGTGGAAATGTAATTGTAGCATCGCTAGATGTTTATTTATTTGGCGTGCAAAACCCTTAGGTATCTCGGCGCTTGAGTTTATTAGATTAGTTACAGTGCTTCCGGTTCCAGAATAGGAAGCGTAAGGGAAGACTTGCAACATCATAGGAAGTGCAGGGGCGATGCAACATACGCAAAGTGCAAAGGCTGTCAAAAAGAGTGGTCACAATTGTAGAGCCTGTCCCCATGTTATAAGGGGCAACAATGAGCATGCAATGTGAAAGCAATCGGCAAATACATGGTGCCCACCCCATCTTAAAGGGTGGCAGCAACACACATATGTAAAAGTCCAGCAAGGGCATCCACATGGTGCCCACCACATGTTGCAGGGTGGCAGCAGCACACAGATGCAAACGTCTAGCAATGGGCAAATACATGGTGCCTACCCCATCGTAAAGGGTGGCAGCAACACACAGATGCAAAAGTCCAGCAAGGGCATAAACATGGTGCCTATCCCATCTTGCAGGGTGGCAGCAGCACACAGATGCAAAAAGTCCAGCAAAGGCATACACATGGTGCCTACCCCGTCTTACAGGATGGCAGAAGCACACAGATGCAAAAGTTCAGCAAGGGCATAAACATGGTGCCTACCCCATGTTGCAGGGTGGCAGCCGCACACAGATGCAAAGCTTTAAATAGGGTACTATCAGGCTGGGAGAGAGGGATAGGAAGATGGAGGTCATGGCATGAGAGGGGCACACATCGCAGGAGAACAGTGGGTTGAGTAGCATACCTGTAGCGGACAGGTAGCCGACAGGGGCCTTTGTGTGGCCCTTCGTGGTCTGGTGCCGGCTCTCGCCTCTTGGTTTGGCTGATTGCGATTGCGCTTCTGCATTCGCTGTGTCGAAAATACAATTAGGAATATTAGTGATGAAAAAGCCCAGAAGTGCGCATCAAGCGCAGAGAAGTCCACAAAGCCAGGGCTTACCTCGGCAAGGTGAGGTGGGGTCCAGTGAGGCTGGGAGGCCAAGCGAAATCCATGGGGGGAGCATGTCAGGCTCGGAGATGATGAAGAGCAGGGCATGTTGGCGACATTCGATGCGTCAACGGAAATTAAGGGTCATGTGACCCAGAAATGGTGCGTGCGCATCACAAGCGTATAAAGGGGTTACTGCTCTGAATTCCTGGTGTCTGGGTGTTTTGTCCATGCGCTGCTGTTCTGCCCGGCCCTGTGCACCCACCACTGCAAGCAAAGACACCACACTGGCAACGAGGCTAGAGCCCGACCCGCTATCAGTCAGCGGATCACGCACTGCTTGTCATGGTATTCCAGAAAGAAGCCGATGCCTCGGGGAAGGCAAAGGAGGGACCAGCAAGACCTTTGGCCGATGGGTGAATGGAAGACCCACAGGTGCCCCATAGTCCCTGGAGAGGCACCAGAAGAGCCACAGATGCCCCATCGTGCCTGTAGAGGCACCAGAAGAGGGAGCAGCACTGCACAGCAGGCAAGGAAGGCACAGGAATCTGCATAAACCTGTCAGCACAACAGAAAGAGGCCATTTTACTTTCACCCAGACACACAAGCAGGCTGGCGAAAGACAGCAGAGCACCAAGTCAGATCAGGATCAGAAACCGGGTACACCTGCCTGCGTACAAGAGTGGAAAGGGAGAGATGCATTCCCGTGCCCTCAATACTGCCTTTTGACACAGAAGATACCACCAGTTTGGGTCCATGATGGACTAGATGGATGAAGGAGTTTGATACCTACCTGGATGCCGTAGGAATTCAAGAGGACAAACGCATCATTGGCCTACTCACCATCACTGCAGGTCCAGAGGTACGTGACATCATTTGAGTTACCCAAAAATGTAGAATAGAAGTATGATCTCAAGAAGATATTAAAAGAACATGTTGCCATGCATCGAAATGTGGACTATGAAAGGCACATTTTCCACACCACGACACAGTAAAAATGGGAGAGCATGGACAAATTCGTCACACGACAAAGGGCCAGAGTAAAACACTGTGAATTCCACTTATACAATAACGAGGAAGCTATAAAATCCCAAGTGATCGCAGGCTGTGAGTCACTGGTGTTAAAACAGAAAGCTGTTGCAAGTGCCACACTCTCTGGCAGAAATACTCGTGCTGGCGAGGACATCATCAGCCCTAGACGTACAAATCTCTACGTTGAGCAAGACTCGCAGCACAGAGAGGGGATAAACAAGATGATATGACGTCACAGCTGACCACCTCGCATGACATCAGACAGGATAAACGTGAGTGTTTTCGATGCGGGCACGACCTTCCCCATGACGGATCATGTCCAGCCATTGGTCAGATATGTGCTGCATGCGGCGGAGAAGATCCCTGTTGAGCAATGTGCTGAAATCCGAAGGCAATGAGGACCACTTCAACAGATCTGGTGTGCATAGACATCGGTTCCTACCCAGATACCACTGGATCCTGCCACATCTGCCTGAGTTTACAAACCACAGTCTTCCCGGAACCACTACGCATGTCCGAGCTCCGTGAGGGAGAGTGGAAGGAAGTGGCAATAGACTTTTTTGGACCCCTAAAATCGGGTGAATACGCGCAGGTAGCAATGGATGAACATTCCCACTACCCTGAGATAGAAATTGTGGCAGCCACAGCATTGATACCGGCACTTAATTGCATCTTCTCAGCGTTTGGAGTACCAAAGGTGTCAAATCAGACAATGGCCCTCCATTCACCAGCAAGGATTTCCAAAACCTTTTGCAAACTACTTGGGATTCAGACACAAAAAAAGCTCACCCTGGTGGCCTCAGAGGAACTGAATGGTAGAGTGCTTTATGGCCAGCATCAAGAGGGCAGTCCGCATTGCAACAATCAGATACATGCCCATCGAACAAGCCCTCTGCCAACTCCTAAGAGATTACCGGAACACACTGCATGACTCCAGAGGGAAGTGTCCAGCAGAACTCATGTTCAGACGCCCCATCAGGTCAAGAATACCACAGGAGGATCAGGAAGTGGAGGCGGCGAAGAGATGAAAAAGACAAGGGAAACAGATAACCAAGCAAAGGAAAGAATGAAGGACTACGCGTAACGGAGGAGAAGGGCACGAGCGGCAGACATATCACCAGGGGAACAAGTGCAATCAAGGCAAACCCAAGTTCACAAGGACATGCCACCTTTGGATCCAAGGCCTATGAAAGTATCTCACGTCAAGGGATCCATGATCACTGCAGAAAGAGATGGATGGGTCATAACGAGAAATGGCTCTCTTCAGAAAAGCAGGAGAGGACACAACCGGGCATAAGGAAAAGGGAGTGAAGAAGAAGAAGAAAGAAAAGGGGGTGTCATGATACTCGGCGGACAAAGATGAGCCAGACAGAAAAGATTGCACCAGCGTGGAGGAACCTATGGAAGGGACAGCTACATCTCCTCGACAAGGAAGACTGTGGCGCATCATCCGAAAGCCTCGACGCTGCATCGAGGAAATGGGGTAGGACTGTAATTATTTCTGGGGGAGATGTAGCATTGCGAGAAGTCGCTGTCATCCGACGCGTCAACTGAAATGAAGGGTCATGTGACCCAGATATGGTGCGCACGCACATCACGCGTGAATAAAGGAGGTACTGCTCTGCATTCCTGGTATCCAGGTGTTTTGTCCATGCACTGCAGCAGCGCCCTGCCCCACGCACCCTCCCGCGCAAGCAAAGACACCACAGTAATTAGTCCAGTTACTCCATGTGGGTTTCTGGACATTGTGCTATGCAAGCCCAGGAAAAAATGCAACCAAGAAAACATCTTCTGGTTCAATAAACACGAGCAAGTGAAACCCAGTCAGCATGTAGTATTACTGTTACCTGGACACAATAGGCCTTATGCATCCTCGTTCATCCTCGAGCCTTACACAGACCTCATCCCCCGCCCCCGTCTACTCCTCACTAGCTGATATCTGATTTTCACATGAACCTGGAGATTGTTCGAGACTTCTTTTTTGGTAACTCCTTGTATGTGGCAATTAAGTGCACTGGCATCGGCAGGGCGTTTTGAGGGCAATGTGTCCATGGGCTTCATGTTATGAGGGGTGCATGAGGATTCAATCTGTGGCTTCCCACATCCATGTATATGCAGTCAGTGATTTTTCAACATAGGGTATCTTTAAACATGATCTGCAAGGTAGTCACTTGGGCAACACCCCATGCCTCCTGCAGACACCACCGCCTCTTTCATGTCAGCGTCACATCTTATGTTCAGGCTCTATTAACCCCTCAACTGCTGGGCTATTATGCATGTCTGTGCAGATAGGAAGAGCATACTAGTCCTGAGAACTTAAGAGATCAGAGCATCTAAACGCGTGTTCACCTCCATCAGTACTGTGGATCTCATTGGTTTGTACTCTCTATCAGTACTATGTATCTAAGCGCTATCTATCCTCCTATAAGTGCTTAAATCAAGGTTTGAAATTGCTTGGAACTGGCAGCTATTTAGCTCCAACTTCTACTCTAGGAGAGCCTGGTTAGCTTAATACCCAACAGATAGCAGGAGCTACTTTTGGCTCCTCAGGCCAACTGATGCCTTTCAAACATGTAAATGTGACATTGACTTTTAGTATTAGAGAATGTTAATAAAGATTAGTACCCCGGCGAGAGACAATCAGAATGCAACAAGCATTCTGATTGGCTCTCGCCAGGTCCCTACCCGGCCGGGAATCCCTCCGTCGGGATTCCACGGCCTTTGTCCCCGGAGGGGGGCATGGCAGCCCCTCAGCCAATGAGGAGGCTCGAAGCGGGGCCATCCCCGCTCCGAGCCTCCCCACGGCTGAGAGGCTGCCTTCGCCCCCTACCGGGGACTCGGGTAAGTCTTTTATTTTATTTTTTTATTTTTTCCTCCCCTCCCTCCCACCCGCCCCCCCCAACTTACCTTCTTGATCCTGCGTCCCCGGCGGGGGACGAGGAAAGCCTCCAGCCATGTGGAGACTCGGAGCGGGGCCATCCCTGCTCTGCGCCTCCACACGGCTGAGGGCTTCCCTCGTCCCCCGCCGCGGACGCAAGTACTTTTTTTTTTTGTTTTTTTTGTTTTTTTTCCTCCCCGGTCCCATTCCCGCCCTCCCAACCCCACTTACCTTTTTTTAATCTTTTTTCGGGAGCGGACGCGCTGGGAACACTTGTGTTCCCAGCGCGTCCGCTCCCGATGGCCGCCATGGAAAGGGAAAACGGACTCCGTTTTCCCTTTCCATGGCGGCGGCCATTTTCTTGGTCGTTTTTGTTTCGGAACAGAAAAAAAATGCTTTTAGTACCCCGGTCACGCAAATTTTGTGGGCCGGGATACTAATAGCAATAGAACCCTCCCGGCGGGGACATTACCGACTCTGGTAATGCCCTGGGGCCTTCGGTAATGCCCCCGCCGCTCGTGTTCTATTGCTTAAATAGGTAAGACACATTGTTGCAAAGTGCTGCTGTAATGTGGAATCCTGAGCAGTGGAATGTTGGTGTGGAATGTTTGTCCTTTGAGTGTGGAGGTTCTAAGAGGACAGTTGGCGAGAGAGTGAGCTGTGTGATTGGGCCAGTGATACTTCCCTATGTACTTGAGAACTTACCTGTAGATCTGGGCCCAATAAACATCCTTGGAACTTACCTGATTCCTGCGTGGTGTATGGTGGAAGGACCACACCTTGGTTACTTCACCCATCTAGTACACATTTAAATATAATGGTTCATAATTAACATCCAGAAAGTTAAGTGTGCATCTCATTTAGAAGTTAGATTTTTAGTGCCTTGTGCACTCAACTCTAGGTTCCTGAGCAGTAGCCCCTGCTTACTGGGTGATGCCTGCCACTTTGGGGGTCATCACGAGTTTGGTGGTAACCCTTAAATGTGGTGGTAACGCTATTACCGCTGCATATATTGGTCTTCTAAATCACAGGTTTGGCAGGATTGGCAAATCCGCTGTGATTTCCAGCGCTATTACCGCGCACTAATACTGCCAGCGGTAGTAGTGCCGAAAATTTCCCATTGGGAAATGGGGACTTACCGTTCTGCCAAACCCATGATCCGGCGCTAATAGCGCCGGGAGTTTGGCGGTAACGCTAATAGCCCCAACGAGAATACCTCTGGGGATACCGCCCAACTCGTGATGAGGCCCCTTGGGTCCTGCTCATCCAACATTAATTTCAAGCCCTGTTAAATGCTTTGATTTCTGTCTATAAACCTCAACTAAAGGGGGACTGGTCCTAGCAGCAACCACAATCACTCATCATAGTACCTCTTGTATTGCCAGTCCTCTGTACACTAGACTAAACACCCACCACTGCCTCTCTGTAACACCTAGATTAGAATAGATGGAGGGAAAGGATTGAGGCAGGGGAAGCCAGCAGGGGGTGCATTGCCCAGGCAGCGGCGCATGCGCACCAGTGGCCTCTCCTGTTGTAGTTTCAGTCCCCTGGCCCGAGGCCAGCTCATCTCATGAGCTGGAAGCAGGCGAGTCTATGGACTGACAGGAGAAGGGTCCGTATGGTGTGAAACCGGCATTGTTTGATGGATGTTTAGAAATTAAAAAAGTTAACAAAACACTGCGTTGTTTATTATTGTGGCGCTCCTGTGGTTGAATGCCCCTGCCATATTCTTATTCCTACATGAAACCGTACACAATCACACCTCAACAACACATGACGGCTGCCAACCGAAAACGCACCTATGCTCAATGACCGTTTTCTCCAAAATGAAGCTGCCAAAAGCACATCAAAGCTCTCTTGCTTTTCTTCCTCTCAACCCCTCTAACAAACCCGCAACCCTCCTTCCATCGCAGACCTGCCAGAGTGCCGAGAGACCACGCATCCTCTGAAAAAAGTGGAGGGGCTCTGTCCACCCACCTGTACTCTCGACTTGAGCCCTGTTGTGCTCCCAGGGACCTGCTAATGTATAAGTGGGGTTTTGCATAGTAGTCCCTGAGGCTGGTCCATCGCCTCCGTGGGAGGAAGGGTATGATGTCAAGAGCACAGGAGCATGCAGGCTGTTTAGGACCTAGTCCAGTCCTTCTGTCGGCAGGGACCTGATATTCTATGGGTGGGCTCCTAAGGACCTGATATTCTATTGGTGGGCTCCTAAGGACCTGATAGTCTATGGGTGGGCTCCTAAGGACCTGATAGTCTATGGGTGGGCTCCTAAGGACCTGATATTCTATGGGTGGGCTCCTAAGGACCTGATATTCTATTGGTGGGCTCCTAAGGACCTGATAGTCTATGGGTGGGCTCCTAAGGACCTGATAGTCTATGGGTGGGCTCCTATGGACCTGATAGTCTATGGGTGGGCTCCTATGGACCTGATATTCTATGGGTGGGCTCCCAGGGAACTGGTATGCTATGGGTGGGCTCCCAGGGACAGGAGTTTCCATAGGTGGGATCTGACTGAGCAACCTTCTATTCTCTGGGTAGGCTCTGCACAGTAGGCCTTGAGACAGGACCATCGCCTGCCTGGGTGAGAGGGTCATATGTCGGATCACTCTGCTGTGCACAGGACCCCCCCACCCCCCTCAGGGGTTCATCGCCAGCCTTAGGAGGCTCGTGTTAGGGCACTGAGGCTGAACACAGGAGGCTCAGGAGCAATTGGAGCAGCTAGCCCAGCACATGCCTGGGTGGGTGGTGTCCGAGCCTTTAGGGTCTGGGAGCGAGTTTATCTCGTCCCTGGAGTGGGGGACTAAACGCTCAATTATGCCTGAGAGAAGGTGGGGGCTAATAGTCCAGTTCATGTCTGAGAATGGGGGTCTAATGTCAGAGCACTAGGCCAGATACGGAGTCTCGGGGGTCCTTGGAGTTAGGCCTGCTGCTGCCCGAGAGTGGCTGGCTGATGCCCGCGCAGGAGGCCCCGGGGAACTCGGAGCTAGGCCAGCCCTGGCCTGGGCGGCTGGCACAGAGCACCGCGCTCTGCACAGGATGCTTCAGGAAACCAGGCGGAAGCTGTTGAGAGCAAACAGGAGATGAATTGGCGACATATGACCCTTAAGCATTTCCTGAACAAGCCGGGCCTTCCTGAACGAGCTGCAGAGGAAGCGGAAGCGATTAGGAAGCGGATGATGGAAGCGTCAGAGCAGTCATGCGAGAGCAGGCGAATTGAGACTGGAGGAGAAGGGGCTGGCGAGCCGCAGTGACTGTGGCAGAAGGACGCAGGAGAGCAGAAGAAGGGGGTGGTAATAAGAGGGCACAGGAAGAGGGAGTTTGGCATAGGAGGATGGAAGAAAGGGATCAGAGGGACGCCGTAGTGCAGAAGAAAGGGGCGTAAGAGGGCCATAGGAGGGCAGGAGAAGACGGGCAGAAAAGGGCAGGTGGGGCGGGTGGAATAAGTGGATAGAAGAAAGGATCCGATGGATACAGGAGGACGGACGAGGTGGGCATCAGAGGGCAGTAGAAGAGGCGGGTGGCATAGAAGGGTAGTAGAAAGAGGTCAGACGGACACAGGAGGCAGAGGAAGAGGGAGCAGGTGGCATACGGTATATGAAAGGGGTCCTAAGGGGCACAGGAGGGCAGGAGGAGTTTAATTCCACAGCCTGAGCACCCCTGTGGATGGAATTCCTCCCATTCCCTTACCTTTGGAATATTCCGTTTTCTGGGTAACGCGCCATGGCTCCAGCCATAAATGGTCCATGTCTTGCCAGCAGTGATCCTATAACAGGCCCAGGCATTCCGGTTCTAAGTGATCGGACCGCGGCAGAATTTGCTGCGGCCGGAAAGTTGGCATGACATAGGTGCAAACTACCAAAAGTTTGCACATTTCGCAGGCGAACACACTTGCATACTATGGGGGCTGCAGGGGTGTCCCCCTCAACCCCCTGCTCACTATACTGTAAACTAGAGTGAGCAAGGTGTTGCGACGGACATCCCTGGAGCCCTGTTTTTTTTCGTTTTTTTTTTTTCACGGGTGTGCTGCGGGGGTGTCCCCCGAACATCCCGCTCACTATACCACTTAGTATTTTTTTTTTAATTTTTACTTACCTGCAATGCTACCACCAAAGGTTCGAACTTTTGGTTTTCGAACCTTTGGTGGTAGCATTTTTCAGTCATATTGTACAGTCGGACCTTTTTTCTGGTCCGATCGTACAATACCGGCATGCATTCTCACCAGGGATCATCTAACAGAACCATGTGTTCCCAGCAATGAAACCTAGTCTGTGTGTTCCGACAAGTGATCCTATAACAGAACCATGTGTTCCCAGCAATGAAACCTATAACAAGTCCATGTGTTCCAACCAGTGATCCTATAACAGAACCATGTGTTCCAACCAGTGATCCTATAACAGACCCATGTGTCCCCAGCATTGACCCTCTAACAGGTCTGTGTGTTACTAGTAGTGCACCTGTAAGAGACCCTTTTGATCCCAGCAGTGAACATATGATATGATATAAGGGGTCATTTATAACGCGCCTGTACACAAGTGTTTCTAGGCGCGAAAAGACAAGGAAGGGAAAGACAAAGGGGTACAATACAAACGATCTTACTAGGCTGCGTGTCATTTAGATCGTGCAAGGGGAAGGGAGCGGAGGAGTGGCAAGGGAGGGTGCAAAGCAAATCTCAAGTAAGTGCCGCAGGGGTGTCCGGATCTAAGTAAGTACAAAGAGGCAGGGGACTGTAGGGTTGCAGATACAGTCCCCTAGTGTGCGGTATGCCCGGAGATAGTGTAAGGGGCTACTGGTCGTGAAGGAGCCCGGTCCCCATAAGGTTCAGAGGGTGGCCAGGTAACCAGTTAGTGCGACAGAAAGGAACATCAGCAAGGGAGAGAGAAAGAGAAAGCAGAAGGGAAAAGGAAGGTTTTAAGTTGCTTCCGGAACCTGAGGTGGTCCTGCTCAGGTTTGAGAGAGGCAGGGAGGCTGTTCCAGAGGGAGGCACCAGCCTAGGAGAGAGATCTACCCCCCACTCTCTGCCAGGAGAAGCGTCTGACCCTCAGAGAGATGGAGGTGGATGAGCAGAGGGCTGGAGAAGGAAAGTGCTTAGGAAGAGATAGTTGCATGTAGTCTGGTCCCCGGCCCCAGAAAGCCTTGTGGACAATTCAGAGGGTCTTAAACGTATCCTTGCAGGCAGTGGAGAGATTTCAGGGCTGGAGAGATACGATCCCTGGGCTTGAGGCCCAGGACAAGTCCACTAATCCTGTTCTGGATAAGGTGCAGAGGACGAAGAGTAGAGACAGGTAGATTAAGGAAGAGGCTGTTGCAGTAGTCCAGTCTAGTTAGAACCAGGGCTCTGATAACACACCCATGTGCTCCCAGCGGGGGAATCGTGCAACATGTTTGTTTGTTTTTTTGCATTTACATAGCGCTACAAACCTTCAGGCATCTTACCCACGGTGTGTGGTGCTCATTTATTGACCTCGGAAGGATGAAAGGCCGAGTTTGGCCATGCCGGTATTCGAACCTGTGTCTGCAGGCTCTGCACGGATGTCAAAGTGAGCGCTCTACTGCTGTGCTATCATTGTGTTCCATCAGTGATCCTATAAAAGGCCACGTGTTCTCCTAAGTGATCCCATAACACGTCTTTATGTTGCCAGCTGTAATGCTAAAACGGGCCCATGTGTTCTGAGCAATGACCCTACAGCAGGACCATGGGTTCCCACTAGCAAGGAGCCCATAACCAGCCCTTTGTGCCCAGCCGTGAGCCTAACTCTAATACACCCTTGCAAGCCTTCTGATAAGAATTTGGGGTGAGTGTATTTCATTCCCCTATTTTGGGAAATTGGAAATACAAGGATTTGTTTAGGCGTTGAAAATATATTTCTCATTTCCAAATGGTGTGTTTTTAGATAAGTAAACCTATATTTTAATTTAAGAAATCTGCATTTTCCTTGTGATCCACGGAATATTATGAACATGTGGGCCATCTTTACAGCAGGTGGCCTTGCGGAAGGCGAGGCTCACAACACTTGTATGACCACACCACCCAAGCAGATCGCATGACATAAAGGGTCAAGCGCAGGCTTTCTTGTCACTCCATATTTCTCATTGGTGGGAGGGGTGGCATTATTTTAGGGAGTAATATAGTCAGGTGCACGCCGCGTCTGATGTGTTCCCAGAAACTATCCTAAAACAGGTCCACGTGTTCCCAACAGCGACCCCATAACAGCCCCATTTCATCTCAGCAGTGATCCTATAACAGACCCGTCTGTTCTAAGCAGTGCTTCTGTAACTGTTCTGTGTCTCTTTTCAGTATGTACAGGGACGGACATGAAGCTGCTCAGCCCCTCCAGCCCCGAAGACCACCTCAAAGCCCTCCGCATCCTCTACACGGACTGTCAAGTTGTGCAGGGGAACCTCGAGCTGACCTACCTGCGGGCAAATGACGACCTCTCCTTCCTGAAGGTGAGTCCAGGCTGCCCCAGATGCCAGTTGGGGTGAACTGCCCCTGACATATTGTGGCATGGAGGAGTGACCCCACAAAGATGGGAAGAACACCTGATTGATGTGTAGGGTGTGGGGAACAGGTGAGTGAACTTCTTCAAGGACATTGGGCCACAGGTGTGTGACCTACCCAAGGACAGGAAGGGTGTGCAATTGTTGTATAGGCTCTGGAGAACAGGTGGGCGAACTGCTCCTAAGACATTGGGGCATAGATGGGGGAACTTCTTGGAGAGAGGATGAACTATAATGTTATAGCGTCTGGGCACAGGTGAGTGAATGTCTCATGATATGTGCTGGCAGGAAAGCGAGCGTGTCATAGGGTGTATGGCATTGTTGGGTGAACTGCTCCTAAGACATTAGTGCATAAATGGGTGCATTTCTCAGAGAGATGATGGGGATAATGTTACAGCGTCTGGGCACAGGTGAGTGAATGTCTCATGGAATATGATAGATCATAGAATGAAGGGTGTTGCTGTGCCATGGGTTCGTATTTTGAGAAGACCGGGTGGGTAAATATTATTCCATAACCTACCCTTTGTTAACTCAAAGTTGTTGCATTAAATGCTGCAGGGAATATCGCATCTAGTCCTATTGGCTAAACAGATATGATACCTGAAGTAAGAAAGGAGACACACAGTCTATGTAAAAAAGTACAAAATAATTTTGTATTAACAGCATAAAACACAAACCAGAAAGTGGTTTGTTATTATTGAAGGCATAAGCAGAAAAAACAAATAAACAGCAGATGAAGGAAAACACGCACCTTATACTATCATATTCCTTAATCATGCGATATGTAGGTTTCAAATCTGGGCGGTGGTGTGGGGTAGAAGGGGAAACATGCATAGAAGGAAATTGAATGATAAGCCAAAGTAGCGAAGAAAAGATGTAAAGTCGTGATAACAGCAAAAGTGAGACAGTCATTCCTGTCCTAGCATAGTGCTACGAGCAAATCATTAGACGAGACATCAATTTGTTCAGATTGGGTTTGGGAGTGTCACTTTGTTGCTCCCAGTAGAGGTCGAAGTTGAAAATGTCAACAAAGTCCTGATGGCATTTTATTCTTCCTCGGATGTGGCTTCGTTTTCCGAGGCTTAGGTTTGCCGTCATGGAATATGATGGCACGAAAGTGTGTCATAGGGTGTGTGGCATTGATGGGTGAACTGCTCCTAAGACATTGGGGCATAGATGGGTGAACTTCTCAGAGAGATGATGGGGGATACTGTTATAGTGTCTGGGCACAGGTGAGTGAATGTCTCATGGAATGTGCTGGCAGGAAAGTGAATGTGTCATAGGGTGTGTGGCATTGTTGGGTGAACTGCTCCTTAGACATTAGTGCATAGATGGGTGAATTTCTCAGAGCGATGATGGGGGATAATATTACAGCGTCTGGGCACAGGTGAGTGAATGTCTCATGGGATATGCTGGCAGGAAAGTGAATGTGTCATAGGGTGGGTGACATAGGCGGGTAAACTCCCCATAGAATTTGCACCAACCTGTGATCTAGAGGGCAAAGGGGTTGTTGCCCTGATAGTATGGGGACACCAGTAAGGTACCGCTCATAGTGTATGGCGGTGCAGTGGGCGAACCCCCCTGCTGGCTAGGATGTCACCACAGCAGGGGGGAGGCGGGGACCTGTTAACGTATTGGGTATGGCGGCAAGAAGGACTGAACATATTTTAGGGTATGATGTCACATGACGAAGTTTGGAGGGCATGGATTCATTAGTACTAAAGCATCTGTAATATGCGAGGGAGTAGGAAGAAACCTTGAAGGTAATGGTACAGAGGACCTGACCTCCGATGTGGTATGGGAACACTTGGTGAGGGGGGCCTCTAGCACATGGAGCTCTGAGTCAAGCACTTGGGTATAGGGTGGACACAAGGGTGACCCCCTCAGATAGGGTTTTAGTGAAACTTTCAGGGTGTGAGGGCACAAGGGGAAAGTTTGCTGGGGCATGGGGTATAGAGGTAAACCTCCTGTAGGGTATTTGGCCATAGAGGGCGTTCCGCTCGTAGGATATGGGCTACAGCTCTTGTAGGGTATGTGGCCTGATAATGTTCTTCTCAGGTTATGGGTCACTGGGGGGATAAATGTCATGTTTGTTCTGGCAATAGATTCTATAACCCGCAAAACATGCTGCATTGGAATGTTCATTCTTACATCCCTAGCCCCTAGAGTTCAGACGTGAGCCCAGCCAATGCCACTTATAATGGAGCTAAGGATACCAAGTAAGGGAAGGAGCTTCCTTCGTTAAGTTACATCATTGTGTTTCATAATGGCCCTGGCTTCAATGCTTCAGCTGGGCGGGACGCCTGGTTTATATGAGGCGAAAAGGTTCTCTTTCACCGGGGGACGGTATGTTTTGCAATGGCTTTACTTTGAAATGGCAGATTAGTCCTAAGCCTGCAGTGAATTAGAACTTCCGGAACAAGTGAGTTTTTTTTTTTTCGATGGAGGTGGGATAACTTAACTATTTTTGATCGAGTTGTGAAAGAAGTCTTGTGAGAGGCAGATTATTATGTGGACCCAAGCAATATTCTGCAGGCTATAGAAGTAGTTCTTATTTGCAGCCGGAAGGGGATCTAGGTGTTAACTGGTAAGCTTGAGGGTTCTAATGGTGTTCTGGGTAGTGAGGGGTAGGCTGGAGGGTTCCAATGTTGTTCCGGGTGGTAACGGGTAGGCTTGAGGTTTCTAATGGTGTTCTGGGTGGTAACGGGTAGGCTTGAGGTTTCTAATGGTGTTCCGGGTGGTAACGGGTAGGCTTAAGCTTTCTAATGGTGTTCTGGGTGGCAACGGGTAGGCTTGAGGTTTCTAATGGTGTTCTTGTTGGTAATGGGCAAGCTTGAGGTTTCTAATGGTGTTCCAAGTGGTAACAGGTAGGATTGAGGGTTCTTTTTTTGTTAAACGTCTTTATTTATTGACTTTTTTATGAGATAGGAGGGTGGCTGCGCAGGTAGACATATGTGGGAATAAGCGGATACAAGAAAAGCATGAATAAGCAGGAATCGCATAAAAAGCAAACATAGGATTGTTCTACACTGGCCAGATCATTTTGACTGCTGACACTCAAACCCTTTTCGACATTCAAAGTAAGGCTAGGTATTTGTACAGCTTGGGCTTGTGTGCCCACTGATAAACATCCTGTGTGTAGTTGATGAAGGGGAGGCAGGTTGCAACATAAGAGGTATACCTCCCTTCAGTCTTGAGGGTCCTAATCGTGTTCCGGGTGGTAATGGGTAGGCTTGAGGATTGTAATGGTGTTTCCGGTGGTAATGAGTAGGCTTTATAATGGTGTTCCGGGTTGTAATGAGTAGGCTTGAGGATTGTAATGGTGTTTCGGGTGGTAATGAGTAGGCTTTATAATGGTGTTCCGGGTGGTAACGGGTAGGCTTCAGCTTTCTAATGGTGTTCCGGGTGGTAACGGGTAGGCTTTAGCTTTCTAATGGTGTTTGCCAGTCCAAGCTTAAACTCTCTACAGTTTACAGTGGAAGGCACCCACTGCAGCCCAATGCAACATTGTAATTTCATTGAAAGCCATTGCAACTACGATTTTTGGGGACCGTTCACCTCGCACCATCTCACAAATGGATGTTCTTGTTATATTCCTCCCTTATTAACTAACGAATAGTAGACACCCCAGGATATTCCCTTGTTCGCCTCTAGTGGCCTTCTTTCTCCCCTTAACTGCATGCTTCTTTTTATTCATTCTTGTTTTCTTGTTATTTAGGCCATATGTGAATGTTAGCATGCTAAAGGTCATGTAACCCACTAACCAATATAAACTCACACTCTGCATACTTATCTCACTCAAAAAACTCACACAACCATCTCTCACACAACAAGCCGCACGCACTTCACAACACTGCAACAACACATAAGCCGGAGCAACAGCACACGTGGACTGACACCGATCCAATACCCACACCAAAGCTCAGCACCCGGTGTACACCGAGTTGAAGCTGCCAACAGAACACCACTACTCTCACTATCCTACTCTCTCTTCACCCTACTAACCAATTCCCCCCCCCTTATCATTTACAGATCCGCCAGACGGCCTGGGGACCAATTCCGTTGGTGACGGTGCGCGGTACACATACATTTAACATTTAACATATCCCCCTACTGTTGTGTTTTTTTTAAATTTACTTTTATGATGCTCTTTTTAAATTCTATTTTCTTACATTTCTACGACTTTTACACTTAACTCTCTGTTGACATTTTCGGTAAGATAGTCTTTCATTGAAACGGAGGAGGGAAATGGTGGTTAAATCCCACTGTAGTGATTGATGGTAGCTTTTGGTTTCAGGATATCCTCCTGTGAGTGGTAGTGGTGAGAGCCATCCGTCCTGTTTATTATGGCAGGCCTACCAGTGACGTTGGGGCCATTCCTCCCATTGGATGGCATGGAAACGGTTTCTTTGATAGATGGCGGTGGGAGACATCTTTAAGTGATGATCATCCTGCCTGTTGGTGACGACCATGAGTCCTCCATCCTTTCAGTGATGGCTAGAGTTATCCCTTTTGTAGGCAATGAAAGTGTGTCATCCATAATTGTGGTGACGGTGAGAGTGGTCCCTTCTTTAGGTGAGAAGGCGGCCCTTCTATAGGTGGTGAATGTGTCTGCCCTATAGCTGATGGTAGGAGCTGGCCTTTATAGGTAGTGGTGGTATCTGGCCTCCTTATGGGTAATGGTGGGAGCCGTCCCTCTACTATCAACTCTCTCACTGATCTTTTTCAATGGATGCATGGCCCGCTGACACAGACTCTCATTAGCTATGATAATGTATTTCCTGTGTATACTCATGACACTCAGCTACACGTTAAACTCCAATGTGGCTCTGTGAGTCAATAACTGGTTGGAGACGACCTCTTTCACATTTTGACTGGATGGCCGCCAATTGCCCCAGATTAATTACCTCCCCACTGCAGGTCCTACTGTTGGATTTGTTGCCATGCTCCATGCACTGTTTCCATGTCCACCAGATCTGGGAAACCATTGATCAAGCCCAAAATCTGTGAATCATCTTTGAGAAGGACTTGTCCTTCAAACCACAAGAGCGTGCCCGTCACAGAGTCCGCCGTACACCATCTGAGCATGATGATGTGTATCTTGCCATTTCTGCTAATTTCCCAAAGCATCACCTTGGGCCTGCAGTAGTTATATCCTTGCCCGACTAAGGTCATGAAACCTATGATGGCCGCAAGTCAGAAAGCTGCAAAAAATGCAGCTATCCCAGACTACACCTCCCACCTTCTGTCTGGAATATAAAGAATCATCTGTATCACCTGGTCCATGAAGTTGTTTCTTTTGCTATTGACTAAACAACACATCGACTTTAAGATCCTATGTCTGACACGCAAAACCATCCATGGCCAGGTGACCTACACCCTAACCCAAATATCATCACTGTACCAGCCAACCAGATGACTAAAGCTGGCTTCACGTAAGCTGTTATCTTCAGACCAGCCAAATGATGCTCGCTGCGGTGGAAGAATTCTCCACCATCAAGACTCCTTTTGCTGTAATTCGCTATTTCTGCCTGAAACCTTACCGCATGATGTTTAGACAAGCCCTGAAGGCTCGCCTGGCCCTCCCCACATAGTGATCTTAAGCTTTGTTCTACGACCCCCTCAACTGCCTTCCTCCCCATGGTCTCATGAAGCGACGTGGCAGGAGCATTGAGGGCTACATGAAAACACGAAATACGATATGATGATATTATATGATATGACATGTATGACGCGCCTATACACAAGTGTTTCAAGTAAAATAAAGAAAAATGGATGCTAGTTTGAGACCACCAGAAGGTGATGGCGGGAGCTGTACTCTAGTAGGTAATGGTGGAATCCATTCAGCCGTGTTGGTGTTTGTGAGAGCGGCCCCTCATTGGTGGTGGTTGTGGTGGATGTCCCTCTTATGGGTAATGTTGGCACCCCCTCATTCCCTATAAGTGGTGCTGGTGGAGGCCAACCTTCTTCATAAGTTGTGTGATCCGCCACTCTAGAAACGGTGCTGGGAGCAGTCTCTGTATATAAATAGTGTGAGCTATCCGACTTTGGTTGGTGCTGGAAGCTACGTTGCCAGTGGTGACGGGAACCAGACTCCCATCTATTATGGGTGCTCGGCTCCTTCCTAGCTATAGGTGGTGGTGGTTGGAGCCAGTCCACCACCTTCTCATGTTTATGCCAGGACAATAATGCACAGCATGGTAAATCCCTCTCTGTGCCATACCCACTGGTCCTCTCTCACCATAACATAGATCAGGTATAGGGAATTGGGTATATCAGCAGAGGTGGAGACTCCAGGGTTCGTCCCTCTCTTTACACATGGTCTTTCTGTCCAACTTTTCCGAAGACGTTAGAAGTGCTTGGTAGATCCCTTCCTTGGTCATGCTCCGTCCCCCTAGGATGTTTAATCTGCAGTGCAGTCTCTTTCTGTGCTGTGATCCCTTTCTCTCATTCTCTTCCCTCAGGGCATTACAGAGGTGCAGGGCTATGTACTCATCGCCCATAGCCTAGCCAGCTTCGTCCCCCTGGCGAGCCTCCGCATCATTCGGGGAAACCAGCTCTACGAGGAGAGGTTTGCCCTGGCCGTGCTCTCCAACTCTGATGCCAGCGCGACCCTGGGACTGCGCCAGCTGGGTTTGCGCAGTCTGACAGGTAAGTCAAGCAACCACCAGGCTTTGTTTCCAGAATATTTTAGAAAATTAGCCCCCAAGGAATTGTATGCCAACTGCAGTCCACAGTGATTTGAGATTATATTGTCTGGCTTTTTAGCCTTTGAATCCGTTTGTGCACAGAACACACAATCCAGACAGCCGTCAGCACCAATAAGTGTAAAAATGGGAAATGTTGCGATTTACAAAGAAAATGGTAACACACATAATCCGTAACATAATGCTTTACTCAACCTTAAATCTTACATTTCATCATTGCCACTTAAGCTACAATTTGAATTGACCTCTGCCAGACCGAGAACACCAAGGAAACGTAAGTCTGTCTTCTCTTGCTCCGGTCACCTGATACCAGCCATAGCACCACAGATCAGAAAAGGGATGAAGACGACAGCAAAGAGGTGTGTGACTGAGGGGTGGAATCTTGCCGCAGCAGCTGTGCAGGAATACACTCGGCAGCCATGGAGAGTATGAGAAGTCCCACCCAACATTGGAGATGCTGCTTGATAAGAGACCCAAAACCCCATGGGCATTAATGAGAATAACAATCAACAGACCCAGATGGCTGGAGAATGGGACACCAGACACAGGGACCAGATTTGCCAGAGGACCTTTTCCTGAAAAGTAGGTGTACACGAGTGACCAGTGAGAACGAGAAGAGGTAAGCCAAGGCTGGAGAGTAGTTTGTGGATGCCCGTCATTCTGGAAAGGGGGAACTGAGGAGAGGGATATGGAGAGAAGACAAACAAGGACAAACCCAGTCGTGCATCTGCTGAGAAAGGGATTGTAATGAGAAATACTGCATCCTGGAACTTGGATTAGAGGTTCTCAGAGCCATTTGAGAACCTGATTGATGGGAGAAGCGCTGCATGCTGAAACCTGGAGAACATTTTGAAATAGCCCTTTGAGAAATTGGTTTAAGGGTAAACAATGCACAGTGGACATTTGCTTTCACTGCTACACCAGAGTCCTCGAGAACCTAGGCCAATGCAATACTGTGATTGGTGCAAGAGTGACACCTGCTTTCCTTTCACATTATGCAGTGGGGTGAGGTGAGGTCCTGATGGGAGCGCAGAGGTACCAGTGCAGCACTGACATCTATTCATCAGCGTGCATCACCAGGACCCTGCATCCCGTGTAGCAAGGGTTCATAGTATGGCCTACCTTTTCCATGGGAGAGAGCAGGAGAGAGCAGACAGAGACTGGGTCAATAAGGGATTCCAGTGACCTGTCTCTGTGACAACTCAACTTCCGGGGCACCAGTGGTCCAGGAATGAATATTGGTTTTTAAACCTTCAATCAACCCCCTTACCTCTACAACACCAGAAGGGATTCAAACAGATTGGAATACATGTGAATTATAAGACCTCCTTGTCCAATTTTGGTAATGTGGATGGAAAGGCAGGCTTATATTTGCAAGGTCATGGATCTTGGGTAAGTTTCAGCACAGCGAAAATACAGGTATTACCCAATGAAAAAAGGGACTGTCCAGTCAAGGTTGTATAAAAATATCTACTTTATTGTCATTACAACAGACATTACAAATATGCCCCGCCCTGTAAAGGAACACAGAGGACAGACAGTTTCACGAAGGAAAGGGATGCACTTTGGATACTAACAGGAGGGTATTGTGTAGTCTTACTGTTCAAGGTTTTTCAGTTCCAGCACCAAGGGGGCAAAGGGTCGTAACTGTCTCTAGGGGCCTTCGGAGAAGGACCAAGGGGGCAGAACCACGATATACCTGGTACTGAAAAAGTTCTTGGTGCTCGACAGCGTCGAGGCAGTTCCAGACCTCTTCACAGCCCTTGAGACAGAGTTAGTGGCGGGAGACAGCTGCGTGTACCAGACGGCAGGCAATTCAGCAAGCGAGACTGGATGACGTCTGCAGGCGGTCCGGCGCGGCAGCTCAGGGCCAAGAATTGTTGTCTCTGTGCTGGTTGGCGGATCTGGAATGCTGGTCGAGGCGGCTCGGATGGCTCTTGTGACTGCGGCGTGACAACAGTCAGCGGTGCAGTCGGATGTGTTTTGAGGACTTGACTGTCTCAAAAATGTCCTTAAAAGATGGACGCTGGATGATGCTTGTGTGGCACTCCTCCTAGCTTCTTCGCAGGGCTTGCATTGTCCTTTCAAGGCGGATGGCCCAAAGCTCAGGAGAGTGATTCCAGGCAACAGTCTTGTCCTTTGTCCAGAGACTCTCAGGCAGTTCCCACCTTGGAAGCTTGCTGGCAGAAACTTGCAGGGCACGCTGTGTGCTGGCTCGGTACCGGTTCTGGAGCTGGTGGACAGGTCCTCCGAGTCCGGTATCTCCCTCTGTTCCCTGGGAGATGTTTGGGGGATGGAACTTGCTTCCCTCTTGGAACTCCTGGCCTTCCTTCACTGGCGGAAGATGTAAGATAGACTGTATCTTCAGCTCGGGCCCAGATGAGCCCTTCTTCTTACTCCTTTCAAAGTCTTCGAATGATCTGCTAAGTGAGGGGTTCATCCCACTTTTAAAGACAAATGTGACCCAGTGATTGGTGCAGGCTAAGCCTACTCTAATGAACCAATCATAGGTCCCCACCAACAATCTTCAGTTATGCATGAGATCAGGACTAGAGTTCTCTGCCACAGGGCAGACAAGGGGTGACAACATATACCTAAGTCCCACCCATCTTCCTGTCTGTTGTAGATCAAAGTGTCTCTCTGGTTAACTGAGTCCTCTGTGACTCTTGATTAAAGTGCAGGTTTCCCTTGAAGTATGTGGCAAGAGCAGACTTCTTGTCTCCCCCAAATCACATACATTTCCCCTTAGAAAGGAAAGGGGTCTGCTCACCTGCGGTAATTGCTGGACCCATGCAGGCCATTCACTGCCTTTCATACAGAGAGGTGGGAACTAGCTTTAAGTTGACACATTGCATACCGAAGGGTTGTTAGCCCCTCATTTCTTGTTGTCTGTCCGGCAACCAAACCCCTTCAGGCTTGACTCAATTATCTCTTATTAGTATGCGTTGCCCCCAGCCAGATTAGACAAAGGGAAAGCAGGTCCATGGGGCCTTTGATATTTAAATTAGGCTGCTCATGGCTGGAGGAAGGTGTGCCTTCCCCCTTCTTGGAATGCTTTGATGTACCTGTGGCTGTCACATTCCAGCTGAATATGACGGGAAGACGGCACCTTTAGGCTGTGTCTTCCCGGAGTACACTTATGCATTTTATGCGAGAAGCAGATGAAATGGGTGCGGGTGGCTGCATACATTTCTCGGAGGCTGATCTCCGTTCATTCATTTTTATTATTAAAAAATCAAAAAAGCCCAGGCGAGCACACTCTCCACATGCTGATGGTCGAATTCCTCACAGTCTCAGTATAGCATTGGCTGAGGGAGCACCCAGGGACTATTGCTGCAGTGACATTATGTCTGTTCCGAGCTTGGCACTGAGTGTGATCTCAAGGGATAACACATGCACTGGCGCTATAGTGACACCCAGGGAACCAGTCCCAGATTGGTATTGGACATGGTCCTGAGGGAGCACAAAGTCACTGACGAGGCAGGTGAACTCGGAGGCCATTCAGAGTAAGGCAGCCAAGGTTCATCAGGAGAAAGCAAGCACAGTCACATCAGTAACACTCAGAGGCCATGGTATGGCATTCCTGGAGGCACAGATAAAGACCAGCCCTGGCAAGTTATTGCCCAATGTATCAAAGAGAATAGACAGACATTGGGGCATTTGTCTGCTCTTTTAGTGCCTTCTTTAACAGCCACTGAGTGCCACGGCTTCACCAGGGGCTGCTTTCTTGACCAGGACCTCAAACCATACCTTAGTGCGATTAGACACTGGAAGATTCTGCTGCATTTGTGTTTGCCTGCTTCCTCTAAAACCATATCCATCACATTTCGCACAGCGATTGGATACTTGGTGTTCCATACCAAGTAGCCAATCACATTGGCTTCCTGACTGACTCCTAGGTGTCTCACTGCTGCACTGATATCTGCCAGTCGCCTACTGAGAGTCTGTAGAAGTTGATGCATCTTCATTATTGATTGGAATTCTTGTTCTGTTCTGCGCATTAGTGGTGTAGCCCAATTATGACTGAGTGTGATCCAGCAAGCACTTTAACCCTGAGTCGCAGAGCGCATCTCCCCAAAGCACTGCCTCTTATCCTGATCACCAGACCATATCATCCCAGAACATCTCCCCAACTCATTAGCCCCATCGCCCTGAAGCGCTCTCTATATACAATCCAGCCGCCGAAGTACCAACCACATTATGGGAAAAACCAACCATACCACTAAAGCACCAAACACGTTACTTGATGCACAGGCCACTTCACCCTGAGACATCGGGTATACCACCCTAAATCATTGCCATCTTAAGCATCTTCTACATCGCCCAAAAACGTCAGCCATATGCTCCAGAAATACCGGCCATATAATCTGCCTGAAGCATCAGCCATGGCACCCTGAATTACTTGCCATATTATGCCAGAAGCATCAGCCACACCATGTTGAATGCAGCTGTACAGACTGGCCCTGATTGTATCAGCATGGCCATGACAGTACTGACTCTCAGACCTGCTGTGCCTCTCCCAAGCACAGCAGATTGCTCTACCACAGACCATAGACATTTTATTGCACGAAGGGGGCAAAGTTCTTCATCACGACCCATCTTCCCTCAGTCTCATCTGCCAAGGTCCACCCAGCAGCCATTTCATAGTACACTCAAATTCTGAGTACAACATCCTTGTGCTCTACGCTATCTCCATTATGAGAGCTGAATACAGTCCTTGCAAGGTCAACGCGCCAGCCATTTGAGCCCATGCACATGGCAGGAATTACGTATATTATCTGGAAAGCTGAGTTCTTTGTCGCTATTACTTCAGCCAGAAGAGCAAATGAGCTGCGATCCTCTCTGTGCGTGAGCCTTTGCTAATATTTCCCCAAGAACAAAGTGATCCTTCGTAACAATCCCAGGTTTGTGCCCAAGGTTCCTTCTACGTTCCAACTCAATGACAGCTGGTGCTCCCAACTTTCTTCAACACGTCATCACTTCTGCCGGAAGGTCACTACATTCTTTGGATGTCAAAGGGGCACTAAATTACATCTTGGACTACATCAGATCCTACTGTCATTCTAACCAGTTGTTCATTGGCCTATTTGGGCCTGATGGGGCTGATAAAGGGGTCTCTCAGCCTGGAATCACAAAATGGCTGTCAGCCTGCATTGTCTATTGCCATACAAAGGTAGGAAGACCACTCCTTTGCAAGCCAAAGGTGCACTCCACAAGAACTGTGTGATTTGTCTGCAACGGGAATGTTCAAGGGAGAAATGACGGTCATTTCTCCCCTGAACATTCCTGATGTGCCCAAAACCCCACCCCCACCCCCTTACTTACCTTGCCTTCTGTCTCGCTGGACACTGAGACGCCAGTTCCCTTTCACTTCCGGGTTCGGGAAACGCGCCGCAGGGTCCTTTTTTTTTTTTTCTTCTTTTTTTTGGCCAGCTGCAGGGGTGTCCCGCGTAACCCCTGCTCACTATACTGTATAGCATAGTGAGCGGGGTGTTGCGGGGGGCAGCCCCTGCAGCCTTTTTTTACATATTTTTATGTTTTATTTTTTCGGGCAGCTGCGGTGGTGTCCCCCGCAACGCCCGCTCACCATACTGTGTAGTATAGTGAGTGGGATGTTGCGGCGGACACCCCTGCAGCCTTTGTTATACTTTTTATTTTTACCTACCACTCCAAAACATACATACCACAAAAGGTTCAGATTTTTGGTGTTCAAACCTTTGGTGGTATGCATTTTAGTTCTTTTGGTGGGGTAGGTAAATTGGGATTCGGTCATTTCGACCGAATCCCTCCACAAGAGCTATGTCTTCCGTAGCAGCCTTCTTAGCGGGGGTGCTGCTTGGCCACATGGAGAGTTCAGAACACCTTCATAAGGTTCTACTGCATCGATAGGAACATGTCCAGGGATTTGAAGGCCAGACAGGTGGTCGTACACAACCTGTTTGCATGATGTGAGCCTCTTTCAGTTCCTACTCTCCGTCACAAAACCGCTTTGCAATCTATTCAGCATCATGTGACTCTGTGAAATGTCCAATGCTGGAAAAGGAAAATGTTACATACCTGCCCTCATGAGGCTCAATGTTGTTGCAAGCTGCACTTGCGTTAAAGTAAACTGAAGATGGATTCCAAGCGAGGAGTTAAGGGAAAAGTTGCCTACTGACAACAGAGCAAATTAACCAAAAATGACTCTGATATATCATTAAAGTGAGTACAGTACATTGTTTCTGCAATGGAGACTGCTATCTATTTATATACAGAGTGTTCCCAGCCTGACGATGGAGAATTATATATGATACGTCATGTCATTTATAACGCTCCTGTACACCAGTGTTTCTAGGCACGACAAGACAAGGGAGGGAAGACGGAGGGAGGACAAAACAAACTATCTTACCAGGCCTTGTCATTCAGATTGTGCAAGTGCAATATGCAAAGTGCAGGGGCGAGGGGAAGTGCCAGGGGGGTAGGGGGAAGTGCAGCCAGGGCAGCACTGCTCTGGGTAAGTGCAAGGAGGCAGGGGACTGTAGGGTTCCAGATACAGCCCCTAAGTGCGTGGTGGGCCCGGAGGTACTGCTGGGGCTACTGCTCGTGGAGGAGTCTGGTACCCAGTGAGACTCTCAGGGTAGCCAGGCAACAAGTCAGCGCAGCAGACAGGTAGGTCAGCAGGGGAGAGAGACAGACAGCAGAAGCAAAAAGGAGGATCTTGAGCTGCTTCTGGAACTTGAGGTGGTCCGGCTCAGCTTTGAGAGGGCAGAGAGGCCGCCCCAGAGAGAGGCACCTGCAGAGAACGGAGCTCTACCCCCCACTCTCTGCCTGGAGAAGTGCCTGACCCTCAGAGAGTTGGAGGTGGCTGGGCGAAGGCTCAAGAAGGAAGGTGTTCAGGAAGAGAGAGTTGGACGTAGTGTGGGCCCCGGCCCCAGAAAGCCTTGTGGACGATGCAGAGGGTCTTGAACTTGATCATTGCAGCCACTGGGAGAGATTTTAGGGCTGGAGAGATACGGTCCCTGGGCTTGAGGCCAAGGATAAGTCTTGCAGTCCTGTTCTGGATTAATAACGGAGAGTAGAGGAAGGCAGATTGAGAAAGAGGTTGTTGTAGTAGTCCAGCTTTGAGAGAACCAGGGCTCTGGAGACAGTGAGCTTCTGGGCGAAAGTGAGAAAAAGAAGAATACCTCTGAGGAGGTGCAGCCAGTAGTGGCCCTTCTTGGCAAGATCCATGATGTGGGGAGCGAAGGCGAGAGAGGAGTCAAAGATGACACCAAGATTTTCTCACTCACAGGAAGTGGAAGGAAGAGGGCCCAAGGAGGGTGGCCAGTGTGAGAGAGGGAAAAAGGGCGCAGGGGTCCCAATGAGAAGGATCTCAGTCTTACTGGCATTAAGGCAGAGATAGTTGGAGGCGCGTCACACCTGAATCGCAGATAGACACTCAGGAATGAGCAAGAGAGGAGAGGAGGATGAGGGAAGCCTGAAGGAGAGCTGCGTGTCATGTGCATTACACTGAAAGTTATAGGAGAAGGTAGAGATAAGGTGGACCAAAGGGGCCAAGTAGACATTGAATATCCAGGGTGAGAGGATAGAGACCTGGGGAAGACCACATGTGGAGAGAGAGAGGTGGTGGGGAGAAAGGACCCAAGTGTGACCTGGGAGGGTGGGTCCAGAAGGAAGGGCCTGATTCGTGATGCCCAGGTTCTCACAGAGACCATTGTTCAGGATGGCATGATTGGCTGTGTCAGAGGCAGAGGAGAAATCAAGGAGGATGAGGACAGAAGGAAGGGTAGAATCGAGGTTAGTGAGCACATCTTCACAGGTGTTAAGGAGAGCAATTTCGGTGCCTATGGCTACTCTGAAGCCAGACTGATGGTCATTGAGACAACCAACAGATTTAGTGTGGAGAGTAAGCTGGGAGATGGCCAGCTTTTCCAGGTGTCTGCCCAGGAAAGGAGTGATAGAGATTGGGTGGTAGTTTCCTGGACAGGAAGGATCAGCAGAAGACTTTTTCAGGAGGGGGTACAGAAGGGAGTACTTGAAGGGAAAGGGGAAAGTTCCAGTGACAAGAGTGATTGCAAAAATCGGCCAAGGCTGGAGCGAGGGTGTCAATGTAGTCCTTAATGGTTCTAGAAGAGCAGGGGACCACCTGCTCTGATGACGCTTCCATAAATAGGACTTGTTTAGAAACATTATCAGGTGTGGTTGGAGGAGAGGAAGAGGAGAGAGAGGACAGGATGTCCTGAGTTTTAGTGGTGAAGTGGCAAGCCAGAGCCCTACAGAGGGCCTGGGAGGCAACAGCAGAGGTGGAGACTGCAGAAGGATCGGCCAGCTCCTTGCAGATTTTAAAGAGCTTGGCCGTGTTATTAGAGGCCTCAGAGACACGGGCATGGATGTGGGCTCTATTCTTTGGACAGGACAGAGTCTGTATTGCCTTTGGTACAGAAGGCAGGCCAGTTTGTCAGAGGATGCACCCAATGCCCTCCATTTCCACTCGTCCATCCTACACTTGAGTTTCAGGGTGGCGAGGTGAGAGTCGTACCAAGAGTTGCACTTGGAGGTAGGCTTCAGGCGGATTCTCATAGCTGGGGCAAGGACATCCAGAGGGTTGGAGATAGAAAGATACAGGTTAGAGAGTGCTGTGTCAATGTGTGAGTCAGCAGAGGCATAGGAGGTGCAGAGAAAGTAGTGGAAATAACTCCACTGACACACGCTTCATGGGTCGAATGACCGAGAAGGGAAGTGGCAGTGCTGGCGTCGGCTTCATCTGGGGGAAAGAGAGCATCAGGTGAGAGGAAAGCAGAAAGTGGTCAGTCCACGAGAGAGGAGTGTGGTGATAAGGATCGAGAGGGGAATGTTCCGAAGAGATGAGGGCATCCAAGGTGTGCCCGGCCGAGTGTGTGTCGTACCAGAGGGTAGAATGGAAAGAGTGAGCGTGTTGCAGAGGTTGCAGACTCACTCCGGAAAGATCAAGGCTACTCCACCTATTGGACGGTTGGTTCTGGGTTCAGAGAGGATCTTGTAGCCATCAAGGAGGAGAGTGTCAAAATGGTTGAAAATTCAACAGTATGTGAATCTATGAAAAATACAAATGCTGGAGAACCGTAGTTACAGGTAAGTAGCTTTCTTCCTTATTACATCCGAATCTGCTTTACTGCTGCTATTAAGCCAATACCTTTCAGAAGGAAGACTGTATAGTAATAACATTATCAGCCCCTAATTTGATGTTACTGTATGATAGAGCTAGCTCGAAAAGATCCCAGGTGAGTGTGTTTTGGGAAGGGAGGAGTGGATAGTGAGTGGGAATGGCCACAGGGGGCCTCGGATGGTCAATGGGTGGGTAAATAGCCAAACATCACCCAGTGGCTGTGTCCTTTTAAAAGGCCATCTCCCTCCTATCTACTCATTTAACAATACATTTGGCTTTATTCCACATGATAGCCAGAGCTAAAACATATCCATGTGAGGCAATGTGATTTCTCCGCCCTGTTTCCTAAAACGGCCAGTGGATAACTACCGGCGCAAAGCAGTATAGGACAATATGTGTAGGGTTGTATGAGGGCAGGGGCTTTTAGAGGCTGTGGTCATCAGTTCCCCTGGGAGTGAGGGTGAATGGACACTGACCTCTTTCCATGTCCTCAGAAATTCTGAAGGGCGGCGTGATGATCACGGGGAACGCCCAGCTGTGCTTCCAGGAAACTCTACGCTGGGACGACATCATCAAGAAAGATAACGCCCTGATCGATAAGATCCTGGATGCCAGCCGGAGGCGCGAGTGTAAGGACGGTCACAGGCCAGTGCATGGGAGAGGGCATGGGTGTGTCTTGTCACTTTGCTTCAGGATCTGCCACTGTTCACATGTACCCTCTTGCCTGTGATGTTCTGCTCCCCCCTCGCTGTGGTATCTATCGCCTGTTTATGTCTCACGTCTCATTTGGTAACGGTGTCTTTCCCTATCCCTTGCTTAACTCTTTCTGTTGTACTGTCTGTGTGTCTCACTCTGTATCCCAGTGCTCATGTTTCTCAACATTCAGTTCACATGGCCTTTCCCCATCTCCTGAGCACAGGTCCCGGATGCAGGAGAAGTGGCCTGGCTCATGCACCCTCTCATGGTCTCCGTCTTTTCCCTTAGGTGGGTCTTGCTCCCCAGAGTGCTCCACTCTACCGCTCGGGGCTTCAGGCGCCTGCTGGGGTGAAGGAACAGAGAACTGCCAGATCTGTGAGTACCACCTCCTGCAAGCCTACGCAGTGGGAGGAGGGGAGGGCATGTGGCCACGTACTTGATGTGTGGGTCTACCCAGCTATGATGGGGCGTGTCCGGTATCCACATTCTGGACAAGAGGCAAAAGACAAGCTTGTATTTAGGGTTCCATGTCATAAAATCGCGGCAAAAATGGCCGTGATTGCAAAATATTGCGGCAAAAATGCTGTGGTTTTTTGTGCCACAATCATGTAAAGAATGCGGGGGACACCCCCGCAACCCCCAAATACATAATACCATTTAAGGGGAGCGGCAACCCCCGCTCCCCTTAAATGGTATAATGGGGTACACCTTTACCGGTTCAATTCACGGCATTTTTGCTGCAAATTTTTTTTTGTTTTACCGGACACATTTTTGCCGTGATTTTATTACCTGATACCGTATTTAGTGCATGATTTTGTAGGTGTATGGTAGTGACGCATATTGCCGGATGAACAGTGATTTGATTATCACATGAGCTGTGAGGTGCTTAGTGGACCCTTCTAGAAGCATCGAGAAGTGAGAAGGCAGGGCCGTTTTTATGAAACCACCAGAAAATGGCTTTCAATTTTAGTACCAACTGTGGCGTTACAAACGAGCTCCATTTCCAAGTAGAGGCGTGTACTGGGTCATGCAGGTTTGCTGTTGCAAGTGAGTCACCCCAACCTAGTGTTGAGGAGAAAGACAGAGTGGGGGGCGGAGGAGAAGGAGAGAGCTATTCAATCAGGCTGTGTGTAAGATATGGGCAATGGCATTGGCAACAGGCCTGCCCACAGTAAGCAGTAACGACAGTGGTAAACATTTCAAATATTCTCTATTGGATCATAGATCCTACATCACTTTAGGGAAATGTTCTGAAAGTGACATGATGTGAAAAATTGGATATTAGCAGAATAACATCAAAGCACTGTGAGTAATACAGCGCCGTCCAGGATACAGGAGTGTCATGGGTACACGTTACAGGTCTACCCAATTACTTGTGAATGGCACATTTTTCAAATGTATGAGCGTAAATGTTTTCTCCAAATGAGCCTTAGGGAGTAATTGAGTCCGAGTCAACTGAATGTGGTTTGGGGTGCGTACAGACCCCCGAGAAACGTTTTACTTTTTTATTTTTATATAATGGGTTGAAATGGTGCTTTTTAAAGCAAACTGTCAAAATAAATTGGTAAAAAGTGCTACAATTTACACCGGTTTTCGAGATGAACACATGAAAATGGAAAATAGATGCCAATTCACAAAAGTATTTTGCAACATATTTTCAGGCTGGCCTGTCCCAACAAAAATGCCAGGTTACCCCACTTTCAAGCTGACTGTGTTATAGGGAGAGTTTCCTTAAGCCATGTGGTCAGAGTCTTTATGTGTATCTTCCTGATTTAGGTACTGCTAGTGAGTCACTGGAGCTCACCAAGCTCTTCAAGGGGCAGTCGTGGCAGAGCACCTCAGGCCTAACTCTCATCCAGCCCAGATATAAACTTGGACGCTTTGGAGGGACCTCTCTTGACGTCCAGGCTCTCCTGCAATGGAATCTTCTACCCGCTCTTATACGTCTGGCTGTCAACCTGCCATCTTTCAAGAAGGCAATAAAATCCTACCTGTTCAATCTCAAACCAGGCTAATCTGAGTCTTGGTGAATCAGGTGTTTCCTTGACTTCTCCTCTGACCCTTTCCTCTTTACTCCTGTTTGTCGTTTGCCTTGTTCTGTCTTTCTCTGTCCGCTCTGGGACCCACGGGCGTGTGGCACTTTCTCTACCGAGAGTATGCCCACACACTTTGTCTTTAGAAAGATAAAGGGTCTCATTGCTGCCGAACTCGTAATATTTTACCAGCGCCTGACTTCGCGGTGCTACCGGGAGATTACAAGTCCGGTGACCTGGGAAGTCAGGCACCGGTAAAATGTAAGTCCCCATTCCCATAGAGTCCCATAGGACTCTATAGGAGTGGGGACTCGGAAGCGCCGTCTCCATTGTTAACAGTCCCGCTGCTTAAGTGAAGGGTTTGCCTACCGTGGCCAATGCGCCTGGCACGGTAAGACCTGTCGGGCACAGCAGCTCCGACAGGCAAACACGTAGTTTGCTGGTCCGGAAACAAGAGGGCCGATGAGCTTACCGGCACCCTTGTTTCCGGACGGGCAAACTTGTAATGAGGCGCATACTCTTTGTACATGAAAAGACAAAGGGAAAAATCAAAACAACTAAAGGTAAATAAACATTGTTAAACAAATTATGCCACAATATATCAGATAAGCAGAAACAGTTTCAAAAAGAGTTCTGTAGAGTTCAATGAGTGTATTTCCTAGACATTGAAATGCAGTAACAGGAATGTGAACAGTTTTCTTATCCAGGGCATCAAGTTTAGAGAGACCAGTGGAGGCCACGAGTGCACATTTGGTTCAGTCTTTGGCAGGAAAGAGTTAACTTTGTGCTTAAGTGCCCCAAGGCGACGTTTATGGAGTTACTATGGAGTGAGTCCCACAGGAGGCCCTTGGTGACGAAGAAGAGGTTCAGGGATGAAGAAATACATTAAGAAAAGACTCACCAGCAGCGGCAGAGAAATACGTTTTGGATTGAAAAATCTGTTTTGCTGCAGCAGTTGGCAGTCGTCAGAGATGGTCGCTGTGCATGTTGCTCAGCGACCACCAGGAGTTTCAGTAACAACCCACCAGTGCAGGAGGCGCCGCAAGAATGTTGGGAAGGCTGATTATTGAAGATTTGGTGATTCCCAGGCTGAAGGACCGGGAGATACGTTCAGCGGTGCTGTGATAAGGACTGGAGACAGCACAGGCCCCCTGAGCTTCCCAGTTTGGGAAATGGGACCAACGTACTTGCCTGATGTCGTGCACAGGGTCATAGGAGTCCTCGCAGTGAAGAGAGTCCAGCAATGCAGACATGAACAGGGACTTCAGGGATACAGAGCCTTTAAGAAGGAGCTGTTCATCCAGTTGTCCCAACTGGATCAAGGGAACAAAGCATCACACACTGTTGCTTGTGGTTGTCCGGGAAGGTAGAGCTTTGCCGTTGGATTCTTCAGAGCATCAAAGGATGCTGGTGCAGTGCTTCAGTTCTCCCTGGAGCAGCAGGTCTTCCTGGAATATAAGTACAGAGCTTTAGCAGTAAACAAGGTGAATGGGTAATGGGGTCCCTTCAGGGGGTTGTGACTAAACATAGCAACCAAACACACACAAAGAATCATTCAAATATGGGTGGTCAGCCATTGGCATACCATTCTTACAAGAAAACCCTTGCATTGCAGAAGGGTCTTGCACACAATGGAATGAATCTGCACCATCCCAGATGGGTATATATATATATATATATATCAGTCAAAACTGGTTTCAGGCGGACTACAGCCCCCAGTGGGGGATACAGGTATCCACTAGCTCAAGACGGGCAAATCCAGTTATGCACACAAAGAGGGGCAGGGGATAGTCAGGTGACCCCTCATGTGTCTGAGGCAAACAAAGAAAACATACATTTTGGTGAAATGGAAGTGGGGGTCAAAAAGGACCGAGCCAGGTAAAACAGATTCCACCCAGTGGACCTGATTTACACAGGCAGAAAAGCCGCAACCAGCCTAGCCACATGACTAATAGAAAGATGGTACTCTTTCGGGGACACTCAGGGGTGCCGTTGGAATTACCTTTGCCTCATGAGTCCTAATGCCTCTTAAGGTATAGCACCTAAAAACAGAGCCACACTTTGCCAGGCTTTGGATTGAGTGTGGCATGGGAGAGAAAAACATCAAAAACCCAGAAAAGCCAGCAAAGAGGGAACTACCATATTTGGTAAAAAGTGGGTTTTCTGGCTCACACTTGCCCCAAACTAAGGACAGAAGAACTAATCCCCCATGGGATGGGGTCTCAGGTTGTGCTAGGTTGTATAGAATTGAAACATCATCTGCATTTTCATGGTCATGACCAGGCCTGTGCACAATGGTGAAGTCCATACCCATAGCTCTCAACTCACACGCTTTTGACGGATGTCACCCGCCTTGTAAAGGGCTGACTCACCCGCCAAGCCTCCTGCACGCTCATTCATCCCAATGGGCGTCTCACCCGCCAAAAACAAAATCGGGTGATTTCACCCGCCCTTGCAACACAAATGGTTGAGAGCTATGCATACCCTTAAAACTGATGGCCCACCCTCGCAACTTTTGGTTTCTCAATTTATGGGCATTTACTTCTTGAGGGGATTGTGGCTTGTTTGGATCCTGAAGGTGGATTCAGAGAGGTTGGGTGGACATTTTCCTGGGGCTGTGGCAGACTTGAAGGATTCTGACGCACTGAGGACATTTTCAAGAGTCTTGATTTAATTTTTTTTTTTAAAAAAAGCCTAGCTTTCTCTGTTGCTAAAGCCCGACTATAACTAACAACTAAATAATACCAGAATATTCAGCTTCTGGTAACTTACTTAGCCGGACTCAGTGGCCGTTTTTTAAAGGGGAAAGTTTGGTTCTCCAGGAAGCCAAACAGAGTTCTTATAATCCATAATGAAACCGTTTAAAATCAATAAAAGAAGAAGTCTCTTAAGCTTCGTAGGCCACTTGCACTCCCAGCCTTCTTGGACTGCTAAAGGTAATACTCTTCTGCTCTCTCGCAAGGTTTGTACTTCGGGTCTCATAAGCGGCTTTCACGTTTAAGTCTATTAGTCTCTCAGTATCGCTCATAGATTACAGTTGCCCTCTCTAAGATGTATATTGGACAACTCTTGTGATCTCTCCCCAAGACCTATACTTTGGGTACACGGGATGCCGTAACTTCTCAAGGTTTCTCATACGGCACTGCCAGCCCTCTTCAATCTTTATATCGTACCACTTTCATTGGCTTCCCCAATATCTATTTTCAATGTCTTTCATAGTGCACTGCTGGCCCTCTTAAGTCTTTAAACAATTCGCATGGTCTCTCCCAAGACCTACGCCCTGGCTTTCTAAGGCTCCTGTAACTGGTATTGTAATTTGTTCCATACAGTTAGTTCAGTCCCTGTTGCCTCCCTCTTTCCTGAACTACCCGGGTACCTTCTCTTGAGCTGGGCTGGTTCAAAAGGCTTGTCGTTGGGATATGGCTGCTTTGCCTTCTCTCGTTCTCAGCTTTCCTGAGCTGACTCGCTCTCGGCTTTTGTTCGCTACAGTGGGCTCTGCACACATCGGCAGGTGGGAGGTTTTTGTTCTTCGAGGTTGGACTGGTCATGGTGTTGTTTTGCAAGCCCCTGGCCCACCACAGGTTCCTCGTGGTCACGCCACCAAGTGGGATGGTCTCTGTGACTCCGTGCCAGCAGAGGTTGCTCCACTGCTGGAATTGCCGGCCTTCCAGTGTTCTCCTCTCGGGCATTCTCTCGCTCACAGGCTGCCGCTAGATCCGCTGCTCCATAGCGCTTTGCCCCTCGAGGATGTACCTATGTCAGAGACTCTCCCCTGCATAAAGTTCTCGCGCCTTCATTTAAAGTTCCTCCTGGTTTAATGTGCATTATCTGAACCAAAAGGGATGTATCACTCCTCCTTTACTCTGGAGTTCAGGCAAGATCCAGCACTATCTGAAACCAAGGAGACTGAGGAAATGTCATTACTTGGTGGATTCAAAACAGAAGTATTCAAAACAGAAGTAACAGCAGTCTGTCCAATTTCCATGTACGTAGTCTGGTGGGTCAGAAGAAGGACTCAGACTTGTGTCTTCCATGTAGACTCAATCTTTATTTAAAGAAAAGATGAAAATGACTGACTTTCCCTGCCTAACCAAACTAACTAGGGTGCTCGTCAGTTGTCCGTGAGCCCCAAAAGAAAGATCTGTCCAGTCCAAAACGAACCTATACTGACACTAGCACTATCAAAATAACTAAACTCGTACAATTTTATACCAGCAAAATTGTTCCATCAATAACATATGGATTAGAAATGTATAATCAACTAGACAAAATGGAACTAAGCAAATCGGAAGGAAAGATTTGGAAGATGGTGCTCTCTCTTCCTGCCTGTGTGCCTCAATGTAACCTTGATTGAATTCTATTCTGTCGCTGGTACAGATGAAGAAGGTGCTCCTATTTCGAAAGCTAATGTTAAATTCCCCTGATTCCCTGTATGCTGTTATCGGAAAACAAATGAAGGGAATAGGAAAACCATTCCACTTTTTCTCCCAGCAGTGTCACCGAATAATGGACACCTTTGATATATCAACTGAGATGCTGTGGCTTTATCCAGAAAAAAGCTAAAAGAAATGTGCTAGATACAGATTGGGTGAATACCTGTGACAAGAGAGGAAGATATAAATCAACAACAAAAAATTAGCCTAGTGTGCAAAACAAGGGGAGCATTGCCGTTCTAGCTAAGGCAATGCCCAGATAGGCGCTTTAGTGAATCCTTCATGCGATTATTTGTTACATACAGGAAAAGTCCTTTATATTAGAGGTCAACAAGAAAATGCAATTGGCAGATTTTGCAAAGATCCCAATGAATCCCTAAAGCATCTCTTGATACTCTGCCCAGCACTTTAGAGTATCTGAGAAGTCCTTTTCAGTTGTTTTTGTACACTGTGTTGAACACCTAGAGAATGAGAATTTGTGGTCATATATGCTACAACTTAGACCATCAATGCTGCTTATAAGAATTGTGCAGTACCTGAAAAAAGCTAATATCATAGAATGAAATTAATTGGCAGATCTTAAAGAAATGTTAAATGTATGTAATCATTTATGTATTTTTATCTTTTTCATTTTTAGAATTTGTAACATTCATTTTAGTATGACTTTCACACTATTTTCTTTAAAATGTAATGAATGTACTTTTATCTTTGAATGTATAAAGTTTAAAATAAACTATTTTACAAGTTTTTTTATAATAACTAAAGTACAAGAGAATGACTGACGTCACCTGTGTACTCGTTTTTGCAACCATTCACTTTAATAAAGTAGTCAAAGGTACTTCTTGCAGACTACTTTGATCAGATCATATAGTTCATCAATGCTTCTCGCTAAAACCTTTGTTCTCTCTTCTTTCTTTTTTATTAAACACACTTAAGACACTCTCTTGTCTCAATGTTCAATCTTTTCCTGTTTTAGGATAACCAGTACTGTTCCAATGATCTGTCTATCCCTTCGTAGGTGTTTTCAACACTAATGCTTTACTGGTACGAGTATAAATACTCCTGTAATCATTCTCACTCTTTTCTCACATTTGTACCTCCTTATTCTTTCTTTGCATTGACTCCTTACTGGGACTAAAGTTAACTCACCAGTAATGTTCTTCACTTTCCTCACACACTTATTTCTCACTGGGATGAATATGAATAGCCCAATAATAATTCTCTCTGCGTTTCCACACTGGTTCGGTACTAGGACAAATCTTTGCAACCCAGTAGTGATTCTTCTTTTCTCAAACTCGTTCTTCACTGCGACGAATATGAATGATCCCTTGATGATTCTCGGTCTTTTTATATACTTGTTCCTTACTGGGATCAGTATGAGTACCCCAGTGATGATTCTCGTTCTTCTTATATACTTGTGGACGAGTTTGAGTAACCCAGTAATGATTCTCGCTCTTCCTATATACCTCTTCCTTACTGGGACTAGTAGGATTCTTCCCTTCATTATTGTCGATATCACTCCCAGGTCTCCCGCCTTACTCTTTAACTCTTGCTCTTTTGATTGGCGTCACTGGGCCTGCCGTCGGGATGGGATTTTCTTCTCCGTTGGTCTGGTTGGCCTCTCGGCTTCCTTCTCTCCTTCACGGTGCATGCCTCGCTTTGCAATTTGGTAAGTGATCTCAGCGTCATTCTCGGACTTCACCGTCCACTGACTATCCGTCACACCACCACTGGTGTGGACGGTGAAGTCCGAGAATGACGCTGAGATCACTTACCAAATTGCAAAGCGAGGCATGCACCGTGAAGGAGAGAAGGAAGCCGAGAGGCCAACCAGACCAACGGAGAAGAAAATCCCACTTCGGGTTAACTTGCCCGTGTTGGACTTCCGTCTTCCAACTTTTCTACAACTTTTCTTCTGGGTTTGGGTTGCTTGCCAGTTTTCTTCCAGCCTTGAACACTGTACGTCCCTCTCTCCATCAGCTTCACCCGTCCAGCTGATTCAAAACTCCCGGGCTTCTCTCTCTCTCTTTCTCTCTCTCTCTCTTTCTCTCTTTCTCTCTTTCTCTCGCGCTCTCGCTCTCTCTCTCTCTCTCTCTCTCTCAGGACTCCTCCTTCTTGCTTTATGACGTGGCCTTGGGACCTCCCTTGCGCACCGTCAAACTCCTTCTTCTTTGTTCTGTTAGTAATCAGTATTACTCCAATGCATTTCTTCATCTCAGTACCAGTGGAGTTGTCTTTTCCAGATTTTCTCACAGATTCTATCTGGCAATAACAAATATCGACTTGTTCTGTACATCTTCCGGTAGTTGTGGTTACCACTGGATTGTAAATAAGTAATTTAGGGAGTTCCTCTTCGGAGCATGAGTTCTTGTCCACAAGGGGGGAGTCCCACTTGCCTCTAACCTTAGGAAGGGTATCGCACATAGCAGAGTTACCCCATCAGCCTCACAGGGAAAGGCTCCCCCCTGGGCAGAAGTGACTGAATCCTACGATTAGTCACAGTAAGTAATGTTCTCTGGACAGGGAGTTCTTTATCGGAATGGGAGTCCATGGGCCTAATTCCGAGTAGGGCGGTAAGGGTCAACGGTCACCGGTAACGATCCGATGCCGTTAAACCCTACCGCCCTACTATGAGTTCCCTTTGCGGGTCCTTCCTTAACGCCTGTTTTAGCAGGCGTTAAGGACGGGACCCGCAAAGGGACTTTAGTGCTAATAACGGTACCATAATTTACGGTACCGTTATTAGCGCCTTCCCCATTCCCATTGAGCCCTATGGGAATGGGCTCAATGGGAATGGGGAAGGGCCCTGGTCAATGGGGAATTACGGGTCCCTCCAACCTTGGAATGGACCGGTAATTACTCCATTCACCAGGACGGAATCGGAACGATTTTGGAGGCAGCCATAGCAAATAGCGGTGTGGTTACCTCCAAAGTCGGAATGAGGCCCCATGTCCCGAAGAGGGGAGTCACTCCAAGTCAGGTCCTACTTTCACAGACCCCTAGATAGGGCCTTGCTTAGCGGGCTCCCCTCCCTAGCCTCAAAGTGGGTGACAGCCCCCTGGGGAGAAGGCACAAATACCCTAAATTCGTCACAGGGCACACATAATTGCAAAACACTCCATTTCAACCATGCCCCCCCTCTAAGCACAATTTACAGCATTTGCTGTAAGAAAAAACTAATTCCAAAACCCAGAACAGTCAGCAAAAGGTACAGGGAGATACCAAATGTGGTAAAAGTTGGCGTTCTGCCTAACACTGTGCCAAAAGCATATCAAGAGGCATGTGAGCACAGTAAGCCAGTGCTGCCCCCTTTTCTGATGGTTGGGCCCAAAGAAAGTCATAACAAGGCTTCTCTCAACAATATATGTCAGCATTGTATCTGTAAAACACATTTTCATGCTTGGTTGTAGACCCTCCTGAGTGGAAGAAATTGCATAGAACATGGTATTTGAACCATGTTCGTTCTCAGTAACGGGGCTCCTACACTCCTTTAACATTTTCATGCTGTTGTCCCCAACAATATATGCTATCATTTCTATTGTCGAACATAGTTTCTAGAGGTCTGTGCCCAGTCATATATGCCGGCCTTACCACTGTAAAACACATTTGAATTCTGCCTATGGTAAAAAATACATGACAGCATTGTCACTAACTTATATTTGAATGCTATGGTGTCATCAATATACACCTGAACGCCACCTTTTATGCAAATTGTTCCCAGAGGAAAGAAAGAAGTTTGTCTCAACAATATTTGGCCTTTGCTGCTCCCCTTGTATATACCACTAGTGCCCACAAAAACTTGAAACGTGTCAGCAGTATATATGTTGCCCAGTGTCCTCTTATCTCTCTGTGCCGCTTGTAACCAAATAAAACATGAGGCCCCCTTACAGGTCTCGTGCTTTTCTTTGGGCTCACACAGAAAAATGCATGTTCATGTTCAATGTGCCCAAGGAAAAGCATGAGGCCTCTCTTAACATAATATGAACATTTGCACTGTAAAAAACATTTCATGTGCCAAAGGCCTGCCCCAATGTCGCTCTCAGGTCTGTAGTACTCCTCGCTTAGCCCTGCATCCGTACATATAATCACATGCTCTGCACACAAACACACATACATGCACAACAAATCAATCCTCTTAACTGGCTGTTCATGCCATTGCAGCAAACACATTCAGACACACTGCTCCGACCATCTCCCCTCCTGAGCAGAACTTTACCACTAATGCTGGCACTGGATGTCTGTCTCCCTTTAACCCCCATACTCTCTACGACTGGTCAGTGTGGCAAGGTCCCACCATGTGGACTCTGGACTTGCACCATGTCATCTGTGCTATCCGGAATAGAGGCTGAGAAGCAGATACGTTGTAAATGTTTATATACAACTGTTGTGAGACAGGCATGGTATCAAGAGAGATGACACAGACAACAAAGCTTTATTATGAATCAGGATGGTGTAACACCTAACTAACCCTATGCTATGGCAGATTTCCCTGCCTAAAGGAATCTAAGGAAAGTCTGTCGAGTCAAATCCAAAAGTCTATCTGTGTCAAAAACCTATGCTTGTACTCACAACTACAACAAAACTAGTGGGGAAATACTCTCAACCAAACATGAGTAAACGTTAAATCATTAACAATTTAAGTTTTTCTAAAGGTCTCTGTTTCAAGATCAATACAGTTCCAATGTACTCTTGTGGCAATAAGGACTGATCAAGTTCTGGCGTTACCTTCTGCAGATTCACGATTATCACAGTTCACATCACTTGCCAGTCTCGGGTTTCCCTTCCCCAAGTTCCAAAGGTAACAAAGTTCACACAACGCTGTGGTCTTGGGATTCCCTTCCCCAAGATGAATATTCTCCAGGTTTTGTTCTCAGGGTTCCCTCCCCCAAGATTTACTTTCAATAGTTTTCTTGTTTCTTCCGTTTACCAGTTCGCAAAAAATGATGGGATCTACTTGACCCTTCCCTTGGTGAACTTAACCAATGATTCACCGCTTTGCTTCTTTTCAACTTTTTGTGGTTTTTGGTCTAGGCGTAGTTGTCAGACCACGCGGTCCACCCATCACAGGTCACGCAACCAGCAACCGCATGTGCTTTGAGTCTTAATGTTGGAAATGTTTATACTAGGAATCTTTCTGGTCTAGGCGCAGTTGTCGGACTGCACGGTCCACCCATCACAGGTCAGGCAATCATAAATTTGCCAAAGCTGATGCAACATGCTTTCCTGTTATTCAATATCCAAGATGGTATAGCTTTACGTTGTGTAAGCTCAAATAATATCTTTCAAACAATTCAGTATTCAATAGATGCCGGTTTTATTTGTAGGTGCGCAGCAGCTCCTTTCATCAAGTTCAACATTCAATACGTGTTGCTTTTACTTGTACGGGCTCAACAGCCCCATTCATCAAGTTCGATGCTCAATATTCTCAAGGTTGCTTATGCGGCCTCAGTAGCCCCTTTTATCAAGTTCGGTATTCAATATGCGCTGCTTTTTCTTGTACGGGCTCAACAGCCCCCTTCATCAAGTTCGGTCAGCAGTCCCTTTCACCAAGTCCGGTATTCAATATGCGCATGGTTTACTCATGCAGGCTCAGCAGCCCTTCGGAGTGCCCTTGGAGTTCCCAGTCCCTTTGAGGGCCTTACCAGGTTGCTCCGCTCAGTGGCTTCCCCCCTCCACAGGGGAGAAGCTCCTCAGCTGTGTCTGCTCTCCGCCTTCCTCCACAAGAGTTCCCGGTCCTGCTCGTTCCGTTCGGCAGGTCTCCCGGGATCTTCGGCAGGCACCTTAGCGTCTCGGCTTCCAGCCCCACAGCACAACAGAAATGTAGTTCTGTTCCCATTCTGCTCCTGCACCACCTGCATCTCTCGTCCTCCTTACACCTCACTGACTGCCACATTTAATACTCCTTCATTACTAATGGGCTGCAGGTGAAATAAAGTATTCCAATTGCTTGACCTTCTTTAAACCCATTATTGTGACATGCCTGACCTCTCCTCTTCATCACTGTACCAGCGTGGTGTTGGCCATAGGAATTCTGCACTGCTCCTAGTTTCTTCTTCTTCGAAAATTACTGGGAATAATCAAATGAGATTGACAATAGCCACTAAAGGCTAAGGGAGGGGGAGGATAGGTCAGTATTAGAAAAAGGGGGATAGCATGTCTCGCCTTCAGGTACACTCTCTCCAATTCCCAAGGACCCTCTGCTCAGGTGGTCTTCCATCGCTTGTCCACCCCCAGGGTCAGCATCCAAAAGCGATGGCCTTTCCCTGGCCACCTGAACAGAAGAACCCTGGGGAGTAGGCTTATGATCACCTTCAGGTTTCTCACACTGTGCAAGCAAACATACAATGTCAGGATATTAAGGGTGGCCAAAATAAAGTGTCAGTTTCTAAAGTGAGGGTCAGTGCTAATGAGATCTACCAAAGGGTCCAGAGGAACATGGATTGGCCACCCTTGCACCCAATAGCATCCTCGGTAAACAAGTTCAAGTTCAGTGCAAATCAAATCCATGGCAACAAATGTGCTCCCAGTGCTCAGACAAAAGTATTCACAAACCATCTTCTACCCTCAAGGCCTCAGTCGATAACATCTGAGAGGAGCATGGTCTGATCTCTGTTCACTTTCTGATTCTCCTGTTGTCCTCTGCCTCGAACACAGGGCTCACACACAGACTGATGTGTTTGGGTCTTCCAGACCTCTGTCTCCTAAGCCATCTGTTGGTGCTTCTCCCACAGTGGTGGGTTTGGAACGTCGTCCTTGTAGGTTTGTTAGGGTATTGATTGTCTTGGAGCTTGGCTGACCCTGGTATAGTGGGCTTGAGAACTGTAGCCTGACTCTCACTCTCATCCTTCTAACACCCACCCCCCTCAATAGTCCCTCTTGTTCTTTTTTCCATTTTGCCTAAACTTAGGCTCTCTCCGTAGATCCCAATCAGGGGAAATTAAATAATTTCTTAGTTTTGGCTGTCGCGAGTCTTCCCTTCTCTCTAGCTTTTCCCTCTTCTCTTCTTCACGCGTCTACAACCCTTCCCCTATTGATGGCCTCTCCTATTACATTTCTCCTCGCTGTTCCCTCTCTCTCACCCACCTCTCACAATTGTACACCTCTGTGCAAGTCCCTTCAGTAATTACTCACTTACTTCATCCCCTCCGTTCAACTTGACACTGCTATCATTTCTCACCTTCTCACTATTAGTCCCCTTCAGCTTAATGTCACTTTCTTTCTTACTTTAGTTCCCTCCTGCTTCCCTGATTGTACCGGTTAACTTCCACTGCAAGGTGGTATTCTTCTTACTCTTCCCCCAAACAAATTCTTCCCCTCTCTAACCAATACAAAGCTTTCTCCTGATTCACTTTTTCCCTCACTTCCCAGATGGTACCCCCAGTTCCATTCCCCAAGATGGTACCCCTCTAATCCCCACTAGCATTACTCCCTGCTTTACCGTCTAGCTCTACTTCTGTCGGAAGATGGACTGTAAGAGATTTCTGTAATCTCATGACTGAATTTCAGAAGGGGAACTTCTCCGTCTGAGTGTCCTTGGTTCAGGGAATGGGTAAGTGGGCAGTTGTCTTACTCCTAGTAGTTCGCAACCCGGCAGAGAAAGACAATTTGTCAGAGATCGAAACTGATTGATGTACCTTTTTATGGGTGATTGAACCTGACGTAAAGGGCAGGCAATGCACAATAGAAGCCATTGAAGGACCAAAATGAGTGGTCAAAATGTGCCCTTTTTTCCGCAAGCCAAAAATATGACATGCCGCGGCACACAATTCAGACTTAAGGGATGTATAGTAGGTTTAGGCATCCCAACTAACTGCTTACGGTTTGGCGGTGTTCAAACGGGTTTATAGTGATAAATTCGAATTACATTATGTCGAAAGTCATAATGTCGGGGGAAAAAAAGTCAAAAAAAAATTTGAATGTCTATTTTTAATAGCTTTTTGTTAGAAATGGGGGGTTTCTCCCCAACCCCTCTTTTTAATTTTTTTTTGTTTTACCCCTTTTTTTAACTTGTGGAACCCAAAAAAACAATGTAAATAAAAAAATAAAACATTAGAATTTTTTTTCGACATTTGTTTTTGTTGACATTATGTCTTTCGACATAAAATGTTTTCGACTTTTTCACTGCCTACCGTTCGATCGTCTGATAATTGATTGCGGCAAACTGAAAAAAAATGGCCTGCATGCGATCAATTATCAGACGATCAAACACGCTCACACCAACCCACACCCCCCACCCACCACCCCCCTCCCCTACTTACCTGTTTGCTCGCCGTCTGGTCCACTTCAGCCCTGCAGCATCAGATCCTTTCCTCTGACGCAGGTCGGATCCGACGCTGCACAGTCCCTTTTTTTTTCTTTTTTTTTCCAGACCCCGTCTTCAATATTGAGGAAGCGGGGGACAGCCCTGCATCCCCCCAAGGCTAATACATACCTCATATGGAGTGATGGGACACCCCCGAAACTCCTGCTCCACATGTTCGGCATGTATTAGCCTACTGACCAAATTCGGTCGAATGTATCCTTCAATCAATTAAAAACTAGCAATTATGCTAGTACCCTGCTTATGGCAGTAAGGATGTGTGATGCAAACCTATAACTGGGATAGAGTGATTTAATATTTTAGGCAATAACAGCTGGAAGTGGGAAGCCTGAGAACATTCTGTAATATGGTAATGAGGGTGTCAATCTAAAGATATCATAGGAAAAAACCCTTATCTGTGGAAGAATAGACTTGTTATGAAAACATTTAAAAGGGAAAAGCAGAAAGTTGGTATCAGGAAGGCTGAATTTAGGATTCAGTCACTGAGATGCAACTCCTCAATTGGTGGATGCCCTGTAAAGGTTTGCAATATAGGGGGGGGGTATGTAGCCCTCTTTTTTGATGAGGGGGGCCTATGTCGTGAGGGGATTTTTAACAATTTTAGAGAAAACGGGACATAGGCTACCCCACCTGTCTGGCACTTGCCGGGATTGTAAAAAACTGAATGCAAAAAGTCAATGTATGAGGTTTTTTAAGATGCCTTAAACAGTGTATATCCCAGGTAACCAGGGGTAAGAAAAAGGTTTTGATTATAGCCCTGTCATGCTATATTTTTTTAAATCACTTGAATAATAAATATTGTTATTGTGCTGCGTGCAAATTGGGTGCTCTCTGATGTACAGACCACATGCTGTGAGTTGTTAAACGTGCACTGGATCCATCCCCGTCAAGTGCCAGACAGGTGGGGTAGCCTATGTCCCCGTTTCTCTAAAATTGCCCTGGAAAGGTGGCATATTGAGCCATGTTATCATGATCTGAGCCTTGTGCTTAGAACCTAGGCACTCTAGATAATTAGATGTCAGAACAATAACGTATTACACACGGGACAGGGCTTCCCAGGGGCAGGGACCGCAAAGTTCCTACAATTTCCCATCCATGATCTGTTCTCATGATTTTGCTGGAGCATCTTCAAATGTAGTCATTTTCAATATTGAAATCCCCTCGAATGTTAATAAAGTTACACCAGTGTCAAAAACCTTTGCTGTGAATGACCCCATTGTGGGTAGTGATGTCCCATCAGCGCATGCGTCAGGTTTCTAAGTGGTGTCTCGGTGTACAGCCATCCTAGTGGGTGCGCCCTTTTGGTCTCTCCCATATCTTGTCCTCTTTGACGTTTCTTGCTTTTTCTGGGATATGGATCTGTGTGATTTACAGTTTTGTGGGCCTTGATTATGTATTCAGTGTTTCTGAGGTGTTTGGTTGGTGCGGCCTGTGCACAGGTGTTAGCAGATTTTTCAGGAATTTCCATTGTCAGTTTAGGATCCAGTTTCTAATCCACGCTGGTGCCAGAGCGAGAATGGGTGTGTGTTGGTAGGCAAGGTACAAATGGTGGTGACAACACTTCCTTTAGTTCTTCATTGGGTGTAGATCCCTGAAAATGATAAATGATGCTGGGCTGCGACCGTGCTGGATTAGGTTTTGTAGCTAGGATTACTCTTCCTGTTGCTTTGGCCTCTTTTCTTCTTTTTTTAACAAAACTTGTGTGTCTCTGGTCTTTAAATATATTTCTTTGGGCCCACCGGTGGCAGCGGGGGCATCTCAGGACAAGCATCCAGTCTTGTAAATTGTCCAGCATGAGGGCTTATGACTGTGCCAAAGATATCTCTAGCTTTCTAAGTCACTAGCTGCCAGAAGACCCCAGCTCCAGTCCTCTCAGTGAGTGGGCAGGATCTGCGTGAAATTATCGAGTTGAAAGTCCGACCACGAAAAGTCCGTTTTTTTCTTTCATTTGTTTTCTTCATTTTTTCGCACACATATATATATATATATATATATGTATTTGGGGGGAGACCCCCTGCAGCCCCTCCACCTTACACCTATACATTCTTATTAACTCTACCCCCCCCCCGACATATACATATGCGAATAAATGGGGGTTGGACTCTTGGTGGTTGGACTTTTCTACTTGGGTAATTTCGTCCTAACCCGAGTGGGGGCATAAGGGTGCATCCTAGTGTCTGCTCATGTGAACGTTCTCAGACTGACGGACCTCTGTAATGTCTTTCTCTGTGCTTTTCCTTCCAGTGACCCGGACCATCTGTGCCAGTGGATGCTCGAGGTGCAAGGGCAAGCTCTCCACGCACTGCTGCCACGAGCAGTGCGCTGCTGGATGCACAGGGCCCACAAGCTCAGACTGCTTGGTAAGGGTTTGACGATATTTGGGCAAACGCGTCACCATTTCCTTACCCAGCCCATTGTTTTAATCCCACACCCAGGTCTCATGGGAATTTCAGGAGCGATGGGTCTTCACATTTTGACCCTCCATTGCAACAGAGAAAATGGTATGACACAACCTTTGACCTTGAAAACATACGAAGGGACATCATCAATATCGATAAATCAGGCCTTTGTTGTCTGCAATTGTTAGTCCATCAGAATCTTGCTCCTACTTAAACAAATGAAAGGGTATTTTAGCTTGCAGTCATTGTTTAACTGATGTAACCTATTGATCTATTTTATATGCAGCAAGTGCATGTCTGTCCGCATGCCAGCGAGATAGGGTACAATGACATATGTATGCAGAAAGTGCCAGTGGTCTGCTCAGTGTGCCAGTGTATTGTGCCATAGTGTACTCAATGTACCAGGGTGTATGAGTGGCATTAAGGTTCTGGTTTCTTCCCGACTTCCAAACCTTGCCCCCCTTTTTTGTTGCTTTAAGCCCATTCACTTAAGAGGTTGGTGCATGGTGCTGTCTGATGCCCCCCAGTATCTGCAAAAGCTTTGGCGATTGGGAAACATCACACTTGGCTCCTGTCCTCTTGTGGGCTTGAGAAAGAGAGCAATCCGGATCCTCTCCTAAAGTGCCATTTTATCTTCCCCTTCTGCTACCTCCATTGTCTGTTGTGGAGTAGCTGTTGCAACAGTTCAGTTGCCAATCTCAATCTTTTTACAACTCTCAATGGTGAATCTGTCCAGTCAAAGGGACGAGCCACACACCGTTCCAGATTTTACAAGGCCTATTGGTTAGCTGGGAAATTACAACCCCATGTGACCTGTACAGGTTGCCATCCATTGAAACACCTTGCTTTGCATTGGAATGATATGAAGGGAGGTAACGTTCTCTAAAATCAAACTGTAATATAATCTACAACTAGCCGACTCTGTATATCATAGGCCAAAGTAGCAAACTCTCTCTTCTTTTCTCTTTCTCTCACCACACACTGCTCCCTTTCTCTCTCTGTGTGTTCTCAGTTTCACTCGGAGTCTTATTTCCCTCGTTGTGGGTGAGAGCCACATTGTCAAGTGCACATTTGATGGAGCCACTCTGATACCTGTGTACGTAGAGTTCCATGGCTCTATGGCACCCGTTACCATTTGCTTGAAAGTGACGACGAACACAAAAGGCAGCGCAAAATGGAGGAGGCACCCCCGATAACCCTGGCAGTGTCCCCCTCCTGGGAGAAAGGGGAGGCACCGTACACAGCGCGGCAAAAAGGAAGGAAAGCCAGCGAAATAGGAAAAGCGCAATAAAACTTGGGAAAGCCCGCAAAGGGCAGACAAAAGAAAAGGGAGGGGCTTCCCCCTTTATAACGGGCAGGGTCCTTAGGGAAGGCAGCATCCAGCCGCTGCAGAAGAACGCCCGCCCGGGATTCACGGAAGGAGGTTTTCGTTTTTCCCACCCACCAATCCTATGAACAGAGCAAGCAGAAATACCTGGTCGTCCACGTCACAGGACGACAAGGCGGTGTGGCGGTGTTTGGCCGAACAAACGCATGAGACAGACTCTGGATGAGCCAGGAGAAAGCAAGAAGGGTCTTTGCTCTTCTCAGAGCCAGCGGCCCTTGGGAGCCTAAGCGACAGGGGCGTATGGGAGGAACACTAGGGCTCAGCTTCCCACAAGGAAACGGCACTCTCCCCGCCCAGGAGCGCCTGCAGGGGCAGGAGAGGCTTGGACGCAAGGTTGGGAGAGTTGGGCCTACTCTGGACGCTTGGGGACGGAAAGGGGAAAGCAGGTTATTTTGGACACGGAGCAGTCGCCACATCTCATGAGTATTTTCCACAAATGTGTGTAGTTTGGTTTCGTGTTATTGTGGAATAAATCTGCAGCCTTTTTATGCCAAAAAACAAACCAGTCTCATTCTACACGTTTCTGGGGGGAAAAGGGGAATGAGCTATGGGTATGTGTTGGATACAAATGGACTAATGACAGGGTTATTGCCCACTCCAAGATGGCCGCCCCCGGCCGTCGAAGGGCCCATTTAATGTTGCCGCATTCCAACGTAAGCCAGGAGACCCTGGGACATCAGCACCGCATGGGATGTCAGTGAAAATGGACAGCCAATCAGGCCAGTTCCAAAAAATAAGAAGGATCGCCTGGTAACGGATTTCGCGTCTCAACGCTCTGAGTTTCTTTTGAGTGGACGCTCTTCTATCCTTTTGGCTATCTGGACTACCAGTCTTTTCCTGCTACTAGGTTGTGATTTCTCCGAATTCATACCCAATTCCTTCCTGGATCCTTCTCTTCTACCACCGGCCTTCTCCGTGGGTGCGGCTGCTCCCTGGATTCCTTGTCTTCCCATGCTGATGCCCTCCTACCTCCTCCTTGACTGCTATCCACTGGAGCCATTCTTTGTGTGGGTTTTGAAGCGATTCCCCTTTCTGTTTTTTTCTGAATGCACAGTGCCTTCAGGTGTTCACTCCACCTTGAGCCACTGTGGAGTCTGAAAGGACTGACATGCCTTGCATCCTGAGTACCTACTAGATTTCTCTACTCACGGGTAAGGCCATCTCCTGATACATCCCAGCTGTTGCTGGCAGTAGTGCGACGAGATCCAAAAACACAGATATCTTGAAGGAGGGGGTGAGAGGGATTTATGTTTTTTTAAGGTGAAAAGTAAATTAAAGGCGTTAGCGACAGAGACATGCCGGGAGGAGTGCACTGCCCTCCTATTTGGAGACATACGCTGTCATTGGGTGTGTCCTGTCAGAATGCAGAAAACACCACAGAGGCTCATCGTTCACCTTCATGACCACCAGATTTGGGAACTCAGTATCCAAAGGAATCCTCAGCCTGCAGGATCACCTCGCCTTGTGGAATGCAGTCGAGAACTGGCTCATCACCAGACCCTAGAAAGGCAAGCATCCCTTATGTTATAAGAAACTGTCCACCACAATCCATGAAATACCCAGATGTGGACCCCAGTGATCTACTCTAGGAAGAATATAACTCCTAAACAGTTAAATATATGCATTCGATGCAGACGTTGAAAGGCTTAAAAAGAGCCTGGCGCGTGTCCTATCTGGAGGCCATGGGAGGATGCACAGAAGACTGAGCTTGGGGACGCTCCTTCCCATGTTCACTCGTCTGTGCATCCTATAAGATGAAATCCTAGAGGCCAAAAGCATTTGCTTATGCCAGTTAAGTATAATTGTTGACAAATGAGACCTTTAAAATGTGATTTGGTGAAGTTTGAAATTTGCCTAATTGACAAGGAGGCAGCTATTTCAAAAAATGAAATCAACTTTCTCCAAATGGGTCAGACAAACTATATTATTATAAGGAATTTGGGGCAGAGTCTGAAAACACAAACCATATTCCCCTCGCATGTCAGGGACAGGTGTAAATTGCTTAAATTGCATAAGTCACGTAGTTGTCACATAGTCGTACATATCGCTTAGCAAGTCCTTAAGTACACCTTCTATTGGACAGCTTTATAGGTCTAAATGCCCATTATTTTAGAGGAGAACCATTGGCTTCATTTGTGAGTGCCGCTTGTTGGGGGATCAGCATGTATGTCATTGGCTCTTATGTTTGCGTAATGCCCATGGGTGTCTTCATATCGCACAATCTCTTTTATACTTCTCATGACTTCTCTGTACTCTGGGCTGCATTGCACGCCTTTGTCCTCGGATGCCTGTAGCGCATCATATGTACATGGCATACTGTCATGATGCCTACCCCCCAGGCATCCGGATCGAGTCCATCAGCTCTGGGAGCAGGCATCCAGATACTTGTTAAAACCCCAGCAGCCTCGGCTGGGGGCTGTTTGGGTTCAGTCCTGGCGCCTTAGGTGCCAGGCTCATCTTAGAAACCAGTCCTGGCGCCATAGACGCCAGGCTCATAGACTTTACTCACCTCATGCAGACCATGCTGCAAATGAATCCAAGCCAACGTGAGGCCTGGATGGGACTATTTTATTACAGGGACTATTTTTTACTCGGGTGTGGTTCTGGGGAACTTCTTACCTGGAACTACTTTGAAGGCTATTTAAACCACGCCCGAACAGCAGCACACGCTTCGCGTTATTCTGCATCCTGCAGCGTAACGCTCACCTTGCCTGGAAGTCAGCATCCAGTCTTCTGCCACGGCCACCTCAAATCAGGAGCTCCTAGAAAAAGGGGAAAGCAGGAGAAAAGGTTAGATCAGACATAATTTTAATTCCTTACCTGATTCCGGATCCAGCACGTCTCCGAGCCTGGAAAGGACATTATTCCAGCACGCGTCGCATCGCCAGCAGCAGCGCCGCATAATACTCACCAGTCCACAGCATCTTTCGACTCAGCGCTGCCTCCATCATTTTCTTCTTCGAACTCCAGCACCTGGGAGAAAAACAAAAGAAATAACAAGGTGAGCAAAGAGAGTCGACAAATACAATCTCTTACCACCATAGGCTTACCTGATTTACCACCGGAGGCATTACCCTTTTAATACGCCTCATCTTCATATGCCGCACTTACAAAGGGAGAGAAAACAACAAGTTAAACTCATGCAACTTTTACCGGACAGTGTTGGGTAATACAGACTCTTACCTGAACGCCATCAGCTGCTCCAGGCAATATTCTTTTGGACCAGCTGCAATTCAACAAGGGAATGGAACAAGAGTGAACATCGGACATATTGAACTCTTTGAACTTTATAAACCCCGGAGTCAATATTCCTCCGGAACTCCTCCACTACAAACCAGTGAAGTAACTGGTATCTACGCGCCCCTGCGTGCCACGCAGGATGGAGAGCTCAACATTTAAAAACATAAGGTGAGGTTACTAAAAGGCGCTTACATCAGGCATTCAGCCCATGCTAGCGGAGGGGAGTTCGCACAGGGGTTGCATTTTGACAGTTCATCAGCTCACATATCCAACAGCTTGTGAATTCGCTCTCATGTAGAGGCTGTGCACGTATGGCTCTTGTAGGTGTTTGCTATGCACTTCTCCCCTTTCTGCCTTTGTGTTTCCCTGCTTTCACCTCTATGCACAGCCTGTCCAGGGCTTTGTCACTTCTCACAGTTGCCATGGAATTCCCTGATTATAGACCTGGGATTTGCAGTGGGCGCCTAAAAACCGCTACCTGACAATTCTGGTCGTCACATTTAAAGGGCTTCCTGGGCACCTCTCTGGACTGTTGCGCAATCATGCCTCCACTAATTCGAATACTTCCTCCAAGGTGGTGGAACCCGCCATCACTGGAAAAGGCTTGAACCACAGCGGTTCTTATGTTCCCTCTTTCTAGATCAGCATTCCTTCTGATCCACTACTTGCGATCGCACAAGCCTGCTTGCTTGTACAGTCCCATCATTTCTACTCAATGTGTTAGCTATGTGGCCCTACCCTTTTCCTACTTTTCCCCTCACACCTTTTGGCCTGTTTTCCTTTCTGGAACCTATGCAGGCCACCGTCTGGTAACCCCGGATCGGGGACCAATACACAATTTTCTAGCCGGTATTCGAACCTGTGACATGCAGATCACAAAAGCGAGCGCTCAACTCGCTGAGCTATCTTAAACTATAGCCTGCCTTGGTTCCACCTAGCCTCCTCAGTCCTTCTGGTTCTTTCTGGCTATGGGGCTGCCCTCCTTTGTCCTCTCAGCTGTCCTTCCACTTTCTCCCCACCCTCTCTGTTGTTACCATCTCCTCCTCTGCTGTTACCACCTCCTCTGTTACTACCACTGCCTCCTCTTTACTCCAGCTCCTCCTAATCCCTCCTTTTAAAGCACTCCAACACTATCCCACCGCTTGCCCCAGCATTGAGCAGTCGGGGCAGGGTGCTTGTATACCGAGTTCAGTGCAGGCCCCTCAGACTTTGGAGAATACTTCTTTGATGTACTGGATGAAGTTGTAACTGTAACAAGACACACTCGTTATCACTACTCTTAAAGGAGGAGCTGCCCATTTCCCTGTTGCAGCTTTGGGTCTTCTCAGAGGGAGCTTAAACCTCTCCCAATAGGGCAGTGGGCGTACAGGTGTTTCCCTGCAGTTTCTCACAAGGGTTATTGGCAGGATCTGAGCGTCCAGGAGCCAGATTACAGAAACATTGCACCAGTGTAAGTGCAAAGTTGCACGGTATTGGGACTAGGGCAAAGTTTGCCCTATTTTTTTAAAACATTTGGGCATATTAGAAAACTATTGCACCATGTGTTGGGCAGAAACCTGTGCAGTTCCCTTAGGGACCACTGCAAAAGGCTTAAGACTACAGGTGTTGGCAGTAAACCCAATTGGTAGCAGTCTGTACCACCTAGATTTACCTGGTAGCTGTGGCTGAGCAGCCAGACTTCTCTCAAGAAGAGTTTGACAGTATATAGAGTATACAAGATAGGTACCAAAATACAGTAGCACAAGCAAACACTGACCAGAGCTTTGGTATCAAGTATATAATTATTTATTTAAAGACACACTTAGAAACACTCTAGCACTATTATTGTAAGCAAGTTCAAAACACAGTCACTATTAATATATATACATCCTTTATTCCTTATTAGACAAGTCTTAGTTAACACCACTTATTTCCAGACAGAGGTGAGCGCTTAACTAAAGATGGCACTCCAATAAGTTGAGAAAAAGGGAGGGAAAAGGCAGAAATTAGGAAAACCACACAACACAATACTTTAGAAGCACCCAGCAAGGCAGGAAAGTCAAAGTCTACTTGTGAGCAAAAAGTTCAGAGGCTAGGCTCCCTCTTGGAGAGAGTAGAACACCAATGCTCCCCAGATCACACAGTTTAAAAGGCTTGAAAAGTCTTGCGGGGAGTTCAAAGGGGAATTAGTTCAGCTCAGAAAAGTTCAGTTAGCCAGCCCAGGGCCAACCCAAGTGGTAAATTGAGGATTTCAGAGACACCCCACACAGACCGTTGCGAGGGAGGCCAGGCGGACACAGTACCTTGAAAGTGGAGAGAATCCTCCAGCGGGGGCAGTTGTTCCTGGCAGCGGGTGCAAGTCGCGGCGTCGTCCAGAGGAAGAGAAGATCTCGACGTGGAGGAAAGCTGAAGGTCGTTGCACTGCCAGGGAAGAAACCAGCCGCTGAGTTCTCCGGTTAAAAGGTACTACCCTTTTATTCGCGGTAGTGGTAAAACGTGGTATTCCGGTTGCTGGGGTGCTTGGCACAGGCAAAGCGGCCATGAGATGATCCGGGAAGGCAAAAAGGCAGGCAAACTGGTTATCCCCACCAGTTAAAGGAAGAAGACTCTTCGGGATGAAGATTTCCTCTGTCGTTGGAAGAAGTGGTGAGTCGGTTCAGCAGGGCTCCACCAGTGGTGTCGTCGTTGCAGGTCAGCTCAGCTTCTCCCTCTTCGGATTCTTTGGTCCTGTGGCGACGTCTGAAGTTCCAGTCCCCAAAGCCCTGCTTTTATGCAGAAAACCCCCATTCATCAGTCCTAGCTGTCACTCAAACATGCTAAGTGGTGAGCCGGGCGGCTCACCACTGGGCCAATCACCCAAGAGTGCGACTTGAGTTACCGAGGCAACTCGGTCCAGGGTGCCCAAACCCCCCTCCCACACATCCTGCATACCCAGACAGAGTGGCACCACTTTTGGAGGCTTCTTTGGAGAAGCCTGCCTAAAAGTGGAACAAAGGGCTCGACTTGGGTTGGAGTTACAGAGGCGAACACAAACGCCATTTTTAAAACCAAGTCCTGGCGAAAAGACCCAACCGGGGAATAAATATTAAATAAATAACCCGGCGGTATCTTTAACATTGCACCAAAAAGTGGTGCGTCTAAAATGAATGGGAAAATCCCATAGTAAATATTCTTAAGGAATATTTCGTGTGGTAACCACTGCCACCAGCCAGAAACTCGGCGAGGGGGGACTGCACAGTGCCCCCTCGAAAAACAGACCCAGGGGCAATCTAATATCCCCTACCAGTACTTCAACAATATGATGGTTTTTACTGGTTCTGCTCCCAATTTAAGGCTAGTAAAGTCAATGGTGACTTTACATGCCCTGGGAGACAGTAGTCAGTCCCAGGGTATGGAGTCTATGTTTGGGGGTTACACAGCACCCCTGTGTTACTGCACTGAGGGTGCTGTGTAACACACTTACCAAAAACCACATGAAACACTATGGAGTAAAATACCCCATAGCCCATTAAACACATTGCAAAGTCAAAGGATATCTCAAATCATGTCTAAGAGTGGGAGAAAAAGAGTCTCACTCTTAGCAGGAGAAAAAAATAAACCCCAAAAATCCAGAAAAGCTGCTGGGGGACTCACTAGGTTTGGGAAATTAGCCTTAACCGAGAATTCTCCCTAACACCATCCATGACAAGTGCAATTTAGCATGGTAGAGGCCCCAGTGCAAGAAAGATACATTTTCACTGCATTATTGCAACAGGGCAAAGTTTGCCCTAGTGCTGATAAGCAATGGTATTAGCACTAGGGCAAACTTTGCCCTGGTGAAAAAACGCATCCAGAATGTATCTTTCTTGCACTGAGGCCATTTTTGCATAGGTGCTTATACAATGCCAAGGTGCAGTTGGCATGGTGCAATAGTTTTTTTATTATGGCCTAGTGTTTTTAAAACTAGGGTACACTTTGCCCTAGTGCTAATACCGTGCAACTTTGCCCTTGCACCGGTGCAAAGTTTCTGTAATCTGGCCCCAGGTCTCTTCATGATGGCCAGTGGTTTGGGGGCAGCGGAGTGTTCAAGGATCCGGCGCAGTGATGCTGGCGACGATTAGCGCTCTCTTTCTGTGTCAAAAAGCTTTTTGATATTGAAATCAAAGCTCCATAAAAACGAGAACCCGTTTTCAGCTCTGATTTAAATGAATAATGATGCTAAACTGTTTGTTGAAAAGTTCATGCCTGGCCAGATTGAGTCCATGCCACATATATCGTAATCTTTAAAGCCACAAGACAACACCAGGTCTCTTTTTTATGAAGCAATGTTATTGGCAAATCGGTTCCATGTCATTTCATCGATGGTAATTAGTTCGTGGTAATTTACTACAAAGTAATTACTTAGAAATGTTACTTTGAATGTTTTTTATTTATTTTGGGGGTCCACCCCATGTGCCTCCTTCCCCTTTATTACTACCCCTACCCAAAACCCTCCCCATCCTACCTCTTAACCCATAAATACCCATCTTTTTCGACGTAATTACTTAGAAATGTTACTTTGGATATGTTTCTATTTATTTTGGGGGGTCCCCCCATGTGCCTCCTTTTTCGAAGTAAATTGCCACGAAGTAATTACTGTCGAGAAAACTACGTACAGACCCTTTGGGTCTTTATAAGGGGCGTTAACAGTCTTTTTCTGGAACTGTTGCAGTGCTTTTTGATGTCTAACAGCACCTGCCCCCTTTTAGCATTTTCATGGGGTCAGTTCAGGCAGGTTCGGTTATATTGCTTTTGCAGTGTGCACGTGAAGGTCTCATTGGTTCAGTGGGTCCCCAGCCTGCAGGGGCCACAGCTGCGAATTGATGAGCGATAGTGTGATGTTGTTTTTGTGTGCTCTTTTCCAGGCCTGCCTACACTTCAATCACAGTGGCCTCTGCAAGGACTACTGCCCGCCCCTCACCAACTACATTCCTGAAACCTTCGAGACTGTGCACAACGAGAATGGGCGCTACACCTTCGGCGCCAGCTGCGTCACCGAGTGCCCATGTAAGTGCCTTTTCAAAGGAGAGCAGTGTGCCATTGAGTGCCCTTATGAGAAGTGATCAAGTGCCCTGTGCAAAAAAGGAAGCGTACCAAAATGTCACCCTCACAATTACGACGTTCCCCCCCCTTACACCACATATATATGTGAGGGGTATAGAATATAATATTAATATAGGGGAGGCTGCGGCGGTCTCCCCCCGCATATATATGTGGTTTAAAATGGTTTTAAAAAAAGTCTGCATTTTCGGCTGTCGCAATAATCACATAGATCCATACAAAAAAGGCCTTGTCGGGAATATGAAACATTTTTTCAAAGCAATGGAGCGGGCAGACCTGAGCATATGGAGAAGTAATGTATCTTTAAATGAATTAGGCGTACATGGAAATGGTGAAGTCTACATGTGTGCAGAGATGTAGGTATTCGGGATGGACATGCGCTGACCGCGCGTGAATGCTGGCCTGGATTCCCTAAGGAACCAGGAGAGGCCAATATGTTCAGATGATTACAGGAAATGGATACTGGTCTGCAGCTGGCATCGGCCATTTATAATGGCAATACACATTAACGTGCCCAAAAATACTGTGCCCCCAGGGCGGAATGGGAACATGCCACTGGTCGACTTTCTATGGGAAAGTGAATGGGAGGGCACATGTGCAGTGCTCTCAGTGGCGGAGCCAGGTTTTGATGCCAGGGGGTGAGGGGGTGAAGTGCTCCTCAGGGGGCGCCGCACCAGTCTGCTCAGAGGGGTGGGTCGCAACCATTTCCTTACTTTTTGTGGGTATAACTAGGAACTGTTGATAGGGAGGAATAACTTTTCGTGCTGTCTGTATGTTGCAGCATTTATTTGGTGTTCAATTATAAATTAAAACAATGACTATAATTTGAATGTTTGAGCATTCTTTTTCTCTCCTTCCCTGTCTGCAAACTGCTAATTGGGAAGCTTCAGATTCAAGGCAAAACTGTCAGGGTTTTTTTTACCTAGAAACCAGCCCGCTTCTGAAAGCATTACAAACCCACGTTATCCAGTCATTGCATCGAATACAAAGCATTGAATGCCAAAAGCATAGAAAAAAATGCATAGAAAAAAAGCATGGAATGCAGTTTTTTCAAAGGTAAAGGTTTTATTTTAATTATAATGGGTTTTAAGGGTAAAATACGGGGGCATGGAGGGACCCCCCATTAAAAAAAAATGGGTGAAAAAAATGTTAAGGCATTCGATGATTTGGCATTCGATGCAATCGCTATAAACCCAAACCCACATATTGCCAATGTTAATTCTTTACAGATAGCTCAGCTCTCCGGGGAGACGTCTTTTTCAGCACAGCAACATTTCAGCCAGCTTGTGGCATCCGTTTACAGCACATTTTGCAGCAGCAATAGAAAAAAGCCATATCATTTGCAGGAAGGTCTAAACATAACCTCTCAGCAACAGTCCCCTAACCTGCTGAGTTATCTTTTCAGCATTCCGCCTATAGGATTCCCTGCTACTCCCGCACCTGCAAAGCAAATCTGGCATGCCCACCCCATCCAAACAAATTTCAGATTGTCCATTAATCAGGCTCCTTTCCAATTAATTTTGAAGTGAGCAGCAGTTGCTCATTTAGCAAGGTGCATGCTAACACGTGACCAAGCCTGAACCCAGCAGGAGAGGAGAAATAAACCCTGCCACAACCAGTGATTTAGATGAGCACGGCAAGGGGAACGGGTGCACCTATGCCCTCTGCCCCCATGTACTCGGCGCCTATGCATATATTACTGAGCCCCCCACTTTTTTTAAGGACTTGAGCCCTCTTCATTTTGTTAAGATTTGCATACCTAAAAAATACTTACTTCCCTGCCTCAAGACCTCCCAGGTAAATTAGGCTTGATCACTCTATATGGCAATCCTGCGGTAGACACAACCTGCCCCGTCTGCCTCAGGGCTAATCCCTGCCCTGATATCAAATGACATCCTTGGAACTTGCTTGGAGTTTATTTCTTTTGACAGTCAAAATGATCCTTACCTTATCTTACGCTCTGAGATAAAGGCATATTGCCACTGTGTACAATATGGCCAAATATGTACACATAAAAAATTAAAGTGAAAAATACACATTTTACCAGTTCATCCAATTGAGTATGACCTCTGCTAAAAGATTGATAGCGAGACAGTGGATGCCTGTGTCGGCACACATGACATATGAATGGTTGAGAGATAATGTATTGCTACAGTGTAAATTAAGGAGTGACCAGGGTAAAGATGTATGGTGCAGAAGTTTGAGCAATGATTGTAGCATATCCAGTCGTGCGACCCTTCATAGCCAAGTATGCATAGATATTACTGTACTGTAATCTGAAATAATTAAATCCAAAAAAGGCAGCTAACAAAAAATGTGCCCATGTGCAGGCCCTTCCATGCTGTCTGCATCCTAGTCCTTCACCGAAGGGGGTTTGGCGCGGGCAGAGTCTTTTCTATACATCTCCGGGCACAGGACATAGTCACCTGGTAGCAACCTAAAATGTACTGTGAGGAGTCAGAGTAAGGAGACACTGGCACACGTAGTGATTTTGGCAATAGTGCTTTTATTCAAATAATAGGGGTGGGGAAAAAGGCCTCACTACCCCTATGATGGGTTTTCCTGGCTCAACAAAACAAGCTAATGGACCAATCTTTGTCAGGATGTCCAAAATAATAATCACTGTCCTGTGTCGAAAACCTAACCTGACCCTCGCACTCAAAGTCTACTATAGGAACAAATGATATGTTGTTGGCTGCCTTCCTGCAGCTTTTATTCCTTGTCGATGTCACCACCGTCTAATTGGTACAATGATGACACTTTTAAGGAAGTGACCTTCTTCCTTAATTGATGGCAAGTGATGCCAACTCAAGTCCAAGGGGACAGCCCTCTTCCTTGGTCGTACTGTCAGATCTTATAATGCCAAGGGGACAATTCCCTTCCCTGGACTTTCCACAAATCCAACTCAAAGTGTACAAACCCAAAGTCATACAATCTTACTAGTAAGTTTCTTTTCTTAGGTCACCCACTAATTGGGAAGTAACTTCTCTGTGAAGTGGGTCTTATCATGCCAGGGGGACGATCCTCTTCCCAGGTCTTTCCTTCAATGGGTAACTGTTTAGGTAACTTTTCTCGGGTCGTTGGCAGACTTGGTCAGTACCCATGCCGGGTGTTGCAAATGTTATGCTAAAACACTGGGACAAGGAAGAGTAGGGGGCATTACCAATGGTGTTTAAGCTACTTTCATTATTCCCCTCCTTTCCCTGCCCTCGGTTAGGGGTTTCTTATTGGTCTCCTCGTCTTTGCCAGACTGGATATACTCGTCTGCCAAGTATGTTTGTTCTCAGCAGATACTGGAATCAAGAAAAACGTTCAGCTGGCAGTTACTTATTGTCCCTCCTCTTTGTTGGTGTCCAGTGTTTAAGTTCAGGGAATGTGAGAGTAAATGTGGCTTACTTCATTCTTTCATTCATAAGTCGCCCCTCCCCCCCATCTGTGGACATACCTTTTAACTCAGCACTGCAGCACAGTTCTCTTCCTAGCTGGTGACTGAAACATGACAGTCCCCAGAGACGTTGATAATATAACTTTATAGACCTTCAGCGAGGGCCGTACTGGGTGTTATGGGCCCTGAAGACCGAGTTAATGGCTTCAGCGAAGCAAGAGCCTTTAACAAGGTTTGAGGGCCCATAACGATGGACCAGCCCGAGGGCGAGGTCTATAAAGCTATTAGAACCCATGGGTAAACACACAAAAAGTTTATGTAAAAATATATATTTTGAACACATTTTTTGGGGGGGAAATATTTTACGTAGAATATTTAGGTTTATAAAGGGGAACAGTAGAGGGGTTGGAACCATGCCCTCGGAGGAAGGAGTTAGCAGGTGTGAGTGTGCGACAGAACACAGAAAGTGGAGACCGGAGGAGTACATGGAAGCCAAGTGAGGACCACAGAAGAGTGAGGCACAGCAGAGAAAGGATAGTTGAGGGGAGTGAGTGAGTGCACAGTGAGGAGGGAGGGGGCACAGGGAAGGTAAGTGAGGGAGCATAGCCTGAGGTGCATGCTCTAGCTCACGGAATAGGGGGGGGCAGGACCGGCATTAGCATGAATGCCCTATTCCAGTGATTAGCTCCCTGCGAGGCACCAGGGGCGTGCACGGAGGAAGGTGCCAATTTCCACAGGGCTCCGCTGCCACTAAGGCAGGTCCTGCGAGTGAGAGGGGTCCCTCTCTGACTTCACTGCGATCGTCATGCATTTAAAGAAAATGAAAAAAAGCATGGTATTTGTAGGCAAATATTATTTTAACCCTTTAAGTGCCATGGGTATTTCTCCCGAGCGCCGGGGCCTTTTTTGGTGATTTCGGTATGTGGCCATTCAATGGCTTGTAACTTTTTTGTTACATGAGATATCTTGGCCAAATTTGGCTCCTTTTTTCCCACATGTAGGCGGTCGTAACGCCACCCAAGAATCCTAGGTTGCTGTAGGGGGTGAGAGAAAATAAGCAAAAAGGGCAAACATTTTGGGTTTTTTCAAAAAATGCCAATAAAATGATGTACAAAGAAGCCTGTGGTTTTTTCCTTGTAAGAGCTAGGAAAAAATGGTTTGCTGTGCGGAGTTCCCCAATTTCCTGGCTTTCAAGAACAGGTTGAGTGGAAATGGAAAAAAATTATATTGATGTGGTTATCAACCGTTTTGTGAGAGGTAGGCGATTTTGGCCATTTTTGCCAATTGAACATGCATGGACGGAATGGAAGAAAAGGGCAGGAAAGCCGAACTGAAGGACAGAAAGGCATATATTTCTGAACAGTAGACAAAATTCCAAGTTTAGGAAGGGGTGATTTGCGTAGGTCAGACAACAACTAGGTTGGGGAAACTGCCATCGATTGGGGGAAAAGCGGGAAAAAGACCGAAAAAAAAGGTATGTGTTGGACATGGTTGGCTTGGTACGGCAATGGCTTCTATGAATGTTGAGAAAAGCAATGCTCCACTACATTCCCCCTACTCTTGCAGTTAGGAGAGCACACATTTTTTGTAGTGTTTTACAAAACAAGCAATACCACAAGCCAAACACTGGAGTTTTACGCTCATGGCCTGACCAGACGCACTTAGCATGTGTAAATCGGGAAAACCAATGTGGTGAGGAACGGCAAGCATACATTTTTTGAAAGAGCACAGGCAGACCTTTTCAAGGGTAGGTGACTTGTGCAGGTTACAAAAGTGTATGGTGGCTAAAGCAGTGACTAAATGTAGGTCACATTTGGGAAATGAAAGGGTTGTGAGACAAAGGGCACCAGCAAATGGGTCCAAACGTTATGAAAACCACACAAACACAACACATGGCCTATCGTCCCACATTCCCACAGGTGTCCCGATGAAAACTGTACCTCACATGTGTGGGTGCACCTACCTGGCTGCCAAGGGGAAAGCCTAAAACACAAGTAACCCCAAGTCTGTTTTCAGAGCGGAATCTCAGACATTCTGCCGACCGGCACAACATACAGATGTGGGCCTCGTGTGTCCAAGCCACCAAGGAAAACGGGGAACCCCATGCATTTCCGAAAAGAGGACACCCATGGGAATCCGCAGAGGTATGATTTGCGCACATCGCCCCAGAATTTATTACCCAGACGCCCCCGCAAAGTCCGAAATGTGGGGAAAAAATGCATTTACTGCACATTTCGCATTGCGCACCCATCGAAACACGCCCCCAACAACACATGGCCTACCGCCCCACGTTCCCACAGGTGTCCCGATGAAAACGGTACCTCACATGTGTGGGTGCACCTACCTGGCTGCCAAGGGGAAAGCCTAAAACACAAGTAACCCCAAGTCTGTTTTCAGAGCGGAATGTCAGACATTCTGCCGACCGGCACAACATACAGATGTGGGCCTCGGGTGTCCAAGTCACCAATGAAAACAGGGAACCCCATGCATTTCCGAAAAGCGGACACCCGTGGGAATCCGCAGAGGTATGATTTGCGCACATCGCCCCAGAATGTATTATCCAGACACCCCTGCAAAGTCAGAAATGTGGGGGGGGGGGGAACGCATTTTCCGCACATTTCGCTTAGCGCACCCATCGAAACACGCCCCAACAACACATGGCCTACCGTCCTGCGTTCCCACAGGTGTACCGATGAAAACGGTACCTCACATGTGTGGGTGCACCTACCTGGGCGCGAAGGAATAAGGCTAAACCACTGCTATCCCCCCCCAAAGGGTTTGGGGAGGCAACCTACAGGTTTAGGCCTGGGGTGTTGCAGCCATCAAGAAAAACAGGAACCCCCATGCATTTCCGAAAAGAAGACACCCGTGGGAATCCACAGAGGTATGATTTGCGCAAATCGCCCTAGAATTTATTACCCAGACACCCCTGCAAAGTCCGAAAAGTGGGGGGAAAAACGCATTTTCCGCACATTTCACTCGGCTGACCCATCGAAACATGCCCCCAACAGCACATGGCCTACGGTCCCGCGTTCCCACAGGTGTCCCGATGAAAACGGTACCTCACATGTGTGGGTGCACCTACCGGGGGCGCAAAAGGAAAAGGGTAACCCACTGGTCACCCCAAGCCTTTCGCCGCTGCCCATTTTGTTCATGTGGGCAACCTACAGATTTGGGCCTAGGGCGTCGAAGCCAGCAAGGAAAACAGGGAACCCCATGCATTTTCCAAAAGAGGACACCCGTGGGAATCCACAGAGGTCTGCCTTGCGCAAATTGCCCCAGTTTTTATTAGCCACAATCCCCGACAAATTGTGATATTTGGTGGGGAAAAAACACAATGTTCACTTTGTCTGGGGTTCTGGGTAATATATTCTGGGCTGCTTCGCGCAAGTCAGACCTCTGCTCATTCCCACACGTGTCTTCTTTTGGGAAATGCATGGGGTTCCGTTTTCTTTGCTGGCTTCGACACCCTTGGCCCAAATCTGTAGGTTGCCCACATGAACAAATTGTGCTGTGGCGAAAGGCTTGGGGTTACCAGCGGATTACCCTTTTCCGTTTGCGCCCCCTGTAGGTGCACCCACACATGTGAGGTACCTTTTTCGTCGGGACACCTGTGGGAACGCGAGAAGGTATGACATCTGTTGTTGGCGACGTGTTTCGGTGAGTGGACGCAGGGGAATGTCTCTGAAGTTGGCTGGACATGCAGACAATTCTCAGACATTTCGCTCTGGCCACCCACCGAAACACACCGCCAACAACACGTGGCCTACCTTCCCGCGTCCCCACACGGAGAGAGGGCCACCACAAAAGGTGGGGCATGACCCCCAATAGGGGGTCATGCCCCACCTTTTGTGGTGGCCCTCTCCCCCCCCACCCCAAATGGAGGTGGGTGTACCTCATGCAGCCGTTTGTAGGAGGCCCAGGGAGGCCTGCATGAGGTGCTCCTGCCACCCATTTGGGGTGGGGGGAGAGGGCCACCACAAAAGGGGGGGCAGGACCCCCAATAGATGGGGCAGTAGGGTTTGGGCACCCTGGGGGCAGATTGCCACACTAATGTGGCCATCTGTTCCAAGCGAAGTTGGGTAAACAAAAAAAAAATACAAATTCATAGGCTGCTTTTTAGGGGGGGCTGAGGGCCACCCTAAATTGGCAGCGAATGATGTACTGCAACAGGGGGTCCTCAACCCCCCCACTCCAAATGGAGGGCCCCACCTCCCTGGGGGCACATAGGGGGGCCAACCTCATGCATCCCTCCCTGGGGTCAGATGCCCCTTCCTAGGAGCAGATATCTGCCCCCAGGGAGGGTTACAAGGGGAGCCCCCTTTCTACTTCGGTTGGGGGGCATCCCCCCCTTTCATTCAGTAAAAAATCCATGTTGGCTAGTGGCCCCCCACCCCTTCCCCCACCCCCTTTTCCCATCATTTCCCCAAAAAATTGTTACCATTCCCTTGGGGCAGATGGTCAGCCATCTGCCCCAGGGTTCACATGCATGTGCCCCCATGCTTTGGGGGCGGGAGGGGGGAGAGGGCTGCTTACTTGAAGCAGCCCCCTTCCCGCCCCATCTCACAAACGGATCCATGGTGGTCTAGTGGGTTGCTGGTCACGGATCGAGCGCTCTGCGCCGATCGTGACCAGCAATGCCTCATATATGTGGTGTCCTTGGAAAGGGGAGAACCTCCCCTTTCCAAGGACACCACTTTTTGCCAAATCCCTGGTGGTCTAGTGGGCCCCAGGGCCCCATACCCCCTCCCACCTCCCCTCAATTTTTTTTTTCTTTTTTTTCCCCTTTTCACCCCTGGGGGCAGTGATCATCTGCCCCCAGGGGTCTCTGGTGCTGTGGCCCCATGCCTTGGGGCCACAGGGGGAGGGGGACACTTACCTAGTAAGCAGCCCCCCCTCCCCCTGCATCACAAACGGATCTGTATTGATCCAGTGGCATTGCTGCCCGCGGATTGCGCGCCCTGCGCCCGATCCGCAGGCAGCAATGCCACACAATGGGTATCGTTGTAACAGGGAGAATCTCCCCTTTCCAATGATACCCGCCTCGATCACCGGCTTGAAATACAGCCGGAGATCGAGGCGGACAAAGAAGGTCTCTTACCTTCTCCAGCATGGGGTCTGGCATGGATTCACATGCTCATGAATATTCCCCGTCGTCCATGCCAGCCATCTTCCGATTTTTACCGCATGTTCAAGTGTTGGGATCCTCGTGCTATTGCTTTCGAGCTTTAGTGCTTTTTTCGCGCTTTTTACTTAGGAAAATGTTCTCTTTTTCGGTCAAAAGAGCCTGAAGCTCCACCGTTTCTTTATCCGATCAACGGGGACCCGTATCGGATTCTTCAACGCCCCTCAAGGGTGAAGATTTCGTCGAGCCACGCTTTTGGAGGACTCCAGAAGTTTCTCAGGCCCATCTCGATCATGGCCCAGGAGAAGGGAAGCTCGACGCCCGGAAAGCTGTTCAGGGTCTGCCCTGGATGCCAGCTTCAGAATGTCTTTAAGGAGGACGAACACTCCCTCTGCCTCTACTGCCTGCATGAGGACAAGACGCACGTGGAGAAGGACTGTGCGTTTTGCGGCAATATGTCGGAGCGGACCATGAAGGACCGCCATCTGCGTCTCGCTAACTGGCTGGAAGGGAAGAGCCCGTCAGACGAGAAGAAGAACAAGTCCGAGCGGTCTTCTAAGACCTTTGAGGGCGCCCCGGCGAAGGGGGTCCAACAGAAGGCCAAGCACCACGAGTCCGCTGGCACCGGGAGCGCCGAACGGTCGGGCTCTACAGGCGCCAGGCAGGGCGCATCCTCCCCGGCGAATAACCACGAGCCAACGCTCTGGCTCGGGTAAGAGGAAGGCCGAGCACCTGGCGAAGCTCCTGGAGAGACCCTGGTCGAGCTCAAAGGCCCCATCGGAGGGGGAGCGAGGCGGTGACCCTCCCCCCAAGGAGAAGGCGGTGAGCGCACCTAAGGTGGTGAAAGCCTGAATCCATCCGGCCAAGGCCTCTATCGAGACAGTCGCGGCGGCCCTGGCTCAGCCTGTGGAGGCTACATCAGTGGTGGCGACCTCGGGGCCCAGAGTCTCCCTGCCACCGCAGAGGGAGTCCTCTTTCATGCCCATCGACAGGACCCCCTTGAAACCTCCGGCGGAGAAGAAAAAGGGGGGGCAGGAGGTCGTCGTGGATTCGGCCTCAACCTCTGAGGAGCTGATCGAAGTCTTAAGCCACGGCGTTGGCGTGGAAGAAGACCAGCCCGTCGGGAGGGACCCCGACGTAGGAGACGACGAGAACGTCGAGGGTGCTGACGGGGCTCCTGACCGCCCGTCGGACTCCCCTCAACCAGTGCCGCAAGACAACTCGGCGGCCATTTTGTTGGCTATGCAGTCCTTATGCTCGGAGATAAGGACGAGATTGCCATTACCACCAACGGAGGAACCTCTCCCGACGGGGGCCCCGGAGCCAGGCCCTTCTGGGAGCCCTCCTCCTAAGAGAAGAAGGATTCATCCTCCACCTCCTTTTCAACCATCGCGCCCTGCTCAGCCCTCCTCCCCGTCCACGACCCGTGGGGATGATACGGGGACTGACACGGCCGCAACGGGCACAGACGACGAGGTTTACGACGAGGATCTCCCGTCGTCACCTCCTCCCCGGGCTTCCCCGCCCGACGAGATTGGATCGTTTCATGCCATGATCGCCAGGGCATCCGAGCTTTTCCAGCTCTGCCCGGTAGAGAAGAAGGAAGGTTTCCTTTATCAACGGCGCGAGACCAAGAGGAAGACGGTCCTCGCTGTACCTCTACTGGACGATATCTGGGATGAGGGTCTCGCCCTCCTCAAGAACCCATCCACAACGCCTGCGAGATGGGACCGGTACGAGAAGAAGTACCGGGTCCTGGACGCGGCCCCCTTGTGCCTTTGGGCACAGCCGACCCCTGACTGTCGTCTCCGCGGCGGCCAGGAAGAAAGCGGGGGGGGGGGCCTCGGCCTCTACATCAACCTCCCCGCCAGACGGCGAGGGAAAGAAATTTGACACGATGGGACGCAGAGTCATCTCATCGGCAGCGACGACGATTAAGGCTGCCAACGCCTTGGCTATCGTAGCCCGCTACGACAGGGAGTTGTGATACAAAATCGTCCCCCTGCTGGACTTTCTACCAGACGACAAGAGGGCGGAGGCCCTAGAGATCTTGCAGGAAGGAGAAGTGGCGTCGGACCACGCCATTACGATAGCGACGGACATCGCTGACACTGGATTTTACCAGTTGGGCAACGGCGTGTGCCTTAGACGGCGTGGATGGCTCAAGGCAACTGACTTCTGTCAGGACGTGCAGACCAGAGTCTTGGACATGCCGTTCGACGGGAACAACCTGTTTGGGAAAACAGTGGACGATTCCCTACAAGCCATCAAGACGGACACAGAGACGGCCCGGGCTCTTGGTGTTCTCCAGCAACGACGGCCGCCCTTTCGGAGCGGCGGAGGTAAGCAGGGTGCCTCCAAAGGTTCCGGCGGCGGATTTTCCACCTATCGTCAAGCGGCCCGGAAGCCAACAGGGGACGAGGCAAGTCGGGCGGACTCCGCCGTCGCCGCCAAGGAGGGCAAGGCGACAAAGCCTTGTCGAAGCAGGACTGAACTGGCCGCGGGGTCGGGCCCCCACCGAAGCACCCCGGTGGGAGGCCGGCTGGCGAACTTCGTCAGCGTGTGGGAGTCCATCTCCACCGACCGTTGGGTGCTGGGCGCCCTGGCCCAGGGTCACGCCCTCGAGTTTCTAAAGAAGTGCCCGCGCGTCCCCCCGTGGCCAGGAAGGAACATCGCGTCCCTCAACTTCTCTTGGAGGTAAAGGCGATGCTCAAGAAAGGCGCCATTGAGCTCGTCCCAAAGAGGCTTCGGGGCTCCGGAGTTTACTCAAGATACTTCCTCATGAAGAAGAAGACAGGAGGATGGCGTCCTCCGACGACTGAACAAATTCATCAAGGCACAGAAGTTCCGGATGGTCACCCTCCAGCACGTCCTGCGTCAACTGGAGGAGGGCGATTTACTGTCGTCGTTGGATTTGGAGGGTGCCTACTTCCATATCCCCATCCTAAAGGGACACCGAAAGTTTCTCAGATTCGTGGTCCAAGGCCATCACTACCAGTTCAGAGCCCTTCCCTTCGGATTGAGGACGGCACCCAGGGTGTTCACCAAGTGCCTTGCACCGGTGGCGGCGCCTGGAGGGGATCCACGTCTACCCCTACCTGGATGACTGGCTCATCCGAGCAAAGACAAAGGAGCTCGCCGCGGAGCACACGGCGAGGACTGTCCAACTACTCACGGACCTGGGATTCTCCATAAACTACGCCAAGTCCCACCTGGTGCCCGCGCAAGACGCACTGTTTCTGGGAGCGAAACTCGACACAGTGGCGCTTCTGGCCTCTCCGTCAGAGGAAAGGACGAGGGCCATCTTGGGCAAGGTGCAGCAGATGCTATTTGCGGACGCGGCCAGGGTGAGGTCCATCAAATGCCTCCTCGGAATGATGTCTTCTTGCATTTATCTCATCCGCCTGTGCAGGCTTCGGATGCGCCCGTTGCAGGAGTTCCTGGACGCTCGCTGGATCCAGACGACGGGCAGCTTCGAGGACAGGATCACACTCGACGAGAGCTTCCGACGAGCGATCCAGTGGTGGGGCACACGCGCGCATCTGACAGCGGGCATGGACTTCCAGACCCCGGGCCACCAGAAGACAGTGACCACGGATGCCTCCCTGGAAGGGTGGGGAGCGCACACCGAAAATCTGCACGCGAGAGGCCTTTGGCTGCCGACGGAGAAGTCCCTCCATATCAACGTCCTGGAACTCAGGGCAGTGTTTTGGGCCTTCAGGTCCTTTCTTCCATCCCTCAAGGGCAAGGTGGTGAGGATCTTCACCGACAACACCACCACCATGTTCTACATCAGGAAGCAGGGCGGTACCAGATCCCCAGCCCTGTCCAAGGAGGCTCAGGATCTGTGGCATTGGGCCGTCGCCCAAGGGATGTTTCTGGTGCGGTTTCATCTGGCAGGGATAAAAAACACCATCGCCGACTCGCTCAGCAGAGAGCTGCGCTCGTGCCACGAGTGGGAACTACGCCAGGATCTAGTGGACCGCCTCTTCCGACGGTGGGGCACACCCCAGATCGATCTGTTCGCGACGGCAACGAACTCCAAGAGCCGGAGGTTCGCCAGCAGGTTTCCACAGCCGAGGAGCATGGACGATGCTTTCTCGTTCCCCTGGGAGGGCCTGTTCCTATATGCGTTCCCTCCATTGCCGCTGTTGATCCGGCTCATCAACCAGCTCAAGAGGTCACGGTGCAGGATGATCCTCGTCGCACCTGCGTGGCCGAGGCAGATATGGTTCCCGGACCTTCTGGACTTGTCAGCGTCCCCGTCAATCAAGCTGCCAGTGGACGCGGATCTTCTCTCCAGGGAAGGAGGCGCCATCCTCCATCACAACCCGAAGTCGCTGAACTTGGCAGGCCTGGCTCCTGCAGAGTTAGAGTTTGGAGGTTACGACATACCGGCCGACTGCAGAGAGATTCTTGCAAAGGCCAGGGCGTCCTCAACTCTTAAATGCTACAGAGACAAATGGAAGAGGTTCTCTGTCTGGTGCCACGCACAGAAGATTAACCCTCTACGGATTACGGCTCCTCAAGTACTGCCATACCTGCTGACGCTGGCCAAGGCTGGACTGGCGCACGCTTCCATCAAGATTCATCTTGCTGCGATCTCCCGATACACCAGAACCACGGGACGGACGTCTTTGTGGTCTCATTGTCTGGTGAAAGAATTCATGAAGGGACTGTTCAGATCATTCCCGCCGGTGAAGGCCTCGGCCCCGGCGTGGGAGCTCAACGTGGTGCTGACCAAGCTCATGGGACCTCCGTTCGAGCCTCTGCACTCAGCTCCGTTGAAGTTCTTGTCGTGGAAAACTGCGTTTCTTGTGGCCATCACCTCCGCACGACGGGTGGGAGAGATCCAGGCCCTTTCCTGCAAGCCCCCGTACTTGACTTTTCACGACTCGAGGGTAGTGCTCAGGACGCACCTCTCCTTCATGCCCAAGGTGCCGTCGGACTTCCACCTCAACGAACCCTTGGTGTTGCCTGTTTTCTTCCCGTCGCCTTCATCGCCGGCTGAAAGGACTTCGCACTCGCTGGATGTGGCTTGAGTGCTGAAGTTCTACGTGGACCGCACGAAGTGTTTTCGGAAGACGTCACAACTTTTTGTGAACTTTAGACCTGTCAATCAGGGGAAGGCTCTCTCGAAGGCTTCCATTTCCAGATGGCTCTCCGGCTGTATCATGTACTGTCATCGGTTGGCAAACTGACCGCTGCCTGGCCATCCGAGAGCCCATTCCACCAGAGCGATCGCAGCTAACACGGCGTTCCTATCTGGTGTGCCCTTGCTGGACATCTGCAGGGCTGCTACGTGGAGGTTGACGCACACCTTCACGAAATTCTACTGCGTCGATCGGGATTCCAGGGAGGAGTCCAGGGTCAGCCAAGCAGTGCTGCGCAACCTGTTCGCCTAAGGTGAGCCTGGTGAGGAGGTAAAAATTGCTTAATGTTAAGTTTTGGATGTAAAGCTTAATATTGAGCCTTTGCCACCTCCCGTGGTTGTGCATGTGTGTACTGCTATGTATTCTTTTATTCATGAGCATGTGAATCCATGCCAGACCCCATGCTGGAGAAGGAACAAGTTACTTACCTGTAACTGTTGTTCTCCAGCATGGGTCTGGCATACAGGTAAGTAACTTGTTCCTTCTCTCTTCCCCGCAGCAGCCGAAAATGGCTGCTACAGGGAATTTACTTTCAGTTTCACGCCGACGTGCGTTACGCACACCGACGTGAAACTGAAGGTAATCCAGCCCCCTGGCAGTGAGGGGGCACCTCCCCCTCACATAGCCCGGGGGTTGGATTACAGTTTTGAGCGATCCCTGCTTTGCAGGGATCGCTCAAAACAAGGTGCCGAAAAGGACGAGCTATCTCGTCCTTGGCACTGCGTGTGCACTGCCAAGGACAAGATACCTCGCCCTTGGCACTTAAAGGGTTAAAGAAGGCCACTAGAGGGGTGGTAAAGCGCTGTTAGTGCTTGACTCTCTGAGCTACAAAACAAGCAAAGGCCAAATGTGCAGGCTATAATGAAACTGCAAGCTATACTGTTTCTTCTAGACCAATAGGAAAGGCATATTCATCAGCCCAGGGTTCTAATTCCGAGCATGGCGCCACCAGCACCAGTAATTGAAGCCTCAGTTAGTTATTATATTGGAGCTTCCATGACACTGCCGCTCGTAGTGAGTCCCCACGAGTAAAACAGTCCTTTCTCCTGGTAGTCTGTCAACCGCAGCCACCAAAGCCTTTGCACTTCGGGCTCCTCTCTAGAGCCCATTGCTGTACCGCAGCATCCCGCTTCTGTTGCTGGGGATTACTTCTCACTCCCGGATGTCTTGTCTTCCTTGTTGACCGAGACCGCCTCTTGTCTTGGCAATGAGTATGCTCTACACTCGTGCAGTGGTGTCCCGGGTTTACTGGTGCTGGTGCGCATTCTGTCTGTGAATGCTGTTGGCCTTCAGATTTGCCTGCTCTGCATTGCAGCATGTCAGCAAACCCGCACCTGAATCCCCAGCTTGTACATCTTCGTTTGTTCAGCGTAACACTTTGCAATCTTGCCTCTCGAATACTTCCACCACGCCAACATTCTTTCCACTTCAAACTACTATGACTACTTTCACCTACCCAACGTTACTACTGCTACCTCTATGACTACTGCTACTATGGCTTCTTCTTTTCTTTTATCGTTGTTCCTCTTCTCTTCTTATTTTCAGGCCGGCTTCCTTCACAGCCAGAAAACTAGAGCGTTACTAGCTCTTTTCCCTTGTATCTGTGGACAGCCTCCTCTTCGCAGTATTATGTTCTCTTGTCACTTGTGTTGGTTTGTACAAGTACCTTGAATGTTCTGAGACAAGAGTTCAGGTTAGAAGGTGAAGGTAAACTCTTTTAGTCATTTTGTTTATTAACCACTGGAATATTGCTCGTTGGTGAGACAACAGTGACTTAGATTTGTCATAGTACACATGAATTTCTATTTTTGCAAAGAGCTTTTCTGTGTACAAGAAACTATATTTTAGAAGTTAGATACCTGGGTCAGGATAGCTCAGGGGCAACGCGTTTGTTTTTCAAGCAAAACAACGCAGAGCAACACAGGTTTGATTCCCGCGCTTAGAAACTGGTTTCCGGTATTAAGAGTGTTATAAAAGAACAATGATATAATTCTGTTTCTGAGGCTTGTGGATCTGCTTAGATCACATGCTGTGCATAGGCCAACATCTAGTGCTAGCCACAGAGTATAAAATATTTTGTGTTCAAAACTCAAAAAGGGACATCGACAGGGCATGCCAGTAATACTATCCCTAGTGTGACGTCTCCCGTACCCATGGTCTTTCACGCATCTAGGTACCTCAGATTGTTTTTTTCCACCATCATAGTCGCACGCAAGTTGCAGAGTTCCTTCTTCCGGCTTATGCCATTATTTATACAATGTTTAAGATTTAGACTATCTTTCTGTCCTTTTGACGACTGTACACCGCAAGATCTCCGGCAACAGCTTTCGAGGTCAATACCATTCGTCGACAACGACTCCCGTCTCCACAAACGTTGTATGCGGCCTACAGAGGCCCCAACGGGCCTTGGCCCTGTACAGTAGGGGGAGTGGGCGGAGCTCATAATTCATCTCTTTTAGAGAATTCCTGTTCCCCTATAATTCCCTTTTTCCAGCCAGAAGGTCAGAAAAATCCCTGTCCTCTGGGCCATTGTTTTCGCCACATGATAGGCCCCTGAAACAGGCGCACAAGTCCATAAAATACATGCGCTTCAAAATAGGAAATCAACACTACCAATTCATGGTGCTATCCTTCGGCATAGCCTCCGTTCCAAGGGTATTCACCAAGGTATTAGTGGTAGTTGCGGCGCAACTATGCAGAGAATCAATCCCAGTGTACTCTTATCTGGACGACTAGCTAATAACAGGAGAATCCCCTCAAATTTGCAAGCAAAATACCCAAAGGACAATCTTCATTTCCAATAGGGATTCTCAATCAACAAGAAAACGTCAAGTCATGTTCCAAGCAAAACCAAACAGTTCTTAGGAGCTATCATAAACACGTTTGAGGGGCTAGTCTTCCCCTCAAACGAAAGAGTACAAAACATATTGCTGCAAATACCTCAGTATCTAGCTGGCCACCAAATAACCGTACACAAAGCAATGCGTTTGCTCGGGATGATGATTTCATGCATGTACCTGGTTCCGCATGCACGGTTGTGCATGTGCCCAATGCAAGAGTGGTTAGCGAAACAGTGGTCTCAGGCAAGCGGTCAGTCGGACGATCTAGTGGTTGTTTCACTAACCCTAGTTCAAGAGCTACGCTGGTGGACAAAGGAAAGTATGCTAAAGGGAAAACCCTTTCACAATCCTACAGTACAAGCGATTGTTAAAACAGACTCCTCACTCTCCAGATGGGAGCCCATTATCTCCACCACACAGCGCATGGCCTGTGGGCACTGATCACAGCCCACAATCACATACACCTTTTGAAGCTACTAGCAGTGCTCAAAGCCGTACAGGCCTTTCAAGGTAAAACAGGACAAGTCCTCACAGACAGCACTACGCCATGTTTTACATAAACAAGCAGGGAGGCACACACTCTCCAAGTCTATCCAGGCTAGGCCAAAAAATTTAGAAGTAGGCACTCAAAGCGGGACATGTTCCTAGTGTCTCAACACGTTCCAGGGGAACTCAATTCTCTAGCAGACTCGCTACCCGAAGAACAGGAGTCGCAACTCAACAGAGTCATTTTAGACCATGGGCCTCATTACGACCCAGGCGGTAAGTTACCGCCTGGGTCGTACCTTTACCACCATGGCGTAAACTATGTTTACGCCATGGTGGTTGGCGGACTTACCGCCCCATTCCGAGGTTGGCGGGGCGGTAAGTCCCCAATCCCCATTTACCCTTCCCCATTCCCATTTTTGCCCCATAGGGCATAATGGGAGTGGGGAACGCGTTAATTACGCCACCGTAAATTACGGTGGCGTAATTAACAACAAGGTCCCTTAGCGCCATGGATTTTAACACCTGCTAAAAGCAGGTGTTAAATCCTCCATGGCGCTAAGGGACCTCGGAATCAGGCGGTAAGGGTCGGCGCTGTTTACGCCGCTGTAAACCCCTTACCGCCTGGGTCGTAATGAGGCCCCATATCTTTTCCCTCTGGTGCTATCCTCCTTTAGACTTGTTCGCCACAAGCCTAATCGTACAATGCCCAGACTTCGCATCCAGGTTTCCCCAACCCAGATCCAAGGGGAACGCCCTGTGTATGAGCTGGTCAGGGAAATCTGCTTTCGCTTTTCCCCCCGTCATCGCTGCTGAGCACAATAGCACACAAGATGTGGGAGGAACAAGTAACTCTAATCCTGGTGGCTCCATTGTGGGCAAGACAACCTTGGTTCCCACATCCAGGGGTGTTGCTAGGTCTGGAAAAGACCCGGGGCTACGCTAATGTCGGGACTGTCAGGACTCGGGGCTAGCTAGCCTTTTGGTTGTAGCTCCTGAGATTCTATCCGGGGCTACAACCAAAAGACCAGGGGCTATAGCCCCCTTAGCCCTCCCCCAGCAACGCCTCTGCCCGCATATGCGCAAACTGGCGATGTGCGAACCAATCAAGCTCCTGTGCCCCTTCAACATGCTCACCCAACATGGGGGGAACACCTTTACACCCACATCCTCAGTCTATGAACTTGGCAGTTTGGCTCCTGAAGTCATAGTTTGGTCATTTAAAATTACCTCAAAGGTGTATGGAAATCCTCAAGGAGGCACGTAAACCAAACACCAGACAATGTTACTTTAACAAATGGAAAATATTTGTAATATGGCGTCAGTCACACAATGTAAACCCTATTGAATGTACTCCATCACAGATTCTTCATTACATGCTCCACTTACTAAACTCTGGCCTAGTATTCAACTCAATCAAGGTTCATGTAGCAACTCTATCCATGTACACCACTTCTCAGAACAAGGGGTCCTGGTGGAAAGTCCCTGTTAAGGCTTTCAGATTTTACCCCTCACCCCCGATTTCAAACCCTCCTCCCGGGTGGGATCTCAATGTGGTACTCTCAAAGCTCCTAAGTCTTCCCTTTGAGCCTATGCACAAATCAGGCCTTAAACACCTACAAAACAGTCTTTTTGGTGGCCATCACCGCCATAAGAATAATAAGTGAGCTACAAGCTTTGTTAGTGCAAGACCCTTTTTTTGTTATCCACAAAGACCTGTTGGTACTAAGAACGCACCCTAGGTTTTCACCTAAATTCATATCCAAGTTCCATGTTAACCAATACATTGAACTACCCGCTTTCTTTCAAAATCCTTCAAACTCAGCTGAAAAAAACCTGCATACACTGGATGTAAGGAGGGTGGTTCTTTACTGTGTAAACAAGATATAACCGCTAAGAAAAACAGATCAACTGTTTGTCTCCATTGCACCTGGCAGAGAAGGTGATCACATTTCAAAAAACACCATCTCCAAATGGATAGTGAAATGCATACAACTCTGCTACTCCCTATCAAACAAAACTCTGCCTTTCACACGAGAGCTCTCTCTACAAGAGGTACAGGAGCTACTTTGGCTTTCATTGCAAACGTCCCACTAGACACCATTTGCAAAGCAGCAACATGGAGTTCCATACATGCTTTTACTCAGCATTTCTGCATTGACACATATTCTAAAGCAGATTCACAGGTGGGACAAGCGGTGCTAAAACATCTATTTGCCGCTCTACCTTCTCACAACCCATCTCCTTATCCAGTTACTGCTCGCTAGTCCATGCTTAGCATGTGATCTAAGCAAATCTGCAAGCCTCAGAAGGGATACATTACTCACTGTAATTGTATTTATGATGCTTGTATCTGCTTAGATTCATATGCGCCCACCCTTCCTCCCCTGTGGAGTAGAAGGTGCATAGAGGTTTTCAGGCTTTACCTACTCTATCTGCTTTATTACATCTGTATTCACGCTACACTTCATGCTACCTCATGTCAGCAACAAAACAATTGCAGAGACCTAGACACATGAAGGACAATGGGTACAGGAGACGTCACACTGGGGATAGTATTACTGGCATGCCTTGTTGACGTCCCTTTTTGAGTTTTGAAAACAACAAATGTATTACTCCCCGGCTACCACTAGATGTCAGCCTATGCATAGCATGTGAATCTAAGCAGATACAAGCATTAGAAATATGATGACAGTGAGTAATGTATCCCATATCTATGGTTAGACAGATCTAACAGCAGCGCTATGTGAGACACCTGAAGGTGTCTCACTTACTAGTCCCCGGGAATCTGTCATCCACCTGGCCAGGACATGGCCATCACTATTGGATCCAGTTCCTGGGGGTGGACCAGTGGGGGAGGATCACCTGGATGAGGGGTCTTCGGGGAGTGGAAGTTGGACGCTGAGGGGCGAGATGGGGTACCCCCCTTCTCTGTAACACCTTTTCCCCATCCTACCCCGTAGGATACCCGACCCCCTTTTTCTAACACAAAAACTTTCCTACACTGTGACAAACAACAGACTAACACCAGAGCTGTTTACCTGACATGTCCCAACACAAGGGTCGGGCAAAGTCAGGCAATTGACAACAACTACACACACGACGGCCCTTACTCCTCCTCACAGGGATAAAAGGCGAAGCACGAAAGCACACTGCGAGCAAGGTCAACCACACGAGGCAGTAGCTATTGCAAACCGGCAGTTCAAACGGAGACGAAGGATGACAAGACCAGAAAGCACGACAAGGAGGGAAGTGCCCTTGCCCTTTTCAACTCAGACCAGCAAAGCCTCTGCAAAAGGAATCATAAGACCAGGATATACAGCTGGTGTGTGGCCTTGCGGATGTCAACGGTGCACAGGGGCCTCCCGCGCTGACTGCCCAGGTGGGGAGGCATGCAGGCTACCATGGTACCATCCTTGATTCCATAGACGAGAAACGCCAAAGAGTTCAGCACAGCCGGTGAGTCAGAGAGAGCTGATAGTAAGCCGGACTTTGTTGAGCTGAAGGTTGTAAGCCGCAACATATTGTGAACGCAAGGACTAGTGAACAAAGGACTTGTGTGTGTTTTGAACTCTAAAGAAAGCCTAGATAAGATCCAGATGCAGAGTGGCCCGACGCCACGTGGGCGTTCGTTCGAAAGACTCTGACCAGGACCTGTTTTTTTTAAACTACCGAAACCAGAAGGCCGTAAGAGGGCCACAAGGGAAAGGTCAAAGTGGTTATACAGGGGTCTAGCAAAATCCTCTGTACAGTCAAAAGTCTGACCGACAGACCACTGGAAAACTAAGGGGAATGAATTCTGCATAGTGAGAAAATAGAAGAAACTGTAAGATTGGCAACAGTGAACCCAACGGAGGGATGCTGGCAGAACGGGGCAAAGCATGATGCCAAATGAACATTGTGTTGACAAAGAGTGTACCCGACAGAGGGAAATCCACAGTGGATTGTTTAAAAAGACATTAAGACTTGTGAAAGCGAAAGGTGAAAATATCTTTGGATACAAGCCATAGTGAACCCGAGGGAGGGAGGCTGGCATTCGATAGGGGTCTGAGCCCGAAAGAGGAGGACCCAGGTGTGAAGAATCATCACCCCACCACGGAGGCAAACAGTCGAGAAGGGTCTGAGCCCGGAAGAGGGGGATCCAGGGGTGAAAAGCCATTACCCACCGACACGCGAATGTACCGGATAAAGTTGTTATAGATACGAGCCATAGTGAACGTGACGGAGGAAGGCTGAGAATCGAGAGGGGTCTTAGCCTGGAAGAGGAGGACCCATGGGTGAATACATGTCACCCAAATGCAATCAGAAAATAACTTTTGTTTAATATTTTGAACTTACCAGGCCCTCTGAAGCAAGATACTGAACCAGCAAAGGTCCTGATACCACTAGACACTTTTTGTGGATCATCCGGGGGTGAAACGTCATCACCCAAAATACCTACGAAAAGTAACTTTTTGTTTATTATTTTGACCACATCAGGTCCTCAGAGGCAAGAGACTTTTTTGTAGAAGAGAGACTTAACCACCCGAGGTCCTGATACCTGAGAACGGAACTGTAGTTTTGTGCTAGGGAAGCTCGAGCGTGTGCTGTGCTCCAGAGTCCCACCTTGTCCCATGCTCAAAACATGGGGAACAGAGACCCCCGGCTACCACATTCTGACTTATCATTTATTAACACTTCTTTCTTTCTTGTGAACCCTATCCCACACTCTTTTTGTAAGTTGTAAAGATTGGCAATCGTTTTTTAAATTTTTATAGAATAGGCCCTTTTTATTTGTCAAGACGCCACTAGAACTGCCTTATTATTTGATGGTTGTAGCTTGCTCCCATCTTAGATTTAGATTTAGATTAGGCGTTTTTCCAAACTACCTATACAGTTAAATAAACACCCTTGAACTGTGATTACTTGTGTCTGTCTATTCTTGATACCATGTCTTCCTTACAGCTATGTCTCAGTCAAAAAATCATTTTATAGACTCAGACAGTAGAGCTACCTCCCAAATCATAGCAATATTACAGGTCCAGGCTTCATATTATAGTCCTGTGTCCCCGGCAAAACTATCTTCGTATCCTGAAACGATCTGCAAAGTTACACTAGTCTTACAAGCTCAGTCCTCAGAGAGCAGAAGTATGTCTCAGGAAAACATTATTTTATAGACCCCAGCGCTAGTCCCCAAATTACAGCAATCTTACATATTTAGGCTTCTGACAGAAGCTCTTTTCTGAGGAAGAACTGACTTTGTCGTCTCAGGCACCATAGCTACCTGCCATGTTACACCAATCTTGCTGTCTCAGCCCTCAGGCAGTAGTGCTACATTTCAGGGAAATCTGATCTTGGAGGCGCACACACTAGAGCTATTTGTCAGGTTATGAATGGAATGACAAACTGTGGATGATGATGGGCGCTGGGGGGCTTCACTGACCCATGCTTGTAGCCATTGCATTAAGGATTGGTTTCATTGTCAGATTGAAAAAACTCTTAATTGTGCATTAAAACGTATTGTTTAATTGTTGCTAATGCAACTTCACAAGGTAAAATTTAGAAAATCATAGTGATACATAGCAGCAATTATAACCCATTGGTAGGTGAGAAACAGCCGACGCGCGTTTCGACCTAAGTCTTTTTCAGGGCAATTTGGTAGTAGGGTGAGCTCTGAATAGGGCTAAATGCTGGTCCTCCCGGGTCTGGGCACCAGTAGGGCTGAAGAGCCTGACCTGAATCTGTTTGCAGTTTCGTGGTGCGTCTGTCCCTTCGTCCGTGTCCGCGTATTTGTCAGGTTACACCGGTCCTACAGCAAAGCAAGTCACCAGTATACTCTACATAAACACATGTCCCATCACAGGTCTTAAACAGCAAATGTATTCCTGAGAGCGTAGGCGGTCCCTGCAGGGTGATATAGAAAGTAATGATTCTCTGCACACTGCCAATAATGTAAGAGAGGGTCATTAGTCCCATAAAGTCTGTTTCATATTTGCATATAGCGATCGTTGGTGCTGACCATTATACCAGATGTAAGGCGCATGCATGGACAGTCCTGCACAAGAACGATGCTGGTGGTGTTCCTCCAGCTACTGCCTGACCCTAGCAGTACTGAGACTAACGCTCTTCTTCTTTCTTGCCAGATAACTACTTGTCTGCTGAATTGGGCTCGTGCACCCTTTTGTGTCCTCCCAACAGCCATGAGGTGACGGTGAATGGAGTCCAGAAGTGTGAAAAGTGCAACACGCCGTGCCCGAAAGGTTAGTGGTAGAAAGGCAGGGGTGTGTGTGTGGGGGGGGGGAGTAGGTGCCAAGCACAATAGGACCAGGAGAAGTGCACATACACTGGAAGCAGGGCTAGAAAGCAGGTGGGATTGTGGTGGAGGGCACATGGTGAAGAGGCTGAAGTTCATCTAGCCACAGGGCTGGAAAGTGGAGGTCACGCTGCAGAAAGAGTTGTGATGCAGGGAACAAGCCAGCAGCAAGGAAGCAAGGTGGAAGTTTCAGCTTATTATAGGACCCGGATTTGGTGTTTAATATACATGCATGGCACAATGGTGGATACAAGATAGAAGGTATGCTTAGTGCCAGGATGCTTCGGGCCGCAGTTGCGCTTAATAAGTTGCTATAACATAACATGACATATGATCATGATGATGACGATGGAAAATCGCAGAAGGGTCCAATGGGTGGAAAGTGGGCAGTAATTGATGAACATGTGATATCCTGAGATCTCAGGGACTATGCAGTGGATGGAGGATGAAGAGGGAGATGTAGAAGTGTTGCCAAGCAAATGATCTCTCCCATGGTAAGCCTGTGGACCAACATAAAGTCTATGTGGAATGGTACTAAGTATGTACCTCCAGAGCTGCAAACAGATACCACATTTGCCCAGCAACTGCCCAGACCATGGGAGCCCAGCGGAACTGGGAAACCCTGTTCTGAATCCAGAAGCACTTCCCTAAATGATGGTGCCACTTCTAGACGAGGGACGCAAAGTTCCTCCAACAGGACAAAAAAAGTCCAACCCTATCCAAGGGTTAATAGATTCTTATAACACTGAGCTGGCGCCCAGCACATGCAGCAACACCTGCTGCCAGTGCCACACTATGAAGAACCAAATGCAGAAGGGACAATACCCTGGCAACTTAAAACAGATCCTAGAGATCCATGCCACAGCCTATTGGAAGATATATTTTGGGCAACCTCTGAAACACAAACCACATGCAAATGCTTACCAAATACAGAGGAAGCACAATCTGGTCTACACACAACAAACCAGAAACCAGCAGAGGCCAGAATAGGTCAGCTGTGTGTGTCCTGAGAGAGGTGGAGACCCACGGACCGTTCTTTCCCCCAAACTGGTTTAGTTGCAAAGTCATCTGAAAGATACCCTTTCCCTTATTCCATAAGGAAACTGAAGACTAAGGGCCTCATTACGATTTTGGCGGCTATTAGCTCCATGGCTGCCGCCAAACCGGGCTCCTTTACCGGGTTCCCAGAAATGGGGAATTACCGGGCCATTCCGAGTTTGGAGGGCCCGGTAATTCCTCCCTCTGGGAACCCAGGCCCGGACCTTCCCCATTCCCATCTGAGCCCCCATAGGGCTCAATGGGAATGGGAGAGGGAGCTAACAACGGGCTGATTACGACCGGCCCGTTGTTAGCTCCCTCTTTCCCTCACGGGACCCGGTAACAATGCCTGGTTTTACCAGGCGTCCTTACCGGGTCCCGCGGGGGGACCTCGTAATTTCGCGGAACGGGTTTAACGGGTCCGTCTCCATTAGCGGAGCCCGTTAACCCGTTCTGCAAAGGCCGTAATGAGTCCCTAAATGTCTTAAGGCTTCACTGCAAAAGTACAGGTCAGAGTCAAAAATAAAAGCAAAATGTTTGGGGGTTTCATAAAGATGGAAGGAAAGGTGCAGTAAAGATAAATCTTTCCTAACAGGCCTAAACAGGGCACCACCTGGGATTGGGACAACTGGACAGAGGGAGAGTGCTTAAATAGGGGCACAACAATCAATCCAATAGCATTTTGATCTGGGACACTTGGGTAGAGGGAGAGAGGCCTAAAGAGGGCCCAACAGCCAATACAATAGATTTTCGATCCGGGACACTTGGGTAGCGGGAGTGTGGCATAAAGAGGGCACAACAAACAATGCAATAGCTTTTCGATCTGGAGCGCCCGGAAAGAGGGAGGAAGGCCTAAAGAGGGCACAACAATTAATGCAATAGCTTTTCGATCTGGAACACCTGGATAGAGACAGGCAGGCCTAAAGAGGGCACAACAGTCAATGCTATAAATCTTTGATGTGGGACACCTGTATAGAGGGAGAAAAGAACTAAAGAGGGTTGGGATACATGGACATAGTTTGAGCGGGGCCTAAAGTGGGCACAATAGACAATATAGTAATTCATTGATGTGGGACAGTCTCAGTGTGACACTGGCTAGTATTCACAATCCTGTCTAGATGTGACGGAAGCTAACATTCACAACCCTTTCTAAATGTGGCACTGGCTAATATTCACAATCATGTCTATATGTGATGCAAGCTAATATTCGCAGTCCTGTCTAGATGTGTCACTGGCTAATATTCACAATCCTTTCTAGATGTGACGCAAGCCAATATTCACAATCCTGTCCAGATGTGACACAAAGCCAATATTCACATTCCTGTCTAGATGTAGCACTGGCTAATATTCACAATCCTGTCTAGATGTGACGCAAGCCAATATTCACAATACTGTCCAGATGTGACACAAAGCCAATATTCACAATCCTGTCTAGATGTGATGCAAGCCAATATTCACAATCCTGTCTAGATGTGGCACTGGCTAATATTCACAATCCTTTCTAGATGTGACGCAAGCCAATATTCACAATCCTGTCTAGATGTGACACAAAGCCAATATTCACAATCCTGTCTAGATGTGATGCAAGCCAATATTCACAATCCTTTCCAGATGTGACACAAAGCAATATTCACAATCCTGTCTAGATGTGATGCAAGCCAATATTCACAATCCAGTCTAGATGTGGCACTGGCTAATATTCACAATCCTTTCTAGATGTGACGCAAGCCAATATTCACAATCCTGTCCAGATGTGACACAAAGCCAATATTCACATTCCTGTCTAGATGTGGCACCGGCTAATATTCACAATCCTGTCCAGATGTGACGCAAAATAATAATCACAATCCTGTCTAGATGTGGCACTGGCTAATATTCACAATCCTGTCTAGATGTGACGCAAGCTAATATTCACAATCCTGTATAGATGTGGCACAAGACAATATTCACAATCCTGTCTAGATGTGACGCAAAACCAATATTCACAATCCTGTCTAGATGTGGCACTAGTTAACATTCACAGTTCTTTTGGGAGTTGCTGGCACATATAGGGTCTACGTGTGAGGGATGGCTAGACAATACAGTCAATATCTTAGTGGGTGTATATGCGGTTAACAGTTGCCAGTAGGCATTGGTACATCATGCAGGCTTTAGGGTAATGGGTGGTGGGAAGATAAGGTAGGAGAGAGGTGGGCCAGTTTAGTGGGGTGCAGTGATTGCTGTGCTCCCTGTCTCGCCACACCTACTTTGTCGGTCACTGCTGGTTGACGGCTGCCTGCTTCCTGCTCCCCCTGCTGACACCTGCAGACACTGGTTGGAGCTGCCTCTGCAGGAGCTGTCCCCTTTGCCTCTGGGACAGTCACAGCAGGGCTGCAATGGGCAAAGGGCTGTAGGCAAATAGACAGTAGACAAATTGAGATCACAGTCCACAGTTAATCTAAAACACCATTGTACTGTATAAAAGTACCTATTTGCTGAAAAATAATCGGGTTAGTCAAATCTAATTAATAGTAGATTCCTTATGAAAGAAAGACATGTTTCTATAGCCCAAACCAAGATGCAAAACTATTGTTGCAGGTAAGTTGATCCTTACATCATTTTCTGCTGTTCTGATCACCTCCACCTGTTCTCTTACAGTCTGTTACGGGCTGGGCATGGAATTTCTCAAGGGAGCCACAGCTGTGAATTCTTCCAACATCAAACACTTCAGCGGCTGCACCAAGATCTTTGGGAGCCTGTCCTTCCTGCCTCAGAGCTTCCTAGGGTGAGTATACACTCAACTTGGAATGATGACAGGAAACAGTTCAGCCCAGTGCAGACTGACCGGAAAAGAGACAGGGACGGCCCTTTGGTCATAGGTGGTTAAGACGTCTGACCCATCCGAGGTGGGACATGTGGTGAGAGTGATTGGTCCAAGGAAATGGGTAGTAGAAGGGCCAGTCCAGGTCAGTGGAAACATGTAGCTAGAGGATAAGCTCGAGGCAAGGGGATACAGGTGTGGAGGTAGTATGACCTATCTCAAAGAAGGCATGCTATGAGGGATCCAGATTAGCCCGGCAAAGGCTGGTGAGGAGGGATTCTGACACAGTCCCTAGGGAATAGATGGTGAGGTGGACTGGGCCAGTCCAGTGGAGACAGATGGCAAGAGGAGTCAGTTCTAAAGATAGATGATTCGGCCTACTGCATGGTAAAAAGGTGATAAGGTAAACTCTACAACAGTGCTTCTCGTCGTGAGTATAAATCAGGGCTGGGATTTAAGTTAGAGCAGTCTAGGCCAGGCAAGACAAGAGGTTGACTTTACATGTCTGAGAGTTTGAAGAGCTACAAAGAAGGGCTGATATGTGTTAGCATTTCCAGAGTTGTGGTGCAGGTCTGGGAGAGTATATTGTGGTAGAAGAGAGTATTTGGTGATGGAGGTAGTAGTATAGGAAGATAGAAGAGGGTATGTTTAACCTGTCAAATGTTTTTCCTTACTCTTTAATTTCCTATTTACTTCAGGGATTCTGGAAATGGCAGTGGAGCCTTGCAACCAGAGCAACTGAATGTCTTCCGAAATCTGCAGGAGATTACAGGTTGGTACACACATGCACAGGGGGAACAATGCTCTTTTGATCACCAAAGGACATACAATATATAAGAAATCAGATTTGCCAGAAAGCAACAAGCTTCTTACAATGGGGTGAGTGTGAGGGACATTTCGACCAGGTTGTGGGGCCCCCCTGACCAGGTTCTCTCCACCCCCTCCCTTCGCAAGTTCTGTGATATCGAGTGCTGCTACCTCGCCTCAAAGCATTGTCTGAAGCTTCTTCCCAATGACTGTGAGCATATGGAGAGCGCCACCTTTTCCCCCTTTCGTCCCTTCCAGAAACATATAATAACCCATCGTCCAAAGAGCACTTCCTCATCCCTTCCAGCCGAATCTCATTATCCCTCTCCCAGGAGCACCTCCTCTTCCCTTCCAGGTGTATCACTTTCCTTTTTCATCCCTTTCCCTTTCCAAACCCATCACTCCACCTAACACGGTCACTCCTCCCACAACCTCCACTGTTGCTTCTTGAAAGAAGACCCTGCAAGGAACACAGCCTCATCCCTCTTTCTCCTTATCAAAAGCATGTCTTCACTGCACCCTGTTTCAAGGAGATCCTCATCACACTTCCACCTCATTTTCAAGATTGCCTCTAAACCCTTCCTCAGAGCACCTTCTTACTTATCCCAGAAGCATCTCTGCACAGCTCCTTACCTAACCTAGATGTACCTCCTTACCCATGATCCAGGAGCGCCACCTCCTCACTACCCGTTGAGGCACACATCCCTTCCACTCTTTGAATGAATATCACCTCAATGTGCTTCCTGATCAGGAGAATTCAGTCGATGGAGGATTCAGAAAATCCTTTCTTAGTTTGTTTTCTGAAGGCTGGGTGGTTGCCTATGGTTAACTAAGGTATAAATGGTTGTAGAGAGCACAGTGCACTTCATAGCATGGATCCCCAGATTACAAGGCTAATGCCTTCCTTTGGGCTGCAGTGAATTGGATGCAACTGGAGTTGTCTTTTTGTCGAGTGAGTGCAAGGAGCAGCACTGTACTTTCTTGCTGAGATATGTCCTCTCTGTGAATCTAGCTGTGCGCCATACAGAGGGTCTTAAAAGGGACTCTGGCATTGATTGGAGCAAGTGTAGTGTTTCCAGGGTTGTGCAGATGGATGCTCAGGGCTTCATTCCAGCCTCCAGTCTTACACAGAGTGTTCTGGACCACATTAGAATGGTAGAATCAAAGTCAAGTGAGTTGGGGTATTCTAAGCAGGAGATGATAGTGCTCTGCACTACTACATGGCATTCCTCAGCAAGGTGAAAGCAAGAACTCAATGGAGTAGGCTGAGCTATGGGTGGGATGTGCGGACCACAGATCCGTTCTGGGCATCAACAAATCAGTTGCTTGTCTCGATGGGTGCTTCCTTGCCTCGAGAAGCTGTTGCATTCCAGAAGAGGCTGTATTCTTTGAAAAAGTGTTATCTTATGGCACCCATTGTGGGAGTTCCCCCATGAATCTATCATTTGTGCACAGAGTCTACCTGGCGGAGCACCAGCCTTACATGTTGTTAGTGCCCAGTGCTGTTCCAATGCACCTAGCAGCCCATTTTGGGAATCACAGCTCTGCAGTTTAACGTAGCTGAGGCATGGCCTGTGTAAACAAGACGTCGCCTGACTGTGCCTCAGTACAAGAGGAACGCCAATGAGGCTCGTCATTTGCAGTCATGATCACCAGACTTTGCAACTTAATACCCAAAGAAATCTGCGTGCTGCAAGAACGCCTCACCTTCTGTAAAGCACTAACGACCTGGCTCTTCTCAGAACACTAGAAAGGCACGCATCCCAAGGAGAATATGAGGATCCAGCCAGCCACAGCAAATTGCCCATGTGCAGACCGCTTCCAAGCAACTCTGGAAATCTTGTAACTGCTGAGTGGGTGCATACGCGGTCATGTAGGCACCAATCAGATCAAAAACAGCCTGGGATAAACCAGCAAACGCCAGTCAGCCGACGATACAGCTGACACTTTTAGGGTCATACAACAACAAGCAAAAATTGAGCTAAAGATACAACAACTAGGTCTACCTGCTAGAGTAGCAGCACACCATTAGTCCCAAAAAGGTACCCTTCAGATAGGCTAGCCCAAAGCCAATACTAACTTCCAACTAATCTTCCACCCTCCCACCCTTACCAACACCAAACCATCCACACCACTAGAACACTGACACACGCACCATGCCAAACACTCTTAGCCACTATCTCAAAGCACATAATATGCATGCACAAACTTGACTGTTTCGCTACACAAATTCAAACTTGATACCAAGCATACCCACACCATGTTACACCAACTATGGGTCTCGGGACACATCAAGCCCCATCACACACACGTTGAAACTTAAACAGAGAGACAGGGCTTCTTCTGATCTACGTATATCTACATCTCAGCCACAGCAAGCATCCTCTCCCTCTCCGATCTGACTAGCATCCCACCCTAAAACACCCCATCTTGCAGGTTTCAAGCATTAAGATGCTATGAGAATGGCCCAAGTCACTCTACACGAGACCCAGTAACATAATTTAAGTCATTCTTTAGTTGAGGGTTTCTCTTAAGCCGTTGCCTAGTGTGATGAGGCTGACTGACGTAGGGTGGGTAGAGGAGTGTTGATAAAGGCAAGGTTGTGGGCACATTTGGAGTTGGGGAACAGAAGCTCAGTGTTCTTTCCATTGAGTATCTGGTAGCTCACAGCCAGCCATGTGTCAGACAGTCCAGTTTCTAGAGCCTAGCATTGATTTTATTTGATTCTGATTCAAAGGGAGAGTGGGTGTTGTCAGTACAGAAGTGATTATGTAGGTCGTTATCACCTACTCACTTAGGAATTTGGCCGTGCTTGATGATGAAGAGCACTGGCGAGGTGGATGTCGTCGTACGACTCCACACATTACTTAATGGGCGCTTGAAAGAAGCGTGGCCCGTTTCAAGTTGTTCAGATTAGCTTGAGAAGAGGGACATAAACCCAGGGGGGGCAGAGTCTGAAATGCCTGCTTGGTCTGAGAGGGTCTTGTGATTGTGTAATTCGGCGTTGTCAGTAGCTTCCCAATTTAGAACAGGGCTGCTTCTGTAGCATACACTGGGTAGAACCCAGACTTATATGGTTTGAGAATGGTAGACAGAACAACACATGCAAGTTGGTGCTTTAAATTGAAAGGTACAGGAACCCTCTATTTGGATCCAAAGGCGCAAGCAAGGTTCTCGCCATCAATTTGAGGAGTGTCATCAATGCTGACGAATAGAGGCAGACCAAACTCAACCTGAGCATTTGAGATAATGTCACTAAGATAAACAAGAATATATTGCACTGGATCCTGTAACCTTTATTAATATATGTGCTTCCACAAAAACATGTCTACTTGAACTTGGACAAGAACATATTTGACTTGGAGTGGTCAGAAAAGTAGAAAGCAACAATGTCAATCCCAGAGGTTAAGGGACAAAATAGGACTGACACATTTGTCACAATACCATAATAATTTTGGTTGACTAGATCTGAATTATTAGATCCATTTAGAAGAAGTTGAAGGACTGAGTTGGAATGTTGCTGAGAATCAAACGTGTGCTAGTCAAGGGTTAAAATCTTCCTTTCCTCTAGATGAATGAACCCATCAGATAGCCCTCGATTCGATCAGGTGCGTGTCCCAGAGTATCTTCAAGAGTGGCACGTACAAATGTAAAGGTTCAGTCACTGCTGTTGGGTACGCCCTTATCTGGTAGAACCCACTGATCATAACACAAGGAAAGCAGCTCTTCTGGCAGTCTAGATTAAGACAAGACCCTGCACTTTGTATATTGGCTGACAGACAACAAAAAAGTCTGACGCTCAAGTTCTTCAAAGGGCTGTCAGTCCTGCAAAAGGAGAACACGCTAATTATCGTATACGCAGAGGAGTGAAAACACCTTGGCTTCCTCTGATAGATCTGGGTTACTTGTCATTCACATAAATCCTGTATGAATGTTCACCAACATTAGGACTGGCTATCAGAGGCTGACATACAGCAGCCAACTTGAACAGAGAGGATAAACTAGCTGGAGGAAGCAAGAAGAGATTGGTACTCTAAATGTATCCTCCATTATTGTGATTAGAAATAGACCACGATTCATCCGAGAGTCTGAAATATGAGACCAAGTTTAGCTCTGATTTAGATCCAACCATGGAAACTGTACAGGATCTACTAGATCCACAGAAAATGGCAAAATTACACCTGGCCTCCACAGACGAAAGATGGAGGTGTCGAATTGCAGGGGCTGCCATGGCACGCATGCTAATAAGGAGCAGATCAATTGCACTTTTACTGCACCGGGGAAACATAGGTTTGCTGGTGGAGGCACTGATTTACCTCCAGCCCTGAGCCTGAGCTACTGGTAAATCAGGGTCCCACCAGCAAAAAAATGCTGCAATTACCTCCATGGAATCTTATGGGGCTCCATGGAATGGGGATTTCCGGCCGTTACCGGGACATGGAATATCCCGAAATACCAGGATATCAGGAGCCGGTAACGGTACGGTCAGTTTGCCAGTATCCTGCCGTAATTGCCGACAGGATACTGGCAAACTCATAATGACCCCCTCTTAATGAGTTACGTTCTGTTGTATACTTGTTATTTATGCATATATGTACTCTTTCAGTTTGTACCCTTTCTATCTGAAAATGCCAACAAACTATGGAACATGAATTGTCAAGGTGAGCCTGGAGCAGGCTTTACCATTTTCCTTGGGTGTGGTGCACGGTGGTGGGGTGATGGGACTGTAATCATTGGTGAGTGATGGGTGAACTGCAGTTTCCAGGAGCAGCGCTTGAAAGTAGTTTGTTTGGATGTGGCTGGAACCGTTTCCTCTTTGAAGGACTAGTTTGTTAGATGGGTGTTTGTAGAACCAGGGTCCCTGTACTTTCTTTAAGATATTTGGCGTGATAATTTCACTGGGTAGAGAAGAGTCACGTAGACTTGCAAGTATGTCTCTGGTGTCAGTTTCAGGGAGCTTTGTGAGGGAAATGGGTTATCAGTAACTATTGTCTGTGGTTCTAATGACTGGGAATTGTGAATAGCAGGGGTGGATTATTGCATTGGTGAGCTTGAGGGAAAAGTTTTGTTTTGCAGCAAAGATGGCTTTGCAGTACTCTTTGGAGCCTGGCACAGTGGGTAGAGAGTATCTTGTCCCCATTCTGGTACAGCGGGTAGAGACTATCTTTGCCCCAGTCTGGCACAGTGGGTATAGAGTATCTTTGCTGCAGTCTGTCACAGTGGGTAGGGAGTATCTTTGCCAAGTCTGGCACAATGGGTAGAAAATACCTTTGTTGCAGTCTGGCACAGTGGGTAGAGAGCATCTTGGCTGTAGTCTGGCACAGTGGGTAAAGTGTATTTTGGCCCAAGTCTGGCACAGCTGGTAGAGAGTAACTTTGCTCTAGTCTGGCACAGTGCGTAGAGAGTATCTTTTTCACAGTCTGTCACAGTGGGTAGGGAGTATCTTTGCCAAGTCTGGCACAATGGGTAAAGAATATCTTTGTTGCAGTCTGGCACAGTGGGTAGACAGTATCTTAGTTGCAGTCTGGCACAGTGGGTAGAGAGTATCTTGGCTGCAGTCTGGCACGGTGGGTAGAGTGCATCTTGGGTGCAGTCTGGCACAGTGGGTATAGAGTATCTTGGTTGCAGTCTGGCACAGTGGGTAAAGTGTATCTTGGCCCTGGTCTGGAACAGCTGGGAGAGAGTATCTTGGTATCAGGATTGGATGGCTGGTAGAAGGAATGCAGGTGCTGGTCTTGGAACGCTGATGGGGAGTATACAGGCACCAGCCGGAGATGACTAGTAGAGTTCCCGTACCCTCAGTCCCGGTTCAGTACACAGTATCCATACCCTTTCTTGGGTCGGCTAGAAGGGTGTGTCCATCCTTCAGCATGGAATGGCAGTAGAGTTTATACAGGCCCCCTTCTAATTCTGGTAGAGAATACTTAGCCAGGACTGTTTGTTATAATTGGTTTTGAGTCACATTCTGCTATGCTGTGTTTCAGGCTTTTTGTACATTGAGTCCTGGCCGGAGAGTTTGTCCAACCTCAGCGTGTTTGAGAACCTCAAAGTGATACGTGGGAGAGTCCTACACGGGTAAGTTTTCTGAGTGCGATGGTAGAAAGAGTGAGTACACATTGACCCCTTCACTGGGTGACACACAACTAGAGGCGGCAAAACCTACCACAACAAATATTGTGTGATGTGCTCAAATAGCACATACCTAGTTATGGAATCAACTTGGTTTGTGCATATGATACATACCTTACATGAAAGGAACGTAAGACTGCGCAATGCAGGGAGTCAGGGTTTATAGTTATATGTTACAGAGGTGTGTGTGTGGGGGTGCAAGAGGAAGGGCTAGAGAATGAGAGCAGGTAGGTGGGTTGAACTGTCAGTGCCCTTCAAGGTGTTATTTGAAGTGGCTTCAGTTTGTTCCTGAAGTGCAATAAGGAGGGTGTAGTCTGATCTGGATTGGGATGCTGTTCCAGGGCCTTGCTTCACAGAAAAGGGATGTTTTCTTGTTTTTTCTCCTTGTTGCATATCTTTTTTACCATTCTGATGATGTTGTGGTCCCTTGTGTTGACATCTGAAGATGAAGTTCTTTTTGACTGGGTATGAGGGGTTGTTGTTTGCGATAGCCTTGCAGACGATGCAGGTGGTCTTAAAACTGATCATTATCAAGTACTGATGCAGGTGGAGTACCAAAGCCACTGCCCCCTGATCACATATAGGCTGTGAAGTCCGATAATTTGCCAGGAGCTTGGGCAAAGAGCAAATATGGTCATTGTAGAAAATAATAGATTTAAGGAGGCACCTAGACCCACCGTCAAAGTAAAAAGAATAGTCTTCTTTTAATCTCCATGACAACAGTTGCTATCACTATGGAGGTCTTTCCTGTTATAAGGCATTCCTCTGGTAGAAGGGCCAAAACATGACCCTTTGGGTGTAATTGCATGTTATAAAAAATAAATTACCCCCAGGGTCGATCATGTCTCTTCCCTTAACCTGACCTGTGGATATGCTCTGCAAATAAATGTAAATGCATAACAGACCTTGGACTTACTATAGGTGTAACATGCATGCGGCTGACTGCACCAGCCCCGATGGCAGCAAACTCCCAATGCTTCTGAAAACCAGTGCCCCTCTTTGCATATGGCACAGCACCAGAGGCCTTTAACTTGTATATTACAAATGACCCACATTCTGACTCCAGGCTAGTGAGGCCATTTTAGACCAGATAAATCATCTGAATACACATAATCTATGTATCCCCTGAATACATCGAGTTAGTAGATACTACGGGTAAATCAGTAAAAATAAAATGAAGTTGCTTCTTTTTCTTAAGGTGATTATGTAGCTCACAAAGAATTTGTCTTTGTTTCAATTTGAAGGGGATTTGAGTGCATCTTACTTCAATGAGTGTGTCTAATGTTTAAGGATTTGAGTGAGATTTGGAGTGCATGCCCTCTCCAATCTGTGCCACTGGTCTGACTTGGTTGTTTCTGCTTTTTAGAGGTGCATACTCCCTGACGATCCTTGGCTTGTCTATCACCTCGCTGGGCCTGCGCTCCCTGACAGAAATCAGCAGTGGGCTGGCGTTGATCCACCGCAACCCTCATCTGTGCTTCCTGGACAGCGTTCCATGGGAGTCCATCTTCAGGAACCAGCACCAGGGTCTGCTGCAGTCCAGCAATAAGGCTATAGATGCATGCGGTAAGAGGGATCCTGCAGAGGCTCTGCAGCAAAGTTTTGAAGGGCCTTTGGGGAGCTTTGAAGAGGGTTGAGGCATAGCAAGGGAAGGATGCATGTTACAGTGGGGAGATGACCTACTGATTTCTGAATTGGGCAAAAAAAGAAGATCATAGAGTGCCGATTAGTTTAAGACCTCAGTGTTGCTCGCTGAGACACATCTACAGGGTGTCCATCGTAGTAACACCTGCATGTGCTCCAGTGCATCAACAAGACTATTGTTGTGCAGTAAAATTGACCTTGTGTGGGGCCACATGAGTTTTGTGGGAGAGTTTTGAGTGGGCAGAGAAATCTGGGACATCTGAGTCCTATGCAGGTAGTGTAGTTAAACTGGGAGTTTTAAATTAGAACAATATGCCGCAGATTGCACTGCATTCTATCATTGTTCAGTGCCTATAATAACCAACGAGGCCCAAGAAGGGCCGGAGTTCTTTCTTGGTCTTGGGGGCCTGAGTTTCTTCCCCTGTCCCAACCTTTTCAGTATGTGGCTGAACCAGTTTGTTTCCCACAATGAAACCTAGATACTTTACAGCAGCTCTAGCAAGGTGACACTTCTTTGGATTGACAGGCAGTCCAATTTGTAATGTACCCGCACACCACAATATTTGTAATACGCATCAAATTCAAGCAAATGTTCAGCACTTTTTAGGTGCAAGAAATTATATTCCTTAATTTTAAGATTTGTTCTTTAGTATAACTGGTAATGAATAACATTTGTTATTCTTTCAAGTTTCTACTTTTGTTTCTGATAATGCGATTCTTCCTCTCTGGATTCTGCCTTTTCATTCTTGTTAGAACCTAGAGGGTGTCTCATGTACTGATCCCCAGGGATTTGTCATCCAGGTGGCCAGGACACGGACACCGCTGTTGGATCCAGTTCCTGGGGGTGGACCAGTGCGCAGGAGGATTATTTGAATGACGGGAAGTAGGTTAGGAGCACGCAATGGTAAAACGCGGTATCCCCTTTCCTTTCAAACCTCTTCCCCATCTTACTGTTCAAGAACTACTCCCTTGGGTCAGGCAGGCGGACCCAGGTCTCTGAGGAGCAGGCGATGAGACCCTGACCTCATTTAAACATCCCCCTTTTGGTTCCTGCAGCTCCCAAAATCATGGAGTGCCGTTTTGGGGAGCTGTGAAGTGGGAGCAAAATTATCACATTGCATTCTGGGACTGGAAGTCCAAAAATATATAATTAAAAACCATGAATTGAGGAGAGGAGGCTCGAGCCCAGCGGAGGGAAGTTTTATCTGTGAACTGTAGATATTGAGGAGAGGGGTCCGAACCCGGTGGAGGCAGACCCTAAAAAGGCAAGACAAGTGAGGCGTATACAGAAGGCCACGCCAGCACCTCCCACGCATACGATGGAGCTTGAAAGGAGGGAACATTGACGAACAAAGAGAATTTGATACAAAATATCAGACACTGCCAGTGAGTGAGAAGAAAAGCCGGCTCTCTTGAATGTATGATGTGATAAACGTTTGAAGTACTCGCTGAGTTTCGTGGACCCGCGAGTAAGACATTGTAATCTGAACTGTGGGGAAGGATGCAGGGCCTGCGCATGTGCTGAGAAGCCTTGCAAGAGGGGACGGTCAGTCAAAGTGGTCATACGAGGGAAAAGCCATGAGTTAAGTATCCCTCGTACATTTGAAAGTCTTTGACGAATGAGAAACAAGGTATGAAGCTAACCTGAGGAAATATTGTGAAACTAAAGTATCAAAAACTGCAAATAACAGAAGGCCTCAGTAGAGGAGGCAAAAGAAAGAGTCAAAGTGGTCATACGGGTGTCAAGACAAATCCCTCATACAATCGAAGGTCTTTTACAAGTATTAGGAATTGAGTTACAAGGGGCAAAAGTGAACCCAATGGAGGGATGCCAAAGTAAAGCAGGGGAAAGTAAATCCTGCATGTGTTTAAAGTTGAGCAAACTGTAATTGGTTGAACCCGGCTGAGGGAGACTAATTGTGAAAAGGGGATCTGAGCCCGACTGAGAGGGATCCAGTGTGAACCGCGAGTCACCCGAGAAAAGACTGGTACAAAAGGGGATTTGAGCCCAGCTGAGGGGGGTCCAGGATGAAGAGTGAATTGCCCTACGTGAATTCTTGGAAAGGATGTTTTTCATTTGTTTCATACATCAGGCCCTCTGGATCAAGAGACTTTTGATAACTTAACAGACTTGGGCATAGGAGGTCCTGATGCTTGTAATAGAACTGTGTTCTTGTGCCGAAGAAGCCTAAGAGTGTGCTATGCTCGAGTGAACCGCCTTGTCCTGTGCTTAAAACGTGGGGAAGGGAGGCCAACAGTCTGAACATTCTGACGTATCAAGATGTGAGCACTTCTTTCTTTTCCGTGAACATTTCCCCACACTATTTGTAATTTAGCGGTAAGGATTGGCACTCGTTTTTTTTTAGTATAGGCCCTTTTATTTTGACGAGACTCACTAGGACTGCATTATTGTTATTTGATAGTCGTAGCTTGCTCCCATCCTAGATTTAGGTTTAGATAGTTGTTTATCATACCCTTGATAAGGTTCAATAAACACCCTTGAAATGTTGTTACTTGTGTCTGTCTTACTTTGATACCATGCCTTCCTTACATATAGGGTCAGGGTTGGGATGTGGCCCAATAGATACTAGTTGGGGACCACACCAAACTAGACAACCTTTAAATTATAATGCCCGATAGGAGCCTCACAGAGAAAACCAATTTGCCATCAGTTTTCTCAAAAATGGCTCAAACATCCATGGATATGAAAGTAGCTATAACCACATCCCATTTGCCATCCCTGGGATGAAGTCTATGGGCAATTTACAAGGACCCTTTTAGAACATGGGTCAAATAATGGGAATCCAGTTTGTTCCTCTAACCAAACAAGCTATCATTCCCGTTAGGAAAAATGTACAAAGCAATACTTATCAAATAGTTTTTCCTCACATTTGTCTAATTCCAAAAAGGGATAAAATAATAAGTTCCCTGGAGGTTTAAGGTGGAAATACCAACCCACTCCGTCATGTATTTTATGCTGGGTGAACCGAGGTGGAAAAGACAACTAAAAATATTACCCCTCTTGGCAAATACGGAAGAGCTAAAAGTTGCTCTCTTGAATTTATCGTGTGGCATGATACAGATCGAGAGGGTGAACTGATGGGACTACTAGTGTGTGAACATTCTTGGGAAGCTCTGTCCCAACCAGACTTTTGGGAAAGAAATAGAGAAACAATAGAGACAGCCACAGTAAAACCTCCCACACAAGAACATGTTAAACAACACAAAGATATCTCTCCGAGTGAGGGATCACGTTGGGAGAAGGGGGAAGACCTCAAGAGTAATTCTTCAATCTGTATCTTTGCCTCTAGCTCTAGTAGACTTGATAGATGGTCAGGCGACCCCGCAAAACAGAACAGGCCCTGGGTCATCAATTTTAGAAAGAGACACTTACCGAGCTGTTATCTCCCTGTTCTGGTAGAGCCGAAAGAACACATTTTTTTGGGACTCGCAATTGGAGACGGGGAAAGCCCTTGCTTCTGGTGTCCAACTAACCAGGTTCAGACTTGTTCCTCTGGGGGTGGAGAATCAGGAACTCTTGGAGGGTGAAGTCCCCCAGATTGCTTACCTTAATGGAAACCCCATGTCTAGTCTCGGAGTTGAAGTAAAGCTTGAAGAGGGTGGAAAACCTCCAATCTTGAAACAGCCCCAAGTCTTGAGGGTGTCCATCAAGTCCATTCTTATCAGATCAAAGGTAGGAGGTTCCCAGAGAAGTAAACAGGGTGTCGAGATACCATCCTCCCCAGAGGTGGATCCCCCTGACTTATTAGGATGCGAATGTGTAATGGAAGAAACAGGGAAGGATGACCATGTCGCCAACTTTTCGGAGGGCTCTGACTCTGAAGGGTAAAATCCAACTCGCCTCAGTTCTGAGATAAAACCCTGTTTATCCTGTAGGAAATTGGCCATGAAACAAAACATTGCCCTCTAAACAAAATAGATCTGCAAAACAAAGAGGGACCAATAGAAATTGTGGACACCACCTGAACAGATCTGTGCATTCTATTTGAAAGACGGAGACTGTTGGGGAAGGGTATGTGAGAAACCAGAGGGTGTCTCACGTACTGATCCCTGGAGATTTGTTATCCAGGTGGCCAGTACACGGCCATCGCTGTTGGATCCAGTTCCTGGGGTAGACCAGTTTGGGTGGATCACCTGGATGAGGAATCCTCGTAAGTAGGGTAGGGGCACCTGATGGTGAGATGCGATATCCCCTTTCCTTTCAAACCTCTTTCCCATCATATAGTGCAAGATTTACAGATTTTCCAACTCCTCCCAATTCCCCCCCATTTCATGTAAACACTGAGACAAGGAAGATGGGGATTGGGAGGATAAAGGTTACTGGCAGAAAACACAGTCAAACACAGAAAACGGACTCCTTCCTTTTGACAGCAAGACTTTCCCAGTAATGAGGCCAGGCAAAGTCAGGCCTCCCTTTACAACTATGTACACCTGAACCTAATTACCTCTCCCCACCAGTATAAAAGGTAGAGTGGGAAAGCACACTCTGAGCAAGTCAGGTTGCTGGAAGGTGCCGGGAAGCAGGAGAAGGGCCAAGCAAGCTGCAGAGACCCTAGGAGACCTGGAGGAGGAGAAAACCACCCTAATACTGGCCCTGTTACTTGAGAGCAGACTGCAGTGTGGAGAGGAATCTGTACCTCCAGAAGGCAAGACATGGATGGGGAAGCTGGGGATGCCTGGCGGTACCCACAGCAGAACTCCTCCCCTGGGCCATGCAGGCAAACCCAGGTCTCTGAGGGGCAGTAGCTGAGATTCTGACCTCATTTAAACATCCCCTTTCTATCCTCCTGCAGCTCCTGAAATCATGGAATGCCGTTTTGACAAGCTGTGAAGTCGGAGCGAAATTATCACAGTGCATTCTGGGACTGGGTGTCCAAAAACATAATTGAAAACTGTGAATTGAGGAGAGGAGGCTCGAGCCTGGCAGAGGGGTGTCTTCTCTGTGAACTGTAGATCTTGAGAGGAGTCTGAACCTGGCGGAGGGAGACCCTAAAAAGGCAAGACGAGCGAGGTGAATGCAGAAGGTCACGGTAGCACCTCCCTCGCATACAACGTTGGAGCATGAAAGGAGGGAAGCCGCGCTGGGCCGAAAACCTTGACGCACAAAGAGAATTTAATACAAAATATCAGATGCTGTCGGTGAGTGAGAAGAGAAGCCGGCTTGCATGAATGTATGATGCAATAAGCGTTTGAAGTACTTGTTGAGTTTCGTGGAACCGCAAGTAAGACATTGTAACCTTAACTGTGGTGAAGGATGCAGGGGCTGCACATGTGATGAGAAGCCTTGCAAGAGGGGACGATCAGTCAAAGTGGTCATACCTGGGAAAAGGCATGAGTTAAGTATCCCTCGTACATTCGAAAGTCTTTGACGAATGAGAAACAAGGTATGAAGCTAACCTGAGGAAATATTGTGAAACTAAAGTATCAAAAACTGCAAATAACAGAAGGCCTCAGTAGAGGAGGCAAAAGAAAGAGTCAAAGTGGTCATACGGGTGTCAAGACAAATCCCTCGTACAATCGAAGGTCTTTTACAAGTATTAGGAATTGAGTTACAAGGGGCAAAAGTGAACCCAATGGAGGGATGCCAAAGTAAAGCAGGGGAAAGTAAATCCTCCATGTGTTTAAAGTTGAGCGAACTGTAATTGGTCGAAACCGGCTGAGGGAGACTAATTGTGAAAAGGGGATCTGAGCCCGACTGAAGGGGATCCAGTGTGAACGGCGAGTCACCTGAGAAAAGACTGGTACAAAAAGGGATCTGGGCCCAGCTGAGGGGGATCCAGGATGAAGAGTGAATCGCCCTACGTGAATACTTTGAAAGGAACTTTTTCGTTTGTTTGATACATCAGGCCCTCTGGATCAAGAGACTTTTGCTAACTTAAGAGACTTGGACATAGAAGGCGCTGATGCTTGTAACAGAACTGTGTCCTCGTGCCGAAGAATCCCAAGAGTGTGCTATGCTCGAGTGAACCGCATTGAAAATGTGGGGAAGTGGGGCCAACGACTTGCAGATGCTGACTTATCTTTTTGTGAACACTTCTTTCTTTTCCATGAACATTTCCCCACACTATTTATTTTAGCTGTAAGGATTGGCAATAGGGTTTTTAGTATAGGCCCTTTTATTTTGACGCGACTCCACTAGGACTGCATTATTATTATATGATGGTCGTAGCTTGCTCCCATCTTAGATTTTTTAGATAGGAGTTTATCACACCTTTGATAAGGTTCAATAAACACCCTTGAACTGTGGTCACTTTTGTCTGTCTTACTGTGATACCATGCCTTCCTTACGTTCTACTGAGACAGCTCTTCTCTCTGTTCCAAACATTCCTCCTTTCTTATTCTGCTCTATGTTTTTGCTGCTTTTGATACTGGCGATCCTTCCCTTCTACTTGCCACTTTGTCTTCTCTTTGTTTCTCTGGCTCAGTTCTCTCCTGGTTCCGACCCTATCTCTCTCAAAGTACTTTCTCCGTTTCCTGGGAAGGGTCTTCCTCGCCACACTTCCACTTACCTATGGTGTCTGAAGGTGCCCATTCCCTGACACAATATCCAAAGCCTCGAATAATGGACACACCCAGCTAGGGAATGGGAACAGGAGATGGTTTGCAAGTAGAACAAGGTTTTTATATAAGATACATTGTGCACACAGAGAACTCTGCATCCCGGAGAGCACTCTGCCAAACATTACACTGGCAGCGCATTATAAGATAGAAACGCGTCACTGATGACGTCAACTATAAGTACACAATTCTACAATATAATTGGTGAAACAAATTAGTATAGTATACATCTTTAGGTGCTGGCCACGTTGGATTGGTGGTTGCTTGGGTGTCACTGCCTCAGCACAAGGGCCAGCTGGGCTCATCCCTGCAGGGTGAAGGCCATGCCTGCAAAGTGATACATTTCCCAGACTGCCTAAGATAAAATGACAGGATCTGGGGGCATGAGACAAATGACCATCATACATGTTTGGCCCGAACAGGAGTACTTTCCAAGTTCACTAACAGGTTATATTTCTACATTGTACCCTTTGCACCTTGGCACCCATAAACCTAATGCCCTGACCCAGGTGCCCGTCTTGGTGGGGTTTTGATGCCTCATGATACTGATGGACATGTGTGAAGAATATATTAGTGTATGGGATTAGATCTATGGCGGGTGTTCTCCTCTGGTCACTGTGAGGGCTCAGATGTGTCTCTGTATAAGAGAACAGAGGAGACTGGGCCCAGCAGGTTATTGCAGAGCGCAGTGCAGGCGGATGCTCACAAGGGCAGGGGCCTGTTCTGGTCTCACACAGTGCAGTGTGCTCATCTTCCTACTGGGTGATACTAATTATTGCAACAATAAATGGCTGGACTTCCGTGAGAACAGAGTTTGTGCGGAGCTGGCAGGAGGCAGTGGGGCGGGGGCCCGGGCTGGCGGTGTGAGACACAGGGCAGAGGGAGAGACAGGCTTTTAGAGATCATTTTCGTGCCTAGTAGAAAATAGTGCCTTGTGTGTTACAAAGATGGAGTCTTTGAGCTTCAATTAGGCTGGGTTACAGGATTCTTTCATTAGTAATGAGAGGGTAATAATGCAGATCACGTGTAGGCAGGAAGGGGGACGTCTGTCTCCCCCCCCCCCTCCAGCATAGGCGAGATCCGTCCATGCGGGAATGGTGAGAGGGGCGGAAGAAGACCACCTCTCCCCCAACATGTCCCTCAAGGTTCTGTTCACTGCCCTTTTCTATTTTCTCTTTACACCTCTCTAGCTGGTATTTCCTGTGGTCTTTCACATCACCTCTGTGCTGATGATACCCAGTTGTATCTGTCCTTCTTATCTTTTTTCTTACGATATTCACAGCAAACTTTCTACTTGTCTCTTGGCTATACAATCTTGAATGCCGGCTCACTTTTTGGTTCTCAACACTACTAAAACTGAAATACTCTTCTTTCCTGCTAGCACAATACCCCTCCTCTCCCTCCATCCTTTATCCCATTTCCTCTTACTCAACTATCTGTTTACTCTACTGCTCATAATCTTGGACTTTACTTTGACTCTGATTTCTTGTTTAAATAGCACATTTCTCTATCTTCACAAGCTTGCCCTTTTTAACCTATACAATGTCAGGAAGGCTCTTGAAGCCACCAAACTCCTGATTTCTTCACCAATGTGTTCTTGTCTTTTCTACTGCTCCTCAATGCTTTTTGGTCTCCCTCTTATTCGTCAAGCTCCTCTTTTAAATCTGTCTTTAAAGCTTCTAGTCGCCTACTCTGTCTTCAACCCGTCCCTCCTCCGTGACTCTATTTCTTCTCCTTTCTTGTCTCTCGGCTGGCTTTCATTCTAGTCTTGCATCAAATTTTCTTACTTATGTCTTGTCATTAAATCTCTCTATGGCCTGGTTCCTGATTACCTTTCTTTGCTAGTTTCATTCTGTACCCCTTCTCGCCCGCTTGATTCTTGTTCCAAATTTCTTCTTGCTGTCCTTCGTCCTCCTTGTGCTCAGTCACATTTTCACTCACTCTCCCTGCTGGCTCCCTTGCACTGGAATGTTATTCCTCTTTCTCTTAGTTCTATCTCTGTTTATTATGTATTCCATGACTCGGAGATCTTATTTACTTTAGTCCGGTTACATTTGACATTATGTTTGCTAATGTTCACTTATTGTACTGTTTTTGATCATATGTACAGTGCTTTGGATTAAAGCGCTATATAAAACCCAAATAAAATGCAAAAATATTTCCAAATGTTGACTTTTATTCTACATGTTTTTCCTGATCTTTTGTTAGATCGAACTTTAGGGCTAATCTAAAGGGAAAAACAAATAAACTAAAAGAAAGTAAGTGGACGATTGCATGTGTGTATGTACCTCTTCATTAAAAGAAAATAAGTAGATTGCCTAGTAAATTTGATTTAGCTCGTGGAACATCTAGAAAAACGGTACGTTATACCTAAGCCATGACCTTATCATACTTAGTTACAAAATTACCTAATCTGTAGGATAAAGGAATTCTTAGTAACATACCTGGCAGTGGAGCAAGAAATGTTGATAAATGTGTCTATGGTCAAAGGAAGACATCCACAATTTTTTGATTACCTTAGAGTTTTAATGGAAATGTAGAAGTCCAGGATTGTTTGGGGAAATGCTTTCTCAAGCTGGCAATTGCTTGAATGTGGGGTGCCTCAGGGGGCCTGCATTTCTGCATCACTATTCAGTATCTTTTGTCGCCCCTTATGCAATCTCTTGGACCCTTTTGGAGTCTGCTTTGCTAACTATACGGACGACACTAAGCTAGTTATGGAGCTGAGTTGTGACTATGAAAAAGATGCAGAAAAAATGTCAACAATATATGAGCTATTCAGAACTGGATGGCAATCAACGAAATGTGCCTGAATGGTGATAAAACCGAGATCTTTGGTTCCCCTCAAGCCCGTGCACAGCTCCAATCTCAGTATGTTGGCTTTGACATAGAGAAGCACTATATCAAAGTAGCAGAGAAAGTGAAAACATTGGGAATAGTTTTGGAACCCTCACTGGATATGTCGGCTCATATCAATAGCGTTACAAGTAAAACTCAAAACCACCTTAGATGGCTTAGATTGGTGAAACCTTATGTTTCAGAAACAAACTGCTCTACGCTGGTCCGTGCTATCATAATGCCCAGGATTTATTACTGTAGTGCATTATTGATTGGGGCAAGCAAGGGTTGTCTTAAAAAATTACACGTCCTGCGAAATTATGCCGTCAGGATTATAAAAAATATTCTTAGGCATATGCAAATCTCAGCATATAGAAGGGAGCTGCATTGGCTTCCTGTGGAACCCAGAGTATGCTTTTAAGTCCTCACAATAGTTCATAAATGCCTTTACAGAAAAGCACCTCAATACATTAATGTATCACTGTACAAAACCGGGCAAGAAATACGCGGTCTGTGGATACCATGAGACTGGTCTGCCCCAAGACTAAATGGGTGAAAGGGAATGGTCGCTCATTTCCGGTGCTTGCGACCAAAGAGTGGAATAAGCTTTGGTTCACACTGCGCACCACCAAAGAGCCAGTGCTCTTTCGGAAACTATTGAAAACAGCCTTGTTTGAATAACTGTTCCATGTTATTTAACGAAACAACCCATCAAATTTTGTTTTAAATTATTTTTGGGGGGTCCCCCCCCCAAACCCATTCTCTTTCAGTTTTTATCTATTCCCAAACACCCACATCCCATATATATAATTTTCTAACCCCCACACCCCTCAAAAAAATGTTTTTTTCGTTAAACAATTTGCAGTAAAAAAAACCTGCGAAAAAACATCCCGCAATGAAAGGACGTTGTACATGAATAACCACCTTTTGGCCTTTTAGCGCTTTGCCTTGAGCGCCCTGATGCCTGCAAGCTCTGGCGCTATATAAATAAATAGACAAGACAATCTAGTTGCAACTCAGAAAGTGAGGATTCATGTACTTGCCAAGTGTGTTGTCCACCTCCTAATGTTAAATCACAACTATGTCCGTACTGATTCCCAGTTGCCATCTTAAGGTGCCCAAGTGTGAAAGCTATATGTAACATTCTGTTTGTGTTTACTAAGCATCTGTTATGAACCCGCCTTATATATATGTTCAAATAATCTTCAGGAAATATGGACTAAATGCACTTGTTTACGATTCCTGACCTCCATTTTACAACGTCTAAATGTATACATTTCTTGTGTCGCTCTCAAATGTTTTACCTTTGTTGTAAACATATAACGTGAGAAGACTATCAATAAAACATGTATAATGTTTGTTCAAAATGAAGAGGTAGTTCAGTTTGTTAACCCTATGTGTGGCAAACACCACAAGCGTTATGGTGAGTTTGAAAAGGCTTGTAAAAAACCGTTCACCTGAAATGTGAAAGAAGAATAAGTCATTTGAGCCAAGTCACATATTCCACAGCACCACCCAGTAGCCATTACTGTAAGTTTACCTCCAGTTCAGAATCACATGATCAAAGCATTGTGGGTATGCAAATTAGGCAAAATGCAAGCTTGGTGTGGGAAGAAGACAGAAAAGTAAAAGCATAATCATGATGCAGGGGATTCAACCTAATCAATGTGATATCTTGAGACCAGGTCAGTAATCTGATTCCATGGCCTTCGTTCCGTGGTAGGTGCGTCCTGGCCAGATCTGGGTCCAGCTGTCTTCCAACCTGTTCCAGAGTCTTTCATCCTAATGCAGAGGCCCCGGACCTCTCACAACTATCTTTTCTTATTATTGTTTTTCCACAGAGCGTGAGGCGCTTGTCTGCTTCTACTTGTGTGCCCACGGGCAATGCTGGGGACCTGGCCCGACCCAGTGTGTCACCTGTGATCGGGTCCTGCGGGGGCAAGAGTGCGTGGAATTTTGCAACATCCTGGATGGGTGAGTGGAACTCGTGGTTGAGGATTAGGGGGAGGAGGATTTCACCTAGTTCAACACATTGTTACTGGGGTTTTACAAAGGCAACACACATTTTTATTCAATGTGTATGCCTTAAACCTAGAGGCCATATCCCAGTTTTATAACCCTCTTGTGGACATATGCAGTGCATAATAAATAGTCTTACCTGTTCACCATATGGATCAACCCAAAATGTGTTCTCTCTCCTCGAATACCTCATTTTAGGTCCCCGAATATCCCATAATTCCTGGGATTACTATGGAAACCATAATCTGTCTCACTGTCAGCATAACGCATAGTAACTGAAAGGCAGCTGCTCAGGAAAGAGAAAAATTGACATATGATGAATTTCAGTGGATATAATACCATGATTCAGGGGTCATTCTGAATGCCTTATTGGACAAGCTAAGTCCTAAGTGAAGCAGATAGGATGCCCAATGTCCATAGGTTCAAATGACATTCACACGCTGTGATTCAGGGCAACTGGAGAGAGGGCTACCACCCCTTAGGGGAACATATATTAAGTACTCCTAGGAATGTAACTGAAGCTGGGGACGAATCGCATACAATTCACTCTAGCACGTCTATCTGAAATTATATTCAGGGAACAGTTCTACATTTTGAGAATAAATATGGGCCTTTCGTCCACACTGCCCCGTGATTTCAGTGGGCCAGGGCCTCTATTCCGAAATGTTTATTGTAATTGTAATTGGTTATTTATTTATAACACGCTTAATTCCCAGAGGTTTTTAAGCACGGACCAGGGATCGAACCTGTGGTTCTCCGCGTCGTCTTGCTTCCAAGGCGAGCGTATTGCCCCCGAGCTATCCTCCCGAGACATTTATATTGATCAAATAGATTTATTGAAAGATGAACCCTCTGTAAATAGTAGGTCTAGAGAAAGTAATAATACACTTGTTTGCCGCTTAACAGCACTGGGATGAGAAGGGAAGTGTAGCAAGGGAGGGTTATGCAATAAATCGACCAATAGTTGAGGAGAGTGTACAGTGAAAGACTGTGTGGTGTATTAGCACCATCAGCAGGTGCATCTGCCAGCCAGGCTGCTCCAAACCGGGGCTTAACTTCGTGATACAAGTTTGGTTTAGAGCAAGCTGTGACCTTTACCCATCCCTCTGCCATCTTTCCCCCCTCTCACTGCCGCTTCCATCATCTGCTCCGTCTCCCTACACTTCCCCTCCCCTGCCCATACTTACCTCTTGCTGTTGTGGCACCACCACACCCCTCTTCCTGCCCTGGCCACCATGAAAATGCAGAGGGGCTCCGCATGGCGCCCTGCCCAATATGTTCATCGTGGCCATTTTGGTTGAGGATTGTTTTGTCAGAAACAATGGGTCCCAGGCTTGCTGGGCCTGTTATTTCTGTCAAATTCATTGCTCGAAGCACCCCACAGTTTTGCTTTGGGTTGCTAATAGCAATAATAACCCATTCCCTGGGCTTCACCAGCTGGTCTAACATTAAGGGCCCCAGCATAACTTGGCACCCAAGCTGTTACTGGCCGGTTAGATTCTGGGAACAGATTATTATTTCTATAGTAATCCTCCCCAGCATCATTAAAGGCACTGTCCATCATTCAGGTTCTGTAATGCACCTATGTGTAGAGATTTTACAAAAGTACACCCCTTGGATAGTTGTTCCAGGTGGACAGAGCTGTTGATCAATGCATGTCCTGTTGCAGATTGTCCAGGGTACAGAGGTGGACTGGCCAACAGAGGAACCAGTAGACTTTAAGACAAACCAGTTGCTATGGAAGGCCTGCATGCCTGTCCTCCTTATGGGAGGTGACTGACCCACTGTCTAAGCATGCCCAACCCTAAGGAGGTGCCTCTATGTAAGCAAGTCTCCTTTTTCAAATTTAGCTCATTCGGCTTTATCGGCAGATTGATAGCGAGTTGTGTGCAGCCATTTAAAGGGAATGTTTATATGGCTGGTGGCGCCGGAGAGTGCAGTTGAGGGGTGGTGAGATTAGGAGTGCCACAGACACTAGGAAGGCCTGAGATTTCAGTGCAGATGAGATTGGGAATATCCTTTACATTTTTGCAGGAGAGATGAAAACTATTTCTGAGATTGGCATGGGTTAAAGCCGGGATATTCTGGGGATTTGTTTAACCTAGAGATTGGGAATATCTCAGAGACTGGAAATATGCCAGAGTTTAATGCAGATCAAGTTGCACTCATTCTGTGCATTGTTGCAAGTGAGATTAGGACTATTCCAATGATTGCAGAGGTAACAGTGAATAGACTTGGGAGTGGGAATATCTTGGAGAAGTACAATGTCCCAGAGTTTGGTGGGAGTGAGAGTGGGAATATGCCAGGGCTTGAGACAAGCTCCTCTGGCCTCTCTGACTGTCACAACGATTCAAGGCCATGAATTATGGCAGGAGGCGCTATATCAATGCAAGGTAAACCATCATCTAAATTAGTTAAAAGTGGGCTTCGGAAGAAATCAGAAGTGTGTGTGTAGGTGAAAATAGGAATATCGTAGGAATTGGGAGGGAATGGTTTATTTATTTATTTATTAATTACGAACTCGCCCATCAGCGCTACAACATGTATAACCAGACAAAGCTCAAAGAAATACAGAAGAGAAAGTTAAGTTTCAGGCAGTTATAATTTGCAAATTCGTATTTGCTTTCAGCGTTCCCAATTTACGACAGAAACTCAAAAAAGAAGGAAGGTTACTACGTCCACAGCCGATAACGATGCAGTCTAGGTCATTCGTAAAAGACCATTCCTTGATATGGACCCTCTGCAGGAATCTAAGATCATAAGTCCTAACTGTGAAAAACCTGAGGGTGTAGACCCCGGGGATCCCTTACTCAGGTGGCCATGGCACTGATATCGCCTTTGGATCCGGACCATGGGGTGGACAAGTGCAGGCAGGGGTGGACTGAGAACCAAAAGAGGCCCTGGAAATAATTTTCAAAGTGACCCCATATTACACATTTTCAGCAAGCTCAATGCTTTTCCTATGAGGAAATTTAGAAATACCACACGAAAAAGAGGCCCAGGGTGCAGAGGCCTACCAGGAAATCTCCAGAGTTCCCTATAGACCAGTCCGCCCCTGAGTGCGGGAGGGTCACCTGGGTGAGCGGTCTCCTCGGGGAGTGGGGGTGGAATGCCCAATGGCGAGACATGGTATCCCTCCTTTCAAATACCCCTGTCCCATCCCAAAATCCCAGATCCTCCCTACCTGTTTCCTACACCAACACTGAGCCGAGGAAGAGGAGGTCTGAGACTGAAAGGAGTACCACCCATGCAATACATTGGACATGTCCCACTAATAAGCTCTGGCAGGGTCAGGCACTTGACCTTAATTACAAACTCCTGCTACCGATTATCTCTCCCCACATGGTTAAAAAGTGGAACACTGAGACACACTCTGAGCAAGGCGTGGAAGGCGAGCAAGGTGAGGCACGATAAGGGGCAGTTCTTTCAGGACGACGGCGAACCAGGCGGAGCAGAGCGACAGGCCGAGGGACGGAACCGAGGTACAGAGAAACCTTGGACACCCCGGCGAGAGATTGTTACCTCCGAAGTTCCTGGAAGGTTGCACAAGGAAGCCAAGCCAGAGACAATAGACAAACCTCTTTTGTGTTTCAATTATACAAGCCACCCTCCCAGGTGAACGGCAGAGTTGGGAGGTGCATCAGCAGTTGTGGTATCAGCCTTGACTTCAGGGTCAAAGCCGCGAAAGACGAAAATAATTAACACAGCCGGTGAGTTGATGAAAGCAATGAAAGTCTGGTCTGTGTTCATGAAACTTGATGGCAATAGTATCCGACGAATGAAGGTTGCGCGTGTGCCGGTAAGACGCGAGAGAATGCAAAGCATTGTAAAGAACTATAAATTAAAGATACAAAGTAACAGAGTGGTCTGGTGAAAGAAGATTGCCCAATCGAAAGTCTCTGTGAAATGTCTGATGCAGTAGAAGCAGAGGAAAGAGAGAGAAACTGAGATGCAAGATGTGAACTGTTCGGTTTGATCCCAGCAGAGGGAAACCTGGATGTGGGAGATATCTTTGAACTTTGAAATAAGTACTGTGCTTGAAATTACATTTACCAAGAGGCCTTGGTGAAGGAGAGAAAAAGTGATGTTTGAGGAACGAAGGTCGAAGAGGTCATGCCGAGGTAAGAGCAAAAGTCTTGCAGTTTCGAAAGTCTTTGACAGCTGAAGGAAGGTGAAAGGAGGCCTGAGCCTGACGGAGGGAAGCATATGAAGGTGTTATTGAAGCTTGGGGAGGGGAACCCCCACAAATTGTGATTGAAAGGTTTGAGCCCGGCGGAAGGAAACCTGTACTGAATTCTGGTAACCAGAAGGAAACAAACTTTTGTAGAACTGTATTAAAAGTGAAAAGGTGACCTGGTCTAGAGTGAAAATCGACAGGTCCAGCGGATAAACTAGTGACTTTTCATGGAAGGCCTCCACGAAACGAACTGCATCCTTGTGTCAGAAACATCCAAGAGTGCCACATTATACTGTGCTACAAAACGTGGGGAAGGGAGTTTACTCAGCCATTCTGACAATTTCTTTTTAACACTGATTTTCCTTTTTGCATTACACAGTCCCTTTACACATTTATTGTATTAGAAATAGGGCAGGCATTAGGTTTATCAGTATAGGCCATGGACAGTTGTTTTTTTTATTTGATGGTCGAGAATACTCCCATCTTAGTTATAGGGCAAGATAGGAGTTTTCCAACCCCTTTTAAACAATCAATAAGGGTTTTGAAACGTGCAGCTCTTGTGCCAGTGTCTACTTGTGATATCATGCGTACCTCACATAACACAGCTTTCTCCAACTTATGGACGCAACCAGGCCATAACTTTATTCTCCAGAGCATCTCTCGGTTCATGTCTTTCGGGTTTATTAACATTCATGAGTAGAACATTTCTTTGACCTGCAACCAATCCCTTATAGGTATGGGTCCATGATTTCTGGCATTCGTGATTTTGTAACATACATTTTTACTCTCAGGAAATCCAGTGGGCTTCGACAACGAGCATCTAGAGATCACTGATTGAGGCTGATGTATGGTCCCCTTATGTTCTGGAACGATAAACCCAGGCGGCAGAGCTAAGTCGGAGAGTAAGGTCTGCTAATATCTCCAAAGGGTACATCATTTATGACCAGTAAACGATCTGTGAAAAACTCATGGTGACAACAAGTAAGACAGACGCAAGTGATCACAGTTCAAGGATGCTTATTGAACAATGCATTCTGTATGCAGGTTGGATAAACGCCTATTCTAAATCTAAATCTAGGATGGGAGCAATCTTCAACAATCAAATGAAAAATAAGGCAGTCCTAGTGGTGTTGTCAAATCAAAAAGGCCTATAATAAGAAACCTATTGCCAAACCTCACAACTAATACAAAAAGGCATGTGAGATAGTTCTTAAGAAAAGAAAGAAGTGTCTTTAAATAATACGTCAGGATGCAGCAGCCTGGGTCTCCCTTCCCCCACGTTTTGGACACAGGATAAGATGGGAGCTTGGAGCACATTATATTCTTGGGCCTCTCCAGCACGAGACTTGGAGCACAGTATGGTCTCGGGCCTCTCCAGCACGAGATGACAGTTCCGATGGCTATTCTCAGGACCGCCGATGGCCAAGTCTCGTTTCCTTAGAAAGTCTCTTGCTTTCGGGCTTGATATGGGTATCCGGTCATTATGTCGAAAACATTTTTTCGAATTACCAATATGTCGAAAACATTTTGACGAATTATTTTTCTCGAATGTATTATTTATTAATTTGCATGGGGTTTTCTTTGGGTTTCATAAGTTAAAAAAGGGGTTAAAAAAGGGGGGGGTTGGGGAAAACCCCCCATTTCGAAAAAAAATTACAAAAAAAGAAATTCTAAATATTTTTTTTCGGCAACATTTTTTCGACATATTGACATTCGAAAAAAATGTCATTCGAAATACTGACTATAAACCAACCAAACAACGGTTTCTTAAACAAATGAAAAGTTAGTTCCCAATGTTCACTGGGTGATGGGTTCACCCCTGGGTCCTCCTTTCCTTGGCGCTGACTGTTCACGTATTGTATTTCCAAAATATACCACAGATGCTTTATCAAACAACTTTGAATGACGGCTTCACCCCTGGATCTCCCTCGGTTGGGCTCAGACCCCTCTTGCTTTCACATTCACAATTGTTCAGTATCATTGGGATTCACTTCCCTTTCTTACACAGTGCTTGTAGATCAAAGTCTTTCGATTGTGGGGATTTTGCTTGACCCGCTCTATGACCACTTTGACCTATTCCGCTGGCCCTCCTAAGGCCTTCTGGTATCTGTAGTTTTCTCTCCTATGGGGCTCGACCTGAGTCTCTTGACTTAGCACCCATGTGGTGCCGGTTTCCCTCTGCCGCTGGTCTCCCCTTTTACAATTCATTCAAAGTTTATCAGCTTTGGTTCAAAACTTGCCACTTTGCGATTCCTACTCAGCATAGCCTGGTTCTTATCGGTTCGCCCCTCGACTTACCAGCTGTGATTAACCGCTTGGCTGTTGCCTTCCTGGAGTCAAGGCGTGTACCACAGGCTCGGGAGATTCCCTCGCTCCTGCTTATCGGCATAGGTTTGCCCCGTGTACCACTGATATCTGCTGCAGGACATTTGTGCTATTGTTCGCAGTCTTAGGCTCTCTTCCACGAAGCCTGTGCAGGCCTTGGACTAAAAGGAGAAGGTCACCTCTCTCCTCGCCACCCTCTCGATTCCTGCTGCCTTTCTCCTTCTCGTCAACTGCTGCGTGTTAGCCGTCTCATCGTGCTGTCTGTCATGGTCACCTTGCTCGTACTGTGCTTGCTTGCTCCACCTTTTATCCCTGTGGGGAAAAGGAAGGGCCGTCAGGTGTGATTTCAGTTAATTGCCTGACTTTGCCTGTCACTCGAGTTGGGACAAATCAGGTACACAGGTTTATTACAAGTCTGTTGCTATTATGTAAAAAGGTATTCATGTCAGAAAATTGGGAGGTAGGAGTGTCAGAGTATCTTACGCTACAGGATAGGGAAGGATTGTGCAAAGGATGAGAATCACCGGTATGTAGAATCGAACATAGGGGATGATGGGAAGTGTAGTCGTTGGTCTCTTTTGACTGGAAATTTACAAAGTGATGATCAGAGGGATGGGATTGGTAGGATTTGCGGGATAAACGGGAATAAGTCAGACTGCGAAATAAACAAGGGGGTTTGTGAGAATGGTAGCATTCTATCTGAACAGGTTGAGAGTGCAGAAAACAATAATCAGAGGGACGGGAAGAGGAAGAATTGGGAGTATTCTGATGGGGAACAGAAAACCGAGGATTCTGAGGAAGATGGTTTCTGAATGCATTGGTGTGAGTAATGGATTCATCAGAGGTCGAGGGGATGATGGATTCTTGAAAAGGAAGTTTATCAGATGGAAGGGAGGTCGAGTTAATACAGCCCATAAAAGCTTCGGGGACCTCATCTTCCTCATCTCTTTCTCTGGTGTAATACTGCGTCTCACCTGGGGCAAACCCCTGAGCATAGCCCCAGGTTCCCCTATCCAGGTGATCCTCCCTTGCTCATCCACCCCCAGGGTTGGGATCTGAGAGCGCCAGCCTTCCCCTGGCCACTTGAATGAGGGTTTCCCGGGGTCTAGCTGGGAGAATACCCTCAGGTTTCTCATATAACATTTACATTCGGAGATGTTTGACAACTGACCTCTACCTTTTTATTAGATTCCTATATCATAGGGTAGTCTAAACAGTAATCGGTTTGACAGTCCCTATCCATACTGTCTGATTGGGGAATAATTGTGCCAAAAGAGGCTATTCAGGCATTAAAATCCAGAACGCTCTCACATTTATCCAGGTCATGTATAATTTGCTTTACCAGCTACTAGTAGTATTAGATGTCATGTCCCCCAAGTTGGTATTAATGAGGGCTTCCGAGATAACATTATCCATGCTTTTCACAGGCGATTGCAAAGCGATGCTCAGAGCTTGAGTTAAGCAGCCATATTTCTTTGTTTTGGGGGAAATATTCGCATTAGACTGACTTAGATGGGCCAATCGGGAAGTCTCAAAAAGTGCTGTGATGTTATTCTGTTGTTTCATGGCAGATCTACTGTTAAATTGGCAATGTCCTAAAGGTGAGATTAGGAATATTGCAGACATTGGAGTGGGTTAGATTGGTATAATTCCAGGGATTGAAGTTGGTGAGATCCAAATGTCCTTGAGTTTGGTAGAGGCTATATTGGAAATATCCCAGATCTTAAGGTTGGTAAAATCGTGGATGTCCCAGATGTTGGCGTAGTTGAGGTTGGGAATATATAGGAGATTGCTGTGGGCAATATTTGGATTATCTAGTGAGCTGGGCAACGGGGTGAAAAGATTGGGAGTTGTCCTAGAACTCGATAATAGTGAGATTGGAAATGACCCAGCTTTTGGAGCAGGTGATATCTGAAAGAACCTCGAGGTTACATGCAGTGGGAATGTAAATGCCCTGAAGATTGGCAGATGTGGAATCATGATTGTCCTAGAGATTGGGCTGGGTGAGATTGGAAATATCTCAGAAATTGGCGTTGGAGAGATTGGGTTTATCTTGGAAGTTAGAGGGGATGAAACCCGGAATGCCTTGGAGTTTGGTAGATTACAAATATCCTTGGGATTTCTGCGGGTGGCAATGTCAGAGTTTTTGGTGCAAGTGAGATTGGGAATATGCCTCTCATTTATGATTAGATTTGAGAATTTATAGGGTACTGTTGCGTAAATCAAAAGCTAATAATAATTTGGGTTGAGATTAGTTGGTGAATCTTTAATTCACAGCGCTGCAGAGGACACAGACAAGAAACAAATGACCAGAGACACGGATATGATATGACATGATAGGTCAGTTATGACACACTTAATACCCAGAGGTTTCTAAGCGCAGACCCGGGGATCGAACCTGTGTTGCTCCGTGTCGTTTTGCTTCCAAGGCGAGCCCATTGCCGCTTAGCTATCCTCCCGAGATACCTGTAAAATTTCAAATAGTTTGAATAAGGAAAGTGGACTAGTCCAATGATGCCGTCAGTGGGGGCTGACCGTCTCCAATTAGCATAATGTCTTGTTCTGTGAAACCAGGCTGTCCCCCACACCCAAGGCCTGAAACTAGGTCTATGCAAAGTTAACTATATCGCTGCCACTGATGATTACAATTAAGCATTGAACACTTTCTTAGCAGTCATCGTGTGAAAGCAATTTATCAGTGAATGCTTAATACAATTTGGCGGCAAACGCATCCTTTCTAAATAATTGTGCTGGGGCTGCAAATTTAAATGTGTAAATAAATGCATAATTATTTGCATAGCTTTTCGTTTCCATTATGGTTAAATACACATTATCCAAGATGCTTTCCATTTCTCGACTTATTCAAGGCCTTAGTTTTTCAAATGCACAGGACATTCCTTAATTACGTTATGTCGACTTACAATTGCATTTCCATCTACATGCCTTATTGCAGTTTTCCTCCATAATACTATCTACAAAGTTAATATTCTCCAGGGGCTGCATGGTGATGGTGGGAGGGGTGCGAGTGAGCATGTTAGCATATTTATGGGGTTTAGAACTTGTGCCTGATGAGGCTTTCCTCATTGTTAATTCATCACCTGTGTGGTGGTTTTCCTCTCCGTAGAGACCAGCGGGAGCACATGAACGGAAGCCGATGCCTGCCCTGCCACGCGGAATGTCTGCACCAAAATGGGACGGAATCATGCTTCGGTTCGGTAAGAGGTTTAAGGCAGCAGGGGTTGTATCGTAGGTGGGTAAGAGGTTTTAGGCAGCAGGGGTCATATTGTGGGTGGGTGAGGATTTTGGGGGATGTAGCCCCACTCCCCCAGCCTACAGTGGCTGCTGAGGGTTCTGGGCCTTTTCAAAGAGAGATTCCCTGTGTTCTCAACAGATCAGTGCCTCTAAAATGGTGGTAAAAAGGACAAAAGAAGGGTTCTTCATATTTTATTTAGATGATTGGATAAAATGATTTAAGTACTCTCCTTAGACCTGGGGCCAGCCTCCAGATTGCAAGTACTCATCTTGGCAGGTCAATGTAGCCTTAATCCTTTGAGGTTGATAAATTGAGCATCATTAATTTGGATAATTACACCCATTATTACAAGTTTACAAACTGATGGCATGACGCGCAATATAAAAACTTGATACTGTTATTTAGGGTTTGGGGGTTATAGTTTGTGCTTGTAGATTTAATTTTTTAGTGTAGTTATTGGTTATCAATCTAATTTGGAAGGAACTCGGCTAAGTTAATGTCAAGGATATCCCACTGGCAATTTGGAAATGCATATTGAGATGGTCAGGAGTCCAGTCTCGTCATTTGCTCCACCTTCCCTCTCATGAGGACAGGAGGAGTTCAAATGGCTTAAGATCATTTGTGTATCCCACTTCCCTTTGCTTTAAATAGAAAGAAATGGGTCTTCAGTGGATATGATATGATGATATGGTTTGGCATTTATAACGCTCCTGTACACAAGTGTTTCTAGGCGCGAGAAGACAAGAAGGAGGAAACAAAGGGAGGACAAAATATCGATCTTACTAGGCCTTGTGTCATTCAGATTGCGCAAGTGCAGGGAAGATGGAAGAGGAGAAGTGCCAGGGGGGATGGGGAAGGAGTGAGTGCCGTTAACTCACAAGTGCAGCCAGCGGGTGGCTCATAGGTGCAGAGAGAAGGGACTGTAGGGTTGCAGATACTGACCCTTAAGTGCTGGGGACCCCGGAGGTAGTGTGAGGGCAACTGGACATGCAAGAGCCTTGGCCCGTGTTCAGAGGGTGACCAGGTGACCAGTGCCTGGAGCAGTCAGGTGCATCAGCAGGGAAGAGGAATAGAGAAAGCGGAAGAGAAAAGGAAGGTCTTTGGTTGCTTCCGGAACCGGAGGTGGTCCTGCTCAAGTTTGAGAGAGGCAGGGAGGCTGTTCCAGAGGGAGGCCCCAGCTGAGGAGATAAATCTGCCCCCAGCTCTCTGCTTGGAGAAGCGTCTGACCGATAGAAAGATTCTGCCGTGCCAGCCTCAGCGCGCGCTTACATGGACCTGTTTCTAGGTGGCTTGCGAAGCCCTGAACTGGGCTCGCAGGGCAAAGGTGTTTGGATCCAGGTGGCAGGCTGCGTTCCTGTAGATTTGTATTCCGATTTCCAAATTTATTTTGCATTCCTGGGATGTGGATCCCAATTATTCAGTTAAATTCAATCGGGCTTTATTGGCACCAATCATGGTGACACAAATATTGCATGTTAAGCATCATACTATACAATGCATTATTTGTGGGTACCTCAGTTTCTGCAAGCATTGGATGCTTCTAGGTAGTCTGCTGTTTTTTCTTCTGTCTGTGTTTTCTTCATGCAGGATATTGGAGTTTCTTTGTGAAGCAGATTTCTTTGTAGTATCTTTTTTCTTTTTGCAGCCTCCTCATATCTGGGGCAGTGTGAGAGGAAGTAGACCTCAATTTTCCACTAGCCCTTGCTCCCATCTTTGGCTAATCTGGACTACTGTCTGTGCCAGACTCTCTCAATACCTACACTGTGGTCACAGACCTTTGTGTTAGCCGTTATCTACCTGTACTCCATTGTTTTTACCTAGAAAGCCAGTGTGCCAGGGTGCATCTTCAATGTGCCAGCCTGTGGCACTTCTTTTGTGTGTGCCTGGTAGCTTTCCGGGTGTCTGACGTATCACTGTTAAATAGACATTGACAAGCTCTTTGCCTTTTGCTTTTCACTCGTGGGCAGATCAGTGCAAGCTTCTGGAGTGAGTGGCTTTGTGTTTGCCTGGGCTCAGACTATCGCTTCTTAAATGAGCTTCTCGCTGTCAGAATTTCCCTGTAATTTACATTGGGGTACAGCATTGCCTCAGGAATAGTTAGTAGCATTTCTCAAAAAGAATTCAAATAAAGTTGTCTGCTAAGGTCATCTTTTCCGTCTAGCTCCCATGAAGGCATGGCATGGAAGCAATTCAGGAGGCAAACGATTTTTCTTTTTCCAACATTCATAGAGGAAATATGTTTCTACCAGAATGCCTTTGCCTGTGAAAGTCCTCTGCATCTTGCACATGTACAATGAACAGTACTCTCTAGCGCGCTTGTCAGGGGTCAAGGTGTATGGAATGTAAACACCCTCTGCAACTTGTGTGCAGAGGACACTTGTCACATGGTCCTTTTGCTCTCCACAGGGTGCTGATCAGTGCATTTCCTGCGCCCACTATAAAGATGGCGCCAACTGTGTGGAGAAGTGCCCGAGCGGGGTCAAAGGAGACTCCTTTGTGCCGTTCTGGAAGTACCCGGATGAAGACGGCATTTGCCAGCTTTGCCCAACAAACTGCACCCACTCGTGAGTACACAGAGAAGCTGCAGGTGCTTCTTGTGCATGTCTTCATGCTCGGTGTCGCTTTATTGCTTGTCTTTCTCTCTTGTGTATCTCTAGGTGCACAAATCTGGACAAAGATGGTTGTCCTGTGGATCAAACACCCAGGTATGTAATTCTATATCATCTCATCTATGACATGTTTCCTCTGGGCCTGAACACAGCACCTCCACCACACTACTCACCAACAGTATTACATGCATAACCATTGTTGCTTGTTTTTACTCTATGCCACCTCTCTGCGTGGCCCCTTGCTTGCTCTCCTCTCTCTGTCCTTGCTCTCCTCACTCTACACCTTGTGGCTCTGCCTTGTTGGTCAGCCTGGGCTCTCTACTTCTCTTCTCCCGTGTTTTACTTCCAGTGACCTGTGTAATGGTGTGTCTCTAGATGGTCCATTTGCTGATTCTTCTCACTCTCACCGTAGGCTTTCTCCCTTCACCCTGTGGCTAGCCCCCGTTCCTTGTACTGATTTTTCCTTTTGTGTTTTTAGTCTGATCACCTCCGTGGTGGCATGTGTGGTCGGGGTCCTCCTGTTGCTCGTTCTCATCCTCCTTGGCATTGTCTGCTTCAGACGGAAGAATCAACTGAAAAGGAAGCACACCATGCGACGTCTCTTGCAGGATAATGGGGTAAGTAGTCGCGCACAAAGGTGGCCTGGAAAAAGATAGGGAAAACACCTATGTAGGGATAAGGCAGGGCTCTGAGCAGCGGAAGGGCTGAGCTATGGTTAGGGATATGGTGAATATGGCCTTCCAGGCAGATGCATGCTATGTGGAACTGACATTGTCCTACTTGGACTTTCCACCAAGGGAAATACGTTGGTTGTTCGGCAATGCAATGCACAGGATGCCAAAGACGGCGTGAACTCAGGATGATTCGAGAAGAGAGCAGATTTTCTTTTCCTAGACAATTTGTGATTTCTACTCCACACAAAGGGAGAGGACCCCCGTTTGCATGCCTGAAACTGGCATTACATTGTGATATTCCTTCTTTTACAAGAAGGAGGCCTTCTGTGCAATTATTCCTAAGGATCGGCAACCGATGACGCAGGTGTAGGAGAAGCAAATGCTTGACCTTCCCTTTCCTCATCTCTGCATCCCCCACGCTGCAGTGGAGGAGGTGGGAGTGAAAAGAAAGCAGCAGGTCGCTAGCAATGCATCTATTGTGAGCCTTGCTTTGAGCCATTGAATCAGAGTCATGAATGTTCAGTTTGGTCATTCCTCTTGTCATCCCCACCTCTTGACACTTGCCTCTTAACGTTTGTAGCTCTGTGTTGCGAGTGGGGGGAGGGAGAGAGAGAGGAAGAGAGAAGAAGAGAGTGAAGAGAGTGAAGACAGAGAAGAGAGAGGAATAGAGAAGAGAGGAGAGAGGAAAGGAGAGAGATGCATATGCCAGAGGATACCAAAGATGGATGCTTTTGGTTGAAGTGACTGTACCAGACATAGACACCCGCTTGAAATATTTTTGCCAGTCAATAATCCACACTGAAAAGCTTTGATCCTAAAAGTGTAAGAGTAAAACATTTCAACACTGACACTTTTTTAGATCTACCACTTGTGACAAAGTGAAGTGGGAACAACACACAAAGACACTAGCGTGGGATCTTTGCTCCTCTCTTTATTATAATGTTAAGGACAATCATTTCATGATATACAAATAATGTGCAGATGCAGTTCATATCACTCCCCTCTTCCTAACACCAATCCACCCTCCCTTTATGTTCCCCTTCTTTCAAAGCCCGGCAACATTCAGGGAAGTGACGGATGAGCTAAATCTTCGATTGTGGGTTCAGTCTTAAGTCTTGAAAATGTCTGCCTTCAAAACAAAGCAAAGAAAAGTCTCTTGAATTGGCAAAAAGGGTTTCCCATGGGTTTCCCATATGCAGGGCTATCAGGACAAATGGAGAAAGGGGGTTGAGAAACTGATGATAGAAATTGAGAACAAAGAACACGTGCAGGAGAATAAAGAGACAAGAGAGGAAAGATAAGAGTGCGCAAAACCATAGAGAGATTTCAAGATAAGAGAGAGAGAAAGTTAAATTTGAGACGAGAGTGAACCAAAAGCCAGCAAAGAGAAGACAATGGCAGAGAAATTGAGTCACTAGGGTAAAGAAGCTATAGGAGATTAATAGAAGCATTGAAAATAGACTTTGAAGGGGCTAAGCGAGGGACATGGATTCGAAAGAGTGTGGCAGAGCAATAGAATAATTGTGAAAAGATAAGTGAAGAAATCAAAAGGTTGGTGGCATAAAACATAAGAAAAGTTTAGTGTTCGCTCTGCTTCAGGAGACCTGCTCACGTCTTTTACTGAAATGCCACTGCATGCATTAATATCATGGAGCCAGAGTACAGTCTCATGTTTTGAGTACCTCTATTCTATCAGGCATTAATGAGCTAACAGCAAGCCAATAATGCAAGGTATTACCACTCAAAAGACTCACAAGGGCGAGCCGCAGACGAGATCCCACTTCATACGGGACAAAAATGACCATTTGCAGTGTCTATAAAGCTGTTACCCACGAATGTGCCACTGCTGTAACTTCTCCCTCTCTTTGTTTCTCTCCCAATCAGCATTTGTGTACTTTCTCCTCTGATCCATGCCAGTGCATTCAGTGGTGTGTGTGTCCGGAGAGTGATTTGAGACTAGCACGTACCAATCGTTGCTGAACGGGGGGGGTTCTTTGGGCTCTAGAATGGAACCAACCTTGCTGAGCTCTGATAATGAGATTCCTTAGTTTCTGTTGCTGCGGTAAGGTGACAGGTTTTGGCTGAGGTGTAGCCCACACCTCCTTTGTTTGGTATAAAGTCGAAAATTAGCTGGATACCTTGCCTTAAAAATATTTGAAAAAATGTATTTTCCACCAGGTTTGTGTTTTGTTGGAAAGTGCTGCTTTGTAGCATGTTTGTTTATTTACTTGGGTTATACCCAATCATGGTGAGGGTGGGATTCTTGCTGTCCCATGTGGTCAGCCGACATGTGTTTCGACCCGAAGGTCTTTCTTAAGGCTATGCTTGATCGGTCCGGCGCCCCCTATGGGGTTTTGTTTTGTATTCTTGGTCCTGTATATACAGTAGCTCCTTTTGGGCCCGCTTGCACAGAAGGAGCCAATGTCTCCGTCCACGGATTTATGCCATCATCCTCGCATGAATAGTTGCTGACTGCATTCTGAGGAATCTAAATGTCTTTCAAACTCTCAAAATTCCATTGAATTAGCTAAATGTAGGATTTTTCACTGCATAACGGGTCAATAACTTTTCTTATTGGCATTCACCTGACAATGTCCCAGTGAATGACAGGCAATGACACATGACAAGTGTAAGCGATAATAGCGTTATGGTCTGCTCTACGTATGGTCAATGAGGTTATGAGCACCTGAACGTACCAGCTATGACACACCTTTCATCCCATTTCAACGACTTTTGCCCCCTTCAACAGTGTCTCTTGTGGTCAGTGCCACTGCTTTGAATGAATTGTACCGACAGTCAAGGGCTTGAATCTGATTGGTGTACCCTATTTCAGAAGTGTATCCGTAGAAATAACTGAATGCAGAAATAACAAAGGAGAAATTACTGAGTTTTTTGGTCGCATTCTTTTCGAAATTGTTGTACTTTTTTATTATGAAATAGGTGGGGTAAGGGTATAAGTTAACCTAGGTGTAAGTGGGGTTGAGTGGGGGGTCATTATTCTTGCCTGCTGGGAACATTCTGTTCCTGCAAGACACACAACGTACTATTGGGTTTTGCAGTGTCCGAGGCAGCTTCAGAGTAGTTGTTATGCGACTTGACACTCTGCCTCGTATGTTGTTAGGTGCATTCCTCTAGCTTTTTCCTGCTTTACGCTTTTTCGCTTTTTGCTCTGATAACCAACGCAGCTCGCAGCCTGGAGCCCTGAGCTCGTATTTCTGTTGTAACTAGTTTCAACTAGTTTCATCTCCCCAACTCCCCCACTGGCAGGGGGAGTTTTTGGGGAGCCTGGGTTTCCAAAAAAAGCTAAAACTAAATGTGAGTGAGAGGCCTGGAGGACATTGGATAGCGGAAAGGGGAGAAGTGGTGCCTACCCAGGTAACTGAACTCAAAATCAAATTAATTTGAGTAACTTAGGAAAACCAGGACTCTGGAGCACGCATGTCCCCCAACCTCCCCCCCCCCGTTTTCCCTCTGCCTACCAGTGGCCCAGAGTAAAGCAGTGAGTGCATTCTGAGGTTGTAAGGGAGGACCAGTGGCGAGCCGTAGAGCGATGTGTGTTGGAGCACAGTGCCGTGCTGCATCTTGCCGCACCTTGCCCAATCGGGCAACTGGGCCATTTGAGATGCAAGGTGTACCCAGGTGTACACCCAAGTGTACTGAGCGCTTCCTGGTTTCTTAGCCCTGGTTTCATAGCCTACCCTGCCCAGCCAAGGACAGTGTGATATCCACGTGATAAGCATCATGTGGACAAAAGAATAAATGTGTAGGAAAAGCCTGCAAAGGTCAGTTGCCGCTCTGACCACAGAGCAAGTGTGTTCAGCCTCTTATTGTGCATCCTGCCTGCACTCCACGAGATCCGCAGGCCTTGCCCCTCTGCACCCCATGCACCACAAGGCCCCTCTGCACCCGCACGCACCGTGCTCCAGGCACCCCCAGGGCCTGCTGACCCGTGTCGCACCCATCCCCTGGAGGTGCCTGAGCAGCAGCAACATGTTGGCGGTCAATGCAGCCAGAAGGAGTCTGAACGCTCTGCCGCTGCGGCCCAGGCACCCCCAGGGCCCGCTGATTGGAATCACGCCCTCCCGCCAGGTGCCTGGGCGTCGGCAGGGAGACTGCAGAAGAAAAAAAAACTCTCTTGAAGTAAGTGCGCCATCTGCACACGTGCGCAGCAATGGGAGAAAAAAAACTTAAACCACACCATTTCCATGCGACACACAAGCACACAAGTGCCTTACAAGCAGCAGCACTCACAGGGCCCCAAATGCAGGACAGCACTCCAGACCACGTGTCCACATGGTGGCAGCATAACACAAGGGTAGAACTACTAAAAAGCCCTGAAAAACACTCCAAAGCCAGGACAACACCGGGGAGACACCCACGGCAGGCGGCCAAGGCACAACTTAAAGCAGAAGTCCCAGCCTGCATCCACACCAGCAAGGAGGTTCCGCACACACCACACACACAGGTAGGGCCACGCAAGAGAGCCCCAGCCCAAGAGCACTGCGAGCCACGATTGCACAAGCTAGGAGGCACTGCAAGCACAATCTGGACACCTCACAACATGGCAGACGGCACTGCGACTACACCTCAGAGGCAACAAGGCCGGAATCCCGACACCAGTACATGGTTGGACACCACACAAGGAACATTCATGCAACCCTTTCAGCCCTTTGGATCCCACACAGGACTCCGGTGGGAGCTCTGGACCCAGCTATTTGAGCTGAGCATCTTGACACGTGACATCACCAGCGAAGAGAAGAAGCGAGCCTTCTTCATTCTTAATCTAGGCACCATCGCACATCAACTGTTTAACACACTCCCAAACGGGGGCACAGTGTACAACTACGAGACAGCAAAGGATGTCCTCAACAAGAAGTTCAAACCCAAAGTCAGCCTTGATTTTGAAAAGTTAAAAATGTGTCAGGCCAGGAAGCGCGCTCAGGAGAACATTGAGGACTTCCACAGCTGACAGCGGGAGATGTTCCTCGGCTGTGACTTCCCGAACAAAGAGTTTGCAGTGAGGCAACAAGTAATACACGGACTATCCACAAACAAGCTCCGACGGGCCATCCTATCGGAGACAGACCTGCCACTGGACACCATCCTGTCCATGGGGCGACTGCGGGAAAGAACCAACAAGCACGTGTTGGAGATGGAGCAGATCATCAGTTGGCTACCGCTGGACACCGAAACACCACACAACAGCATGACTACAGTAAACGCCCTGCGACAGCACAGACCCCAACAAGGGCAGCCAGCCACCAGACGGAAAAACTGCCTGTGGTGCGGAGGTCAGCAACATAGAGGCGAACCATGCCCGGCATATGGTACCATGTGCCTCAAATGAGTGAAGGTAAACCATTACGCATCAGTGTGTCAGAGCTCTCAAAAGCCCAGAGACCGCTCACCCGAGATGTATATCCATGACTGGAAAAATAACGCAAGGCCCTGCAACACACAACCAGAACACTCAAGATAGCGGGGCCGCTGGAGAGGAGACAACCATGCAAGGTACGAGAAAGCAGGAAAGGATGGGCCCAGGCAATAGACAGCGCAGACACCAACAGTGACAGCAGTGACGACAGTCGAGCAGAGAGCAATCCCCAGCCTACACAAACAGACACTGAAACCCCTGACGAGAAAAAGTTCTCATGATATCGGCAGTCAAGCCCAGGGAAGGCAAGCAAACCGGCGAAAACAGGTCACGCTGCTGCACAGTGGCAGTGGGAGACATCCCTGTCACCATGATGATCGACACAGGAGCCACGGTAAACGTCATGCCGATCACCTGGTTTGCAAACTTGATCCCAGACCCATTCTGCGGCGAAAGACCTTGCTGCTATATGCCTACAGCTGCAAAAAGCCCCTCCCGTTACTGGGATACTTCAAGACCGTCCTTACACATCATGGCATGAGCTGCAAAACCCACATCCACATCGTAGACGCGGGCATAGAGACCCTGCTCAGCTGGCCAACGGCAGAACGACTAGAGCTGATTCAGTTCAACTTCGCTATCCAGTCAAAGGAGATTGATCACCTGCTAACAAAGCACAAAAAAATATTTGAAGGAATTGGATGCATCTAAGGCAGATCAGTGAAGCTCCACATTGATCCCACGATAGAACCCACGATCGAACCACAAGCAGTACGACACTGAAGAGTTCTCTTCCACATGAGGGCAGCGGTAGAAGCGGAACTAAACAAACTGGAAGATCTCTGGATCATTGAAAAGACCACTGGGCCCCACCCCCTGGGTCTCACCAATGGTAGTAACAGCAAAGCCCAAGCAACCCCAAGCAGTGCGCATATGCATTGACATGCGCCTCCCGAACTTGGCAATAGGGAGAGAAAGATACATAATGCCCACGATTGATGAGCTAATCGTGGATTTGACCGGCGTCGCCATCTTTAGCAAGCTGGACTTACGATCAGCCTACCATCAAATTCGCCTATCGAAAGAATCTCGCTACATCACGACGTTCTCATCGCATCTAGGACTGAGAAGGTACCGTCGGCCCAATTTCGGCATATCATCAGCTGCCGAAGTTTTTCAGCATGAGATACGAAAAGTTCTCCAAGACCTTCCAGGAGTAAGCGATTACATCTTGGTCTACAGAAATACTGAGAAGGAACACTATAGCCGGTTAGCAGCCACCCTACAATGGCTAGAAGACTCGGGACTAACGCTACACGAAGAGAAGTGTGAATTTGGGAAGTCCACACTGAATTTTCTTGGCTACGTCTTCAATGAAAAAGGCATCTCGCCTGACCTGGGAAAGTTGGAAGACATCAGAATGTGCAAGCCCAACCACAACAACTGAAGTGTAGAGCCTCTTAGGGATGGCAACATATTGCGGGCGTTTCATCCCTGATTTAGCAACCATCGAGAGCTCACAAAGACACCCTGGGCGTGGGGATAAACCCAAGAAAGCGCTTATCGGAAGATCAAAGACACCCTCTAAGTGACAGTACCATGGCATTCTTCGACACAACACACACCATTGAGCTATTGGTGGATGCCAGCCCGGTCGGGCTCGGAGCAGGGCTCACACAAACAGACAAAGACGGAACCATCTTCCCCATCGAATTTGCATGCAGAGCACTCACACCGAACAAACTGAACTATGCCCACATTGAAAAGGAGGCTTTGGCCATCATATGGGGATGCAAGCACTTCCACATGTACATCCTGTGACACACAGTAAAGGTCATGAGACCACAAGCCATTGGTCCCCATATTGAAAGGGTCTCGGCACCACATCCCCCAGCCAGGATCGAGCGCTGGATGCTCCAGTTGCAACAATTCGATCTTGAGGTACAGTACCGGGCAGGGGCTAATAATCCTGCAGACTTCCTGTCAAGGCACCCCCGACTGGCCACCGCCACAGAACGTGAAGCAGCCAAGGCGACTGAAGAGCACATGTGCCAAATCATTGCCTGTGCCAAGCCCAAAACGGCCTGGCTCCCTTGAAGAAAATTGTGCCCCTCGTCTGATGGGTATAAACAAGCCCTTTAACCCGTTGTTGGTACTACCAGCCGGTTACTGGATACAACCCCCACCGAACATCAGCAAAGGTGGTGGGGAGTATGACAGGATACAGTGGGCTCCTGTAATCATGCCGGGGGGACCACCCCAGAACAGGTGGGTGAATATAATTGAAAGCTAAGCATTTCAAATTGGAATACTAGGGGTTTTAGCCATCTCCTGGATAACAGTCAGTGGATCATTACCTTTGATTACTAAATATGATGTGTTTATGCTACAGGAAACGTGGCTGGATTCAGCGATTTACTAAGATGGATATCATATCCACTAAAAGAAGGCAAATAAAGGTCCCAAGGGTGGTCCGTATCGAGGCTTGATCATAGGGATTAGTCAAAGCCTGGTATCACATGAGTTTGTCCCTTTAAAACTAAGTAGTAACGTCCAGGCTGTGGAACCTAGCTTGGGTGATATTGATGGAAAAATCTATTTGTTAATCATTTACATCTATATTCCCCCTGAAACCCAATGCCTTGAAGATACGCACGCCCTGATTGAAATGTTGCTGGAATATTGGTGGGGGGATCTCAATGCGCCCTGCTTAGATAAAGAAGTCAGCGCCACTTATCAAAATGTGGCAGTTAAATGCACTATGCCACAGTTATCTAGCAACTTTAGAGGGAAGCTATGGCTGGACTTCCTGAAATATTGGGATTTAACTGTACTGAATGGGATAACCAAGGGCGACTGCCCTGGGAAATACACATGGGGTTTGGGAAATAAGCGAGCCACCCTTAATTACTTTTTAATAATGCCTGCATTGAGAAAGCTTTGAACTTAGAGGTGTTACCCAATACCTTCAGTGATCATGCGTTGCTTGCGCTGACCTTATCTGAGCTAAACCTTTCTGAACATCCCTTAGGCCTTTGAGGTTAATTAATTTGAAGCCCATTTAAAGGCTTTTGCTACAAAAGCGGGTACAGTGGGGGTGCATTTGGTCATGGATAAACATGTAAATACATTTCATATTTACATACGGGGCTCTAAAAGATTGATGAGAAGGAGGTAAAGAGCATTGAAGAGGGAGGGTGGGTTGGCCTTGGAGCTAACCTGTAAGTCGAAGAAAATTACGGCTCAGTACAGGGGGTGGCTTAAACGCGGGAGGTTCCCGATAAATAATTATAGTTAGCAGAATATGATTAATGCCCTCAGAAGTGGGGAGAAATGGAAGATCTTGGGCAGTGCTAAACGTGAGAACCGAAAGAACATCACAAACCCCATTAAAGAAGAGGTCTGCCTAAGCCATTTAAGGAATAGAGGGGATACAGAGCTTAAAGCTGCCTAAAGCTGCAGAGGTTGAGGACTGTCTAATGGTTGGCCTCAACTAGCGACTGAGCAAGACATAGAGTTAATTATATCTGGACTAAAACCGTCCAGGGGTCCTGGCCCAAACTGGCTTGCCATCGTGGTATCAAAACATGACCCTGGTGGGTGGCCTGAGATTCTAACATTCTTATTTTATAAAGTCTGCTCTTCGCAGACGATCCCCTGCTCTTGGCAGAAATCATTTATGATGCCGGTCTATTAAAAAAACATTCGGCACGCTAGTTCCCAAAGCTCTACAGAACTCAGTGGAGGAATGACAATTACTCCCATGGGTATAGACTGGTTTCCGGCCAGGGTGTGCGAATAATCTTCATATCGGAGCCCTAGACCGTGTGACTCGGTCTGTTGGAAATGAGGGTAAGCCTGCACTATACGTGATATATGTGTATTTTCGAGCAGCCTTTGACAATGTTAATAGAGACAAATTATGGCTGAAAATTAAAAGGTGGGGCTGCCCCTGTGCCTGCTTAAAGGGCTTCACAAGAATTCAGGGGGTCGAGTTAGGCTAGATGATGCGGGTACTCTGTCTGCATATGTTTTCATCAACAGAGGGGTCAAGCAGGGATGCAGGTTCTCCCCCCACCCCCTGTTGTTTAACTTATACCTGGCGGAGCTATCACAGTATTTCCTGGGTGAATCAGGATGCTACCCCAATGTGGGCAATGAGGCTTTTCCTTGCATGCTCTATGCTGATGACTTGGTAATGTTCAGTCGTGCGTGTGAGACTGATTTTGTGATAAACATGGATAAAACTAAAATATTGTTAATCTCAGTGAGAAAAGTTAATAGGCCTGTTTTGGTGACAAGTCTGGGGGTGGTCGAATATGTGGAGAAATATCCTTACTTGGGCCTAGAGATGAGCAAAAGTAAGAACTATGTCCAGGTACAAAAGGCAAAAATGAGAATGGCCCACCAGCAGACGCACCTGTTTGTTAAGTTTGCGGGAAACACAGCAGGATTTTCATAAGAGGGAATAATAGTTTTATAGAAGCAAAGCTTCTGCCCAGCAATTGTATATGGATTAGATGCAATTGCGATGTGCAATTTGGATTAGCTTGATATTCTAGCGGGCTACTTCTGGAAAAAGGTTTTGAAAGTGGCGCTTAGAACTGGGACTGATGTCACTAAAAGGCCAACTATTAAGTAGAAGAATAATGGTTTGGGAATGTGGTCAAACCCGCTATGCCAAAAACATTGGTTGGTACAGTCAAATTATTCCTACTCAAGTCTCTAATAATATGTACACATAGATTGGTACTATGGGTATATTTAATAAATTATTGCACAGCCGGCCCCTTGGGATCTTATCATTTTCTAGATAATTGGTGAGCGACGCTTGCTCCCAATATTTATTAATTTCTTTTTCCGAGAGGCGCTCTAGTCCAATACATTTTTGTTTCAATAGAGTTATAGTTGCTCTTAAAGGCATTTGATGTGCTACCTCTGGGGGCAAAAAGGGCAGCTCGATCTTCATCTCTATTGAGCAGATAATCTGCCATAATGATTGGAGTGGATTGCAGCAGGCACAGGTAGAGTCGAATAGATAGCTCTGTGGGACTGTGCACGCTGCAGGCCTTGATCGCAGATCTACTACCCAGGTGGATAATGTAGCGCATAGATATCTCTAGTCGAACCCCTTGCCCTTCATTCAGTCTCCAACTATTAAGTAGAAGAGGAGAGCTGTTTACACTTAAGTGTAAAATTTGTATCACATAAAGCGCCCCACCCAGCATAAACAAAACACCAAGATGCAATACAGTACACACTTTAAATTCACATAATGCTTCATAGAAACTTACACCCGACTCATCACTTCTTGTCATCACAGCCCTTTCGCGACTCCAAGAGCTTTTCATCAATAATACATACGAGTTGCTTCAATTTAAGAACTAACATTAGGCTGTTACCCCACTTACATCTTCTCCATAATGTTTCTCTAGGCAGAGGAGATGTGGAGAATAGATAATTGCCAAATGTACATCTCCTAAGAATTTCAAAATGCTCACAGTATATCACCAAATGTTTCAACGTTTCCAGTACGTTGGGGATATTACAGAATCAACACCTTCCAGTTTCTAGGTTGACAATCTTGTTATCCCAATGTTGCACTCTTTCATTTGTGAGGAGTTGGTTCGCTTTGCAGCGCATATAGGTTCTCCAGCATGGAATCTAGCATGGATTCACAGGCTCATGAATATTCCCCGTCGTCAGGCTGGGAATCCTCGGTAAAGAAAAAATCAGTTTCAGTTTTGTTACTGAACTGTCTTTCTCCTAATAAACAATCACTGGTCTGTGGGCCATACTGCCCCAGCCAATGACTACCCTCTACCTAAGCCCCTCATCTGGCAGCCATCTTCATATTTCTACCGCACGTTCAAGTATTGGGAGTCCTTGTGCTATAGCTCTCGAGCTATTACTGCGTTTTGCGTTTTTTCAAAGAGTTTAACCTAATTTTTTCGGTCAGTCGAGCCTCAAGCTCCACCGTTTCTACGTCCGATTAACGGGGACCAGTTTCGGAATTTTCTACGCCCCTCAAGGGTGAAGTTTTCATCGAGTTTTTGCTTCTTGGAGGATTCCGGAAGATCTTTGAGGCCTACCCCGCGTGGACATGGCCCAGGACAAAGAAAACACGACACCCGGATCCAAGCTGTTCCGGAGCTGCCCTGGATGCGGATTACAGAATGTCTTCAAGGAGGATGAGCATTCTCAATGCCTCTACTGCATTCACAAAGACAAAACTCACATGAAGAAGGACTGTGTGTTTTGAAAGAACATGTCCGAACGGACTATGAAGGATCGTCGTATCCGACTCACCAACTGGCTGGAAGGGAATAGCCCAGCAGCAGTTGAGAAGAAGAAGTCCGAGCGGTCTTCTAAGACCTTTGAGGGCGCCCAGGCGTCGGGGGCCCAACAAAAGGCTAAGCACTTTGAGTCCGCGGGCACCGGGAGTGCCGATCGGTCGGGCTCCTCGGATGCCAGGCAGGGCGCATTATCACCGGCGCCATCAACCACGAGCCAACGCTCTGGCTCAGGGAAGAGGAAATCGGAGAACCCGGGTAAGCTTTGGGAGAAGTTCCGGTCGATCCAAACGGAGACAGCCGAGGGGGAGCGAGGCAGTGACCCTCCGCCCAAGGTGAAGGCCTCGGACGAGCCCAAAGTCGCGAAGGCCCTGATTCACCCGGCAAAGGCCTCGCTCGAGGGAGTCGTGGCAGCCCTGGCGAAGCCTGCGGAGGCTACCCCGGTGGAGGCGACCTCGGGGCCTAGACTTTCCCTGCGGCCGTGGAGGGTATCCTCTTTTCAGCCCATCGATAAGACCCCGTGAAACCCCGGGCGGAAAAAGAGGGGGGGGCGGTGGCCATTACAGACACAGGTACCACCTCTGAAGAGGAGCTGGCTGGCGTTGCAAAGATCCTGAACAAGAAGTTCGAGGAGGTCCGGTCCTTCGGGAAGGATCCCTACGAGGCGGACGAAGAAAGCGACGGTGGTGCCGATGAGGAGCCGCGAACTGTGGAGGGGACGGAGGATCCTACTCCCCAACAGTCGCTCCCGTCACAGCCGGTGCCTATGCCACAAGACAACTCGGGAGCAATCTTGATGGCGATTCAGGCCTTGTGCACGGAGATAAGGACAAGGTTGCCCTTACCCCCAGCGGACAATCCAGCGGAGCCTGGACTGTCGGGAAGCCCTTCAAGTAAGCGGAGGAGAACTCACCCCCCCCCCTTCCAGCCTTCACAGCCTTCATCTCCTTCCCCTGTACCGAGGGATGAGATGGGAACGGAGACGGCGACAACGGGGACGGATGACGACAGTGGTGACGCCAGAATGGACCTTCGATCACCAGCCGCTTGGGCCTCCCCGCCCGATGAAATTGGCTCCTTCCACGCCATGATCGCCAGGGCATCCGAGCTCTTCCAGCTCTGCCCCGAAGAACAGAAGAAGGAAGGTTTCCTCTACCAACAGCGTGAGGCCAAGAGGAAGACGGTCCTCTCAGTTCCATTACTGGATGACATCTGGGACGAGTGTCTGACGCCCCTGAAGAACCCTTCCACGGCTCCTGCTAAGAGGGACCAGTACAAGAAGTAGTACCGGGTCCCGGACTCCGCCCCCATGTGCCTTCGATCACAGCCATCCCCGGATTCGGTTGTCTGTGTGGCGGCCAAGAAGAAAGCGGCGGGGGCGACGGCTTCAACTTCGACTTCCCCGCCGGATGGTGAAGGGAAGAAACTGGATGCCATGGGACGGCGGGTCATCTCGTCTGCGGCGACGACGATTAAAGCGGCCAACGCCCTCACAATTGTGGCACGCTACGACAGGGAGCTGTGGTTTAAGATCGCTGCCCTGCTGGACTTCCTCCCGGACGACAAGAGGGCTGAGGCCCTGGAGATCCTACAGGAAGGCGAGATGGCTTCTGACCACGCCATTATGGGGGCCACAGACATTTCTGACACCGGTTTTCGACAGATGGCCAACAGCGTTTGCCTTCGTCGGCGCGGTTGGCTCAAGGCAAACGATTTCCGCCAGGACGTTCAGACCAGGGTTCTGGACATGCCCTTCGACGGGAACAACCTGTTCGGCAAGACAGTGGACGAGTCACTGCAGGCCATCAAGGCGGATATGGAGACGGCCCGGGTCTTGGGTGTTCTTCAACAGCGATGGCCGTCCTTTCGAATTCCAGAGGCAGGCAAGGTGCCTCCAAAGGATTTGGCAGCGGCTCCTCGTCGTACCGCCAGGCGGCCCGCTCCTTTTCGCAGGAAGCCTACAGAGAATGCGGCAAGACAGGAGGATCAAATCGTCGCCAAGGAGGTCAAGGCGGCAAGGCCGCGGCCAAGCAGGACTGAAACGGCCGTAGCGTCGGGCCCCCACCTGAGCACCCTAGTGGGAGGCCGGCTGGTGAATTTCATCAGCGTGTGGGAGTCCATCTCCAAAGACCGCTGGATGCCCTGGCCCTCGGGCACACTCTGGAATTTCTAAGGAAGTGCCCCCGTATTCCAGCTGTGGCCAGCAACTGCTACTGAAGGTGTGGGCTATGCTAAAAAAAGGGGGCCATCAAACTCGTCCCAAAGAGGCTCCGGGGCTCCGGACTGTACTTGCGATACTTCCTCGTAAGGAAAAAGAATGGCGGTTGGCGACCCATCCTGGACCTTCGTCATCTAAACAAGTAGATCAAGGTACATCAAGTCACAGAAGTTCCGGATGGTCACCCTCCAGCACGTACTGGGACAGCTGGAGCAAGGCGACTTCCTATCGTCACTGGACTTGGAGGATGCCTACTTTCACATCCCCATTCTAAAAGGACATCGAAAGTTCCTGCGATTTCCTGGTCCAATGGCGGCACTATCAGTTCAAGGCCCTTCCCTTCGGATTGAAGTCGGCTCCCAGGGTGTTCACCAAGTGCCTGGCACCAGTGGAGGCACGGCTGCGCCTGCAGAGGATACACGTCTACCCCTACCTGGACAATTGGCTCATCGGAGCAAAGTCAAGAGAACTTGCCGTCGTTCACACAGCGAAGACCGTTCAACTGCTCACGGATCTGGGATTCTCGATCAACTTCACAAAATCCCACTTGGTACCGTCGCAAGTCACCCTGTTCCTGGGAGCCAGGCTGGACACTGTGACGCGATTGGCTTCTCCGTCGGAGGAAAGGACGATGGGCATCCTAGGCAAGGTTCAACGGCTGTCGACCTTGGACGTGGCCAGGGAGAGGTCCATCAAGTCCCTGCTCGGCATGATGTCCTTGTGCATCTACCTCGTGCGCCTGTGCAGGTTTCGGATGCGTCCACTGCAGGAGTTCCTCGACACCCGTTGGATGCAAGCGGTGGGCAGCTTCGAAGACAGGATCTCACTCAACGAGACCTTCCGCCAAGCGATCCGGTGGTGGGGCACCCGCGAGCATCTGGCGGCGGGTACGGACTTCCAGACCCCGGCACATCAGGAAACGGTGACGACGGACGCCCCCCTGGAGGGATGAGGAGCGCACACCGGAGATCTCCACGCAAGAGGCCTTTGGCTCCCGGAGGAGAGGTCGCTACACATCAATATCCTGGAGCTCCAGGCCGTGTTCTGGCCCTCGGGTCGTTCCTTCCGTCCCTCAAGGGCAAGGTGATAAGGATCTTCACCGACAACACCACCATGATGTTCTACATCCGGAACCAGGGAGGCACCAGATCCCCAGCCCTATTCAAGGAATCCCAGGATCTGTGGCACTGGGCCGTCGCCCAAGGGATGTTTCTGGTACCCTTCCATCTGGCAGGAATAAAGAACACCATCGCCGACTCACTCAGCAGGGAGCTGCGTTCGTGCCACGAGTGGGAACTGCAGCAGGATCAAGTGGATTTCCTATTCCGACGATGCGGCATTCCCCAGATCGACCTATTCGCGATGGCGACGAACGCCAAGTGCCGGAGGTTGGCCAGCAGGTTTCCCCAGCTGGGGAGCATGGGCGATGCCTTCTCATTCCCCTGGGACTGCCTGTTCCTGTATGCGTTCCCACCGTTGCCGTTGCTGCTGCGACTCATCAACCAACTCAGACGGTCCCGGTGCAGAATGATCCTCGTCGCACCGGCATGGCCGAGGCAGATCTGGTTCCCGGACCTTCTGGACATGTCTGTGTCCCTCCCAGTCAAACTGCCGACGGATGCGGATCTTCTCGCCAGAGAAGGAGGAGCCATCCTCCATCACGACCCGGGGTCGCTGAACTTGCAGGCCTGGCTCCTGGAGCACTAGAGTTTGGAGGGTACAATATCCCGGTGGACTGCAAGGAGGTGCTTGCAAAGGCCAGGGCGTCCTCGACCCTCAAGTGCTATTGACACAAATGGAAGAGGTTCTCTGTCTGGTGCCGTGCACAGAAGATTAACCCTTTGCAGATTACGGCCCCTCAAGTGCTGCCGTACCTACTGTCGCTGGCCAAGGCGGGGCTAGCTCATGCCTACATCAAAATCCATCTAGCGGCGATTTCCCGCTACACCAGAACTCCGGGGCGATCATCTCTGTGGTTCCATCGCCTGGTGAAGGAGTTCATGAAAGGACTGTTCCGGTCATTCCCGCCGGTGATGGCTCCAGCCCGGCATGGGAGCTAAACGTGGTGCTGAGCAGGCTCATGGGACCCCCATTCGAGCCACTGCATTTGGCACCGTTGAAATTCCTATCGTGGAAGACAGCGTTTCTTGTGGCTATCACCTCTGCACAACGAGTGGGAGAGATCCAGGCCCTCTCCTGTAAACCTCCATACCTGACATTCCATGAGACGAGGGTAGTGCTGAGGACGTACCCCTCCTTCATGCCCAAGGTGCCGTCGGACTTCCATCTCAACAAGCCCTTGGTGTTAACTGTTTTCTTCCCGTCGCCGGCCAAGAGGACTTTGCACTCGCTGGATGTGGCTAGAGCGCTGAATTTCTACGTGGACCGCACGAAGACCCTTTGGAAGACAGCACAGCTATTTGTGAACTTTGGACCTGTGAACCAAGGGAAGGCCCTCTCGAAGGCTTCCATTTCCAGATGGCTCTCCGGCTGCATCATGCACTGTCACCGGTTGGCAAACCGACCGTTGCCCGGCCGTCCGAGAGCCCATTCAACCAGAGTGATCGCTGCCACTACAGCCTTCCTGTCTGGTGTGCCCTTGCTGGACATCTGCAGGGCTGCTACGTGGAGGTCGACGCGCAGCTTCACAAGATTCTACTGCGTCGACCGGGATTCCAGGGCGAAGTCCATAGTCGGCCAGGCAGTGCTGCGCAACCTGTTCGCCTGAAGGTGGGCCTGGTGAGGAGGTAAGAGATGCTTAATGTTGAGTTGATGAAATGCTTAATGTTGAGCCTTGCCACCTCCCGTGGTTGTGCATGTGTGTACTGCTATGTATTCTGGTATTCATGAGCATGTGAATCCATGCCAGACCCCATGCTGGAGAAGGAACAAGTTACTTACCTGTAACTGTTGTTCTCCAGCATGGGTCTGGCATGGATTCACATGCGAACCCTTCCTCCTATCCCTCTGCGGCTCTTCTTTGTCCTACTGCCATTTTACGTGCTACCAAATCTGAAGATGGCTGCCAGAGGAGGGGCTTAGGTAGAGGGCAGTCAATGGCTGGGGGCAGTATGACCCAGAGACCAGTGATTGGTTATTAGGAGAAAGACAGTTCAGAAACAAAACCTGAAACTGATTTTTTTCTTTACGAGGATTCCCAGCCTGACGATGGGAATATTCATGAGCATGTGAATCCATGCCAGACCCATGCTGGAGAACAACAGTTACAGGTAAGTAACTTGTTCCTTTTCCCTGCCCTCTCACATGGAAATTGCTGAAGATACCTAGCTCTACCTCCCCATTTCCTCCTAAATTTTGCATAGTCATAGAAGACCTTACTATTACCAATTCTATCTGACAATAAACACCATTGATAGAGTTGGAATTTGGTTTTACAACATGGAAGTCTAGCACCTAGTTCCTCTTTGGATACCATTGTGGCTGCCAGAAAATAGTGTAATTTTATTTGCAAATTTCAGGATGGATGGAGGCTGCCCCTCCATTGTCATATGAGCTCTTTCTTCATACATAGAATGCTTGGGTGGAGTCAACATTTTTGCATAATTATTCAACATGCGCCACTGCCATTTGGCAGACAAAGCTAAAAATCCAAGTTCATGACAGATCAAATCATTAGGGATAGATAGTGCTAGACCCGGTACATTCTTCCACAACCTACCCTATAAAATATCCAAAAACATATCCATCTCCATTGTACAGATGTCTAAAGAATATAAGATAATCGGTTCCACCTTTAAAAGATAATATTGAATAATAGGAAGTAGGGAGAATTTACAATGTTTATGTAAAATGATCTTCATTTGGGAAGTCAAAGGGTTTATTTGATTGTTAAGTAACTCCTTCCACATCGCAAATGAGTATACCTATTAGATAGCGTGTATCCCAAATGACGTATGGACTGTATCTGGGTATTAGATGAACCGTCCAGGAGCCAAGTAAATCTTGATATTTTTCTTTTACCATCTGCAAAGCAGATGATGAAGGATTTGGTAGGATTAACTGGTAGGTTGTGATTATAGACAAAATGGGCGAACAGGTTCAATTTTGTCTGAAGACCAAAAGGTGTTCTATCAAGAAATAACAAATCATCAGCAAAGCCAATCCAGTTTAATACCAAGCTGCCTAGTTTGACTGGATATATAATTGCTTGATTCCAAGCACAATCCAGGTCAGTTAAATACAAGTTAAAAAGCACAGTGGGCAGGTTGCAACACTGCTTGAGGCCAATCTCTGTGACCACCGGCTCTGTAAGGGCCCCTTCTTTACTCAACCGGGTTCTATAATTTGTGTCTTTATGCAGCAACGCAATCATAGCAACCAGATGTAGCGGGAAACCCTACTGGATCATTTTCTCCCATAAAACATTTCTTATAACAGTATCAAAAGCAGCCGTAAGATCCAGGGCCGCCATATATACTCTCCCAGTGTTTGAGTGCTTTTTCAGCTCATACAAATGTGCCATGATGGTCGCATTAAGGGGACATCCCATATTCTTCTGAAAGTCTGCATATAGACCTTTATTGGGTGTGGCGCACTATTACTGGGGTATTAGCCTGTGCTACCAAGTCATGAAATATCTGATGTTTTATGCATTTACTGTATTATTATGTATATTAGACTTTTTAGGAAATGTTATGGTAATTTTTAACAAAGGTCATGTGTCTTTTAATGACTGAAAATGTGTTTTAATGAAATGTTATGATGTGATTGGACGTAATTTTGTAAAGGTTCTTTCAGACCCACCCACAAATATATTATTAAAGGGAAAAAAAAGTGCAAAAAAGCTAAATGTAGTAATTTCTCCTCCTTTATTGATTTCACTTTATGGAGTCTGTTAGAGGAATGTATTTGTCCTATATAATTGTTTGCGATTGTGGGAGACTATTCTACTCAAGGCCAGTGTTCTACATGCTACTTGTTTTTCAGTTTCCAGGTGTAGGCATGACTTGAGCCGATGTCTTCATGGCATAGAGGAGGGAAGAGAGTGAGAAGGTGGGGACAAGAAAGGGAGGCAGGTAAAGACAATAGACACAGCAGTGCACGTTCTTTAAATCCCAAAAGATACAGGCCCCCAATGTATTTATTCATTGGGCATTTGTAAGGCACTTCTACATTAGGAAAATTGTGTTTCAAAGCGATGATACACTCCTAAAACCCTTAATACCCCACTACACCTTCTCATTCTTGCACCCATTTTTAGCAGGGTTACATAAATGCTAATGCTGTTTTGTAAGGACTGTTCCCTCATGTAAACATCCAGGAGCTCAGGTTCTATTGTGATGTAACAAGAATGAAAGGCATAAAAGTCTCGAGTAAGGCTTAAACGCCTTCCATTCACGCCACGCCACATTTTCAGTATTTTTTGTATGGAAGAGAGTAGGGGCGGAAATCAACGTATGTTTCTGCCACCTTCCTTCCTCTCCACCATTCAAAGGCTCTAGCATCTGCACCGGTATGGATTTTCATGCCGGTGCAAATTCTGAAGATCCCTATGGAGTCTGCCTGTATTGTGCACCACCCCATAGGGATCCATTGTACACGCTGCCTGCCATGCCTGTTACTACTCCAAGGTGGTTGTCCTTAGAGCAGAGGTCTGCAACCTGCGGCTTTCCAGGTGTTTTGGACCACAACTTCCATGGTACCTCACCATTGACTATGCTGGATAGGGCTTATGGGAGTTGTCCAAACCGTCTGGAGAGCCAAAGGTTGCAGACCGCTGTGTGCTCCAGCATCTTAAAGTGTCTCATCTTGTAGATGGAATTACCAATAATGATCTCGGACCCAAATAACCAGACAGAATCAAAGAATATGGCAAAATACTACTTTATTATTAGCATAAAAATAAAGTAGTGCAATCTGGTGAATAATAGGCAGCAATTCACGCACTCACACCCAAGTGTGATTATACCAAGGTTTAATGCCTCAACATCTATGATGTCATCATACGTGGCAAGATGTAAAACGTATTGAAGGGAGGGATTGGTTAAGGGAACATATGTACCTATGGTATATATAAGTGTTAATAACTTAATTGGCTGCTCCTTATCTGTTAGGCACGTCTCGAACCACCTCTGAATACGTGTAATACTGATTAAAGCGGGAAACATGGCAGCAGGTTAGTCTTTGCAACATTGTATAGCATGTTGCTACATAGACCCTCTGATTGGTTGGCGTGCTTTCCCAACCTGGGACTTTCGGCTTGTTAGCAGAACATTAGCAAAACAAAACTCAGGTGCCAAAAGCAACGTCAAACTATGCCCCACTTTTCCAATGAGTTCATTGTCTCTCATCGGTCAGGCCCCAAGCCAAGGCTTCTCCTTTGTAGTTGATCTCGAAGCCTGTACTCTGTTCTGGGACATTCAAGGGAGTGTAGGCAGACCATTATCTTCATTTGGGCTTAATGAATAGCCCTGGTTTTCAACTTCTAAATCATGTGTGAGCAGACCACAAATTTGTCCATCTCAACCTTCTATTTACTGCTTTTTGATTAAATTAAGCTGGGTATCATTACCCTTATTGGCCTCTGGAGACTTGCTCACTTCATCTTGCATAGGTTTTCCGCATCTTCAATTGTCTAATACTTGGCTCTTGAAGATGTTTTCTCCTTCGCTTAATCGTAAGGTTAATATGTTTTACGTACATGGCTTATCCTTTTGACTCCCCTTGTGCCTTGCAATTATTACGTGAAGTAGCATCCTTGATCCCAGGCCAATAGACTCCTCTTTATTCCTCACACAAATCTGTTTTTCCAGTGTCTCCAGACTCTGCAGCCCTGATCTGTCTCTGAGATAGCTTGATTGGTTTTGATACGTCTCATTTACCTTGCGTTTCTGCATATATAGAGTTATTAGTCAGCGGATTACTTTATCTTCTTTGCATAAACGATTTCTTCATATTAGATAACATGTTTCTTTTTTGTTACTTCAGTTATGTCTTTATTCTTTGAGAATTTGCATATCGTTTCAGTGAGTCCCAGTATCCTTCCTCTATGTAGTCACTCTGCTCATATCAGATTTCACTTCTAGCTCTGTGATGTCCAATGGTGAGTGCAGACATCCTTCCACCCTCTCAGTGCCTGGGTACATTCGATACGGTTGTCTGAGTGTATATCGTCTCTCATACACTCAGTACAGTATTGGGATGCTACCGGGTGTCCCACGTAGGGCTCTTCTCCCACTGTTCCAGTATGACAGAGGTGAGCGGGCGGGCAGGAGCTAGGGATAACATGCCCACCTACTCCTCTACACCTGCCCTAAAGGATGGTCTTGTTCCCCTTACCAATCGGATTTGCTACTGTCTATGAGCAAAATGCCAGGCAAAGTCAGTAACTTACCAATAGTGACCGCCACAGCTAAGGTATAGAACAGCTGTCTGGAGGAATTAGATGACATTGGGCCTCATTCCGGGTTTGGAGATAACCATGGAGTAATTAGCTCCATGGTTGCCTCCGAAACTGTCCCAAATCCGGCATGGTGAATGGAGTAATTACCGGTCCATTCCAGGGTTGGAGGGACCGGTAATTCCCCATTCACCTTTTGCCCTTCCCCATTCCCATTTCTGCCCCATAGGGCTCAATTGGAATGGGGAAGGAGGTAATTACGGCACCGTAAATTACGGTACCGTAATTACCTCCGAAGTACCTTTGCGGGTCCCGTACTTTACTCCTGCTAAAAGCAGGAGGTAAGGAAGGACCCGCAAAGGGACCTCAGAATACGGAGGTAAGGGATTACCGGCATCGGCACCCTTACCGGTGCCGGTAATTCCTTACCTCCAACCTCGGAATGACCCCCAATATATGCTTTCAAGAAGAATGGGGGAATCCGGTCTTGACAAGGAAAATAGGCAACTCCACTGGTGCAACTGGATTAAGACGGGCATCCTGAGGGAGCATGGTGTGGGGAAACATCAGGAAATGGTGAATTTAGAGTACTGTGACAGATCCAAGGATGACGTCACTATTTTCCCACTAACGAACACTATTTCAGAGGTCAACGTACAACAGGACCAAAATAATTTGTCCTTTTTCTCCCTCTAAGGTTACCAGATCCACAAACATATTCCTGTAGACCAACATCACTTAGAAAAGTGCATGGTACTTGGACGAGGAGACCCTCCAAAGAGGTTCTGGAAAACTATCTACAACGTTCTAGTTATAGAACAAAGAAAGCTGACCCAACAATAAAAACAGGTATCACTACATATTATCCCTGCCAAAAATATTGCTGTATATATGGTCGTCTGGAACGGCCATAGGCGATATTTTTGGGGTGGATACTTTTTGGGGTTTTGGGAGCGAGGGTGTCGTCCGCTCCTTTAAAAATAATGCAAGGGTTGCGGGCTTTCCCCCCGCAGGTTCCATGCCTTAATATTGCCGCAAAAATATGGCGATATTTTTGTATGGCGATATTCTTGCAGGGATATTAACACGTGGAACCTAAATCAAACCACAAACAAAACACAGGTTGTTGTGGTAGTGGTTAAAATGGCAGTGATCCGGGAAGGGGATGTTGTGGAGAAAGACTGAAGCAAGAGAACGAAGGAGCAAGCAAATTCATGTAATTGAAGTCGGGGCAAAGAATTGTCCAGTAGGAAGGCACAAGCAGGGTAGACCGAGGAAGTGGGGCTGAAAGCCACAAGGAACGTAGAGGGTAAGCAGCTGCGCGGGTGGCATTCTGCACTTCCTCATAGAAAGAAAAAGTGAAGTGTGCAGGGGGACACGAGAAGAGAGAAACCAGTTCCCAATCTCGGACCCAGGTGGGAAACCGCTGCGGGAGCCCAAGCGACGGCAGAAACCAGACTGCACGCAGTAGTACAGTCTTCATCTTTGTAAGGTAACACCATTAAATGCAAGCAGCGTTTATATTGAGGCAGAAACATGGTCTATGGAGATTGCCAGTGTCGCTGACTGGTGCAACTGTCGGCAAGGAGTTGTCCAACAAGGAAAAGACAACCCTGTCTGCCCATGCCAACTGAGAGCCGCATATATAGAGGACGGACGGCAGATCAGATGGTACTGCTGCTGGTACACTGAATGAAGCAGCAGATGGAAAATAAATATAGTGAACGTCCGCAAAACACACCACTGCAGCCAAACGAAGGGGATTGTCTAATGTTGTTAAGAGACCACACGTTAGAAAATTACGAGGGGAGTTAAGGGCACGGGGAGTCAAGGGCACAGGGACGTTTGCATCCCGCTGGGGACTGGACTGGAGTATTTCTCCACTGTTGCTGCTACTGTCCTGTTGGCCCTCCCACCCACCCGAGAAACTGCTAAAGAATCCCTGGCTTCCCCGAAAGGGTGAAACCCACGAGGAGTCAAGGGAGCGGGGGTGTCTGCATCCCGCTGGGGCGTTCGCGGCCCATGGGGGGTTGTGGGCTTTATTCCCTGGAGCTCCATCAACCAACTCTTATATCGCATGCAGCTGCATGTTGAATGAGAGCAGCTGTGTGTATTGTCGGAGTCCGCCTTCAACACCACTATGCTGCTCTGGTTTCTTGGACCCGGCAGGGGGACTTTAAAAGAGGGCAACGTTGCTGAAAAATTCTTTAGATAAGTTGTCCATTTTTCCTTGATGTTAAGATTGACACTAAAACATTGTGAATATCGGAAAATATTGCCACCTAATTTTCTTCTTTTTTTCCTTCGGACCCCACCATATCCATCATGTTTGGGAAGCCGGATTCGGAACTGACGCAGGACCCTGCATAGACATCTGTTCCCCTTCCCATGTTTGGGCCCAGGCTTGGCTTGGGTTTTGGCCTGGGATTGGGGCCCAAAAGAAAACTCCTGTCCCTAGAGCGGAATAAACAATCCTCAAAATTGAAAACATCCATCCTGACCCTCCCAGGCGATGTTGATTCTGCTGCCCTACACAGACCTGATGTTGCTCACACTGCTGTTATGGCTGGCACTTTTGGGAACGCATATCTATTAATCTCTGAACATTCTTTCTGGGCACTCCCAATGTTATGACCAGTTCGTCTCAAGGAAGGGGAGTGGGGGGGGGGGCAGACACTCCTGTTGTCACTGACATCGCTGCCAATGACCTTGCTTTGGCAATCTCAACTCCTGGCACCGCATCCTGCCGAGTAACTGTCACACCAGGCAACTCTACTCCAGGCACCAAATGGGATCCTGTGCACACAGTGCCCCTAAGCACCCAGGGCTTGGTGGGCTGAGCGCCATCCCAGATTTCTGGCTGTTCCGGGCCCACGCAGAAGGAGGCCCTCATTGCTTCTCCATCTGTGATGGAGGGCCTATCTACCCTGGCCCAGGTTACAATCCTGCCTCCAAGTGGGCTTAAGGTTATGGAGGCTAAGACATTACCAACTGTGACTATTGATGACATGACCAGTCAACCGCCCTCCTCGCTAACCGCACGCAAGGGAGCGAGCTCGTGAGGTGGCTGGCAAGCGCTTCGGCAGCAATCAATACAGATCTTGCGGGATTTCGCATCAGCTTAGTACCTACCAAATAAGAATGAAGTGACTAGCACCAGCCACGCTATCATTGAGGCCAAAGCGGAGGGGAACCCAGAGGGAACCGGGAGTTGTCATGATTGTAGATGTACTTTGGTGCTGGCTGAACTCTTGTCGCTGAAAAACCTTCTCTTGTCCCTTATGGAAATGGCCATAGAGAAAGCAGATATAGTCATCCCAGAGGTCCCCTTAGGATGTCAAACTGGGACTATGGTAGGGCCTTATGCATTGAGGTCAGCAGGACCTCTTGCTTATGGCCTTTGTACCAATCCCCCCGAGTTAAGCAGGGGAGCTAGTGGCAACCTAGATGAGTCTGGAGTATTCCCAAAAAAAGCAAGTGTCTTAAACAACAAGGAGTCGACTCAGAGTGCAGGTTGATAAAACCCTAGGGGAATCTAGGATACCAGGGAAAGCAAATAGGGGGCAGCTCAAAGAGCCGCCCAATTTTTGCCATAAATCTACTGTCCCCCTCTCGTCCAGCTCAATATTCCAGCATGGGGTACCGAAACCATCCCCCAAGCGAAACGAACCAAGGGAGGTGCTCTCAAACAAATGTTTACATTGGCTGCGCTCAGTGAAGGGGTGCCTTTTTTGTAGCCATGGACCATATTGTGGACTGTATCGGGATATCCAAGACTGGGGGGTGTAAGGAACTCATGGTGGCAACAGTAAAGACAGACACAAGTGATCACAGTTCAAGGGTGTTTATTAAACTGTATAGGTAGGTTGGAAAAATGCCTAATCTAAACCTAAATCTAACATGGGGGCAAGCTACGACCATCAAATAATAAAAAGGCAGTTCTAGTGGCGTCTTGTCAAATAAAAGGGCCTATACTAAAAAAAAACTATTGCCAATCCTTACAACTAAATACAAAAAGAGTGTGGGATAGGGTTCATAAGAAGAAAAGGATTCACAAAATAAGTCAGGATGTTGTAGCCTGGGGTCTCCCTTCCCCACATTTTAAGCACAGGTCAAGGTGGGACTCCTGAGCACAGCACACTTTTGAGTTTACCAGCGCGAGAGTACAGTTCCGTTATCATATATCAGTCCCTTCGATGGTTAAGTCTCTTTCATACAAAAAAATGCCTCTTGCCTTCGAGGAGCTGATGTGTTCAAACAACCAAACAAAAATGTCCTTTCCGTATGTACGTGGGGTGATGCCTTATCACCCTTGGATCCCCCTCTTCCGGGATCAGACCCTTCGCAAATGTTAGCCTCTTTCTATCAGGTTCACTATGGCCTTTTCCTGCACAATTTCACCTGTTGCATTCACAATTCTTAATGTCATTTTAGACAATCCACTGCGGACATCCCTCTGTCGGGTTCTTGTGAACACAATGTTCATTGGGGCATCATGCTTCACCCCGTTCTGCAGGCATCCCTCCGTCCGGTCCATGTTTGCCAGTCTCACAGTTCTTTCTACTTTCACACTATGCGGGATTCGCTTCCCTTCATTTTCCAATTACTTGTCGGCCAAAGACTTTCGACTATACAGGGGGTTTTGCTAGACCCCTGTATGACCACTTTGACCTTTTCCTTCCGGCTCTCTTAAGGCCTTCTGGTAGTTTCAACAGTAGGGAAATCAACCAGAGTGTCTTGAGGGAGCACCCACGTGGTGCCGGACCCCTCTGCAGCTGTTTTCCCCTGAGATGTTAACAGTTCTTTGATTTCCCTTAATTTGCCATTCGTAACTTTCGTTCCACACGATGCGGTTTCTAATCGTGTCTTTCGACTCGCTGGCTGTGATGAACTGCTTGGCTTTTTCTTGTCTTTTGATTCAAGGACGGTAGCAAGCGTCTCTCCCTGTCCTGGTTATCAGTGTAGGAGGGCTCTGTGTACCGTTGACATCTGCTGCAACACATGCGGGCTATTGTTCGCGGTCTTATGATTCCTTTCACTGAAGAATCATGGGTCTGCCTCGAAAAGGGCAAGGTCGCTTCCCTCCTTGTCGCCCAGTCGGTTCTCACCGCCTTTCTCCTCCTTTTGAACTGCTGCCCTTGGATAGCTGTCTCATTGTGCGGCCTGCATTGCTTGTAGTGTGCTCTCGTCCTCCACCGTTTATCCCTGTGGGGAAGGGATAGGGCTGTCAGGTGTGTGTGATTCTGGTCAATTGCCTGACTTTGCCTGACCCCTGTGTTGGGACATGTCAGGTAAATGGCTCTGGTGTTAGTCCGTTGTTTTTCGTGTTTGTGAGAAAGTGTTTGTGTTGGGAAAGGTGGAGCGGTAGAGTTTCTGAGTATCCTACATGGTAGGATGGGGAAAAGGTGATATAAGAAGGGAAATACTGCGTCTCACTCCCCGAGGACCCCCCATCCGGGAGATGCTCCTGCAATGGTCCACCCCCAGGAACTGGATCCAATAGCGATGGCTGTGTCCTGGCCACCTGGATGACAGAGCCCCGGGGACTAGTCAGGGAGACACCTTCAGGTTTCTCACAGGAGGATGAGTATGACTCTGTTAGGATAACATTAAGAAATCGAAAAGTGGCCAGGGACATACTGAGCATTAGATGGCTAAACAATTCCCCGACAAATAGTACTATTGTAATGAGTTCCAAGCCCTGTCGGAATCTGCCTGCAGGGACTGTTCTGACAGGAGCGAATGCTGTTCCTTTGGGGACATGGCATGTGGGACTTCTGCGGGCCATGGTCACTAACCAGCATTATGACATCACCTGAGGGAGTCATTTTTGCACTTGCTTAACATTTTCTTGGATCCCCAGACATACGTGTCATATGTTACTTTCTTATGCTAATACTTGTTCTAGGTATGTATTGTGATGATTGTTGTTTGTGATGTGCACCTTTTATGGTTCTGAGCCAAAATAAAGTCATACAACAAAGAAAGTTACCCTGCTCGTCCTCGGCCCAGTGACTGTGAAGCACATAGCCAGGAATAACCACTGGCAGTAGCTATCAAGATATACCAGCACTGCCAGAAACAAGTGAAAGTAACAAACAATTGTGTGTGCAAAACAAGGCCAAAAGATAATGAGAGGCGGTAGGGAATTTGTGCTTATAACCAAATCTGTGACCAGGGATTGTTCCCCTGGCAGTGGAAGTCCATGGCAGGGATTGTTCCCCCGGCATTGAAAAGTCCAGGAAGGGATTGTTCCCCCGGCATTGAAAAGTCCAGGAAGGGATTGTTCCCCCGGCATCGAAAAGTCCAGGAAGGGATTGTTTCCCTGGTATTAAAAGACTAAGGAAGAAAACCATTTCCCGGAGAACGTTACACAGGCATCACTGGCCCAAATAGTCAGTGAGAGACCAAAGGCAACAGCTACAAGGGAGCAGCAAAGCACAACTTATTAGTTAACCTGGGAGTAGCTCATTAGCAATCAAGTGTGAAGTTCAGAATAGGGCTTTCGACACAGGACAGTGGACATTTATTTTGACTTCCTGACGACATTAAGTAATTTAGTTGAGGCAGGGAAACCCTCATAGAGTCAGGGAAAATTAGGTTGTTTCTCCCAACCCCTCTATGATTTAAATAAAAGCATTGTGAACCACGCCAGAATTGTCTTAGTCCTTGCTCCGGATCCTCACAGTACTTTAAATTGAAGTATAAACTGAAAGCGAGAGATAGAAGGAAATATGATCATGTTTGCCAGTTGCTTGATAATAGACTAAGTATGGTAATGGAAGGAGCCCCATCAATCCTAAGAGCGGCTTCTTTCTCAGTCTCTACACTAATGCATACACGCTGAAGTGATATGGTCAGAGTCAGGGGGCGAAAGGTTAAGGAAAGATGAATGGTCGACAAAGCTAGATGTGCCCTTCTCGGATGTGGAGTGGAAAATAATCTGCAGCTCCCCTAATACAACAAAGCTAGATTTGCGCCTGAATTTGACACAATGACAACTAGTGTGGAGAAGCTACTGGACTCTGATTGAGATGGATCATGTTGGTCACAGGGAGGATGGCCTATGTTGGCACTGTAAGAGGTTAGACGGAGCTTTGTTCCCCGTGCTGTGGAGCTGCCCTAGACTGAAGCAGATCTGGGTGGAAGTACTGGAACGATTGAATCTAGAAGTCTGTAGTGATCTGCCCCAGAGCCCAATGATGCTCCTTCCGCACCCCCAGGGCCAGTTAAGTAAAGTGAGGAAGACCCAGAAGCTTTGGTTTGAGAGGGTAGTAGGAATAGCAAAGATTGGGATCCTAAAATATGGGAAATGTAATGTCAAGCCAATGACCGACATGTGTATAGAGGCCTTATTACTGAAGAATAAGATGGAGGGAATCCAGCTGGAGTGGTGTGCTTACCTGAATATAATTCTGTTTGGAGTTCTGTGGTAGGTCGAGCAATGACACTCTTGACCTAGAAGTTTAGAGTTGGAGCAGATTTGTGTTTTCCAGTTTCAGTAAGGAGCCAGTTCGATCAAATGCCTATTGGTACCGACGGGTGCCTCTAGAAATAGTCAGGGTTTCTAATAAAACAGTGTCAAGGAGGGGTTGAATCAAAGTGTGATTTCTTCAGGTGTTCTACACCATAGTGTTCAAAATAATTGGGCCGAACACACGATGGGCAATGGGGGTAGCTCTATTCTTTTGATCCTTGACTATCGATCAATATGATGAACACTCGGAATGATAAAACAAAACAAAGATGTCTCTTTCCACCAAAAGCCAGGACATAGTAAGACTAACGGTTGAAGGACTATAAGGAACTGTTTCAAAGGTTTTGTAAACATTGTAATACAATTAAACAAATAATAACAAAATAATAATAATAATAGTTTTAAGGCTCCTGCCCCCTTCCTAGATCACCCTAATCTTCAAAGCAATTTCCCAAAAGGAAGTGCTCAACCGAATAATGTAAGCCTCCAGGCTACCCTATACTAACAAAGTAAATGTTTTGAAATGTAGCCAGCTCAATTATCAAATCTGCATCAAAAGTCCATTCCTAAGCCAATAAAAAAAAATAATAAATTCAACCATTCTTGGGAAGGCTCCTTCCAGAGCTACTCTCAGTCTGGGCTTCTACTTCTGGCTCTCTTCTTTCACCTGTGAACTTCAGGGCCTCTGCGGGGAGTATAATTCCACAGCATTTGCTTTATATGCTGCACCAGGACCAGGCATTCTTTACTTGCAAGCTTCTTGCAATTTGAAAACCCAGCCTGAAAACCCAACCTTTGGGATTTCAGGATTCACAAAATGATCTGTGCTCAAACTTGGGTGCTTTGGATACAAGACAGGTCCCCCCTAGACCTCATGCTCCTGAGACTTCTTAACATGGGTTTGCAATGATTCCAACGAACAGTTAATTTGTGGTCTACTAGTTCGACTCTGCAATGTCAACCTTTTTTTTAAATGTATGTGTGCGTGTATCGGTTTGTGTGTGTAGAAGTAGTATGGGAGGATGGTTGGGGTAAGTGCAGTGTGGTGGTGAATGGGGGAACGCCTCGTTTAAAAAAAGAAAAAAGAAATTAAAAAGCGTTGAACTTAAAGACCACAGACTAACTTTGGTTGATGGAATTACATAGATCCATTAACAGGACTCTTCCTGGACCTTGGCTTTCTCTAGATTGACAACAGGTTCTCCCTCCACTGTGGCTTTCTCAAGATTCACAACAAGTCCTGGACCATAGCTTTCTCAGGTTGCATGGGTTTCGCCTGAATGGGCATTTTCTATGGATTGTGTCCTCCCAAGTATTCCTCATCTTTCGATATCTCCAATATCCAGCTTCAGCTGATTTGGAATTTTCTTTTTGCTAGAGGGCGCTGTGCATCGATACGGTCGACTCGATGTCCCTCGAGGGCCTCCGTCTCGAGGATGATGTCATCAAAGGTATATATAGCACGCGCAGCACCCATTGGCTTCAGTTCCGTTTTTCCGAGTAAGCTTTCGCTTCGTGAACTACAGCACGCCTCAGATATTTCTTGGAGAAATTATCAAAAAGTCTTCGTCTTCGGCTCCAACAAACCCGAAGACCGGGTTTAAAAAATGCCAAGACTGCGACGCCAAGATGTCGTTGACGGACCTGCATCGAATATGCTTGTGGTGTCTTGTGTGGAGCACAAGACCTCGGTCTGTCAAAAGTGTCAGTCGATGACCAGAAAAGCTCTGAAGGAGCGTAAACGGAAATTGGAGGTAGGTAGACTCTCCAAAGAATCCCCTTCTACTACCCCGCTGAAAAAACTTTCTTCCGACAAAGCAAGAGCCGACTCTCCTCGACGGAAGAAGATGAAAAGGTCCAAGTCACGGAGTGGCTCCCACCACTCCTCGTCGAGGAAATCGAAGAAAAGGCACCACAAATCGCCTACTTCAACATCCTCATGCGACTCCTCCCCAGAGAGGACTATGGGCCTCATTACAAGAATGGCAGTAAGTAGTAAAATTGGAGGCAACCTAAATTATGAGTTTTGGCCTTTAATGGAAGATTTACCTCCAGAAAAACCCTGGAGGTAAATCTTGCCACTCAACGGCAAACAATCGGCAGAATTACTGCACTAGTAATTCTGCCGTGGTAATTCCACCAAAAAAGCTACATTGAGTCCAATGGAACCCAAAATAAATGGGATTTACACCGCTACCACCACTTGTAATCAGGCGGAAATTCCACCTGACCAAGTGGTGGTAACTGTAAATCCGTTTAGTGGTATTTCAGAGGATTTACCTCTGAAATACCTCCAAACTCATAATGAGGCCCATATCATCCTGGCAGGAAATGCTCAAAATCTTTGAGTGCCAGAAACCCTTGAAGCAAGTAGGCCAAGCTCCTACCGCGCCTTCTGAAGCCGGTAAGGAAAGGGCTTGAGTCAAATCCTGCACGCCCTCAAGCCCGGGACGAAGGCCAGATTCCCATCGAGAGCCGTCGAGCCCTCGCCACGATGAAAAGCAATTGAGAATTCCTTCGAGCCATCGAAGTCCGTCAGGGACAAAGGACAAGTCATTGTCGAAGTCGTTGGCGCCATAGACGCCACCGGTGCCATCGAGGACATCTTCATCGAAGACATTGATGACTCACTGGGACTCTGGCTCAAAATCCTAAAATGCATTGACGCTGTTGCCAGAAATTCAGAAGACCTTCACTCCTTTACCGAGGAGGGATTTCTTTAAGTCACTCACTTTCATTTATGAGGACAATGAGTTACCTAATCAGGATGAATCCTTTGGATTGCAGTATGGCACTCCAAATGTCCCTGATAGCTTCATGTCAGAAGAATCTAGATTACGGGACCTGCATGAAACAGACGCCCAGTGGAGTGGACACTTCACCAGAGTTGAATTTTGGAAAGCCAGAATCAGATGAGCACTCAGATGCCTCTTACAGGCAATTAATGACCAATGTAGTTGATTATCTGGTATGGAGCAGGCCTGCCTTCCCATTTGAACAGGATGACCTCACGGATATCCTGGACAAAGGTCCTCATGGGATCCTAACCTTCCCTTTCATGTCGCTGTGCAGAAGAGAGCAAGTGCTAATTGTGAAGCACCAGAATCGAGTCCGGCAGTCAATACAAATTTGACAAAGAAAAACTGACCCTCAAGTAGTGACCCCAGCTACATTTCGGAACATCCTACACCAGAAAGTCTGGTGGTGCAGGCAGCTACCGCTACATCCAAGCAGGATGCTTATCCAACCAAATCGGGATGATAAACGTATAGACGCTTGGTCAGGGAAAGTCTTTTCTGCTGGGAGAATGGTGCTCAAATCAGCCAACTCCACATGTGCCCTTGTGAAATTCACATACACTCTTTGGGACTGTATTTCCATGGTGGCTGAACATATTCCCAAAGGGGAGGAAAGAGACGGTTTCTTGGCCATTGTAAAAGATGGTAAAGAGGCCATGTGTGAGTCTATTCAGTCGGGTTTGGATTCTGCTGACCGCATAAGCAGAGCCATGGCAGCAAGCACCGTGATACGCAGGTTTGCGTGGTTAAGGAAGTCTGTTTTTGCACCGGACGTGCAGTCTATACTCCTTAATATGCCTTTTGACCGGTCTCATCTTTTTGCTAGCAAGGCTGACGAAAGCCTTGGAAGCTGCAGATCTTGAAGGTGGCAGCCAAGTCTCTAGGTGCTCCTATTAGGCAGCCTCAGCCTTTTCATTCCAGTGGAACGTCTTGGAGGGGTAGATCCTTTTGCTAACTCTCCTAAATTGGAAGAGCTAGAGGAATGGCCGGTCAAAGAGGTCAAAGAAGATTCCCTCGCGGTGGACGAGGGAGAGGTGCAAAGCCCACCCAAGCAGCGGCATCTTTACCAACAGCCACTGCTTCAGCTGCCTCAAAACCTCTCTGAGGTCTTCACTCACGACACCCCAGTGGGAGGCAGACTGTCTCAGCATCTGAAAGAATGGCAGGGTATTACTTCAGATGCTTGGGCATTACGAACCATAGCCCAAGGTTACTGCCTCCCCTTCATTCAGAGACCTCAGAATCATCCACCAGTGGCCATTCTTTAAAGGTTCCCAATCCGTTCCTTGTGCAGGGAATTTTGACACTGCTAGAGAAAGGTGTTACGGAGCCAGTACCTGTAAGGGAGAGGAACAAAGTGTGGTCTTCTCCATATTTCCTAATTCACAATAAGGACGGAGGACTTAGACCCATCTTGGACTTGAGATACTTGAACAAGTTCCTCAGGGAGGACAACTTCTGCTCACACTTTCTCAGATCCTTCAGGCCCTCCAGCTCCAGGATTGGATGGTATCATTGGACCTTCAAGATGCTTATTTTCATATGCCAATCCATCTCAAGCACAGAAAATACCCGAGGTTCGCCGTTGGCGGTTCTCATTATCAGTTTCGAGTTCTGCTGTTCGGGTTGACCTCAGCCTCAAATGTTTTCACCAAACTGATGGTGGTGGTGGCAGCGAGGCTCAGAAGAGGGGGGATTCAAGTCTACCCCTACCTGAACGATTGGCTGATCAGGGCACGTCCCCCTGAACAAGTCCTGGATCATCTCAGCGTCACCTGCCACTCTCTCCAGAGGCTAGGCTTCTCCCTCAATTACAAGAAGCCTCACATGATACCATCTCAAAATCTCCAGTTCATCAGGGCTGTACTGGATACATCCTTGGGAATGACCTCGCCACCCGAGGTGAGGGCTCAAGACATTCTGCAGATGGTCACCAAATTTCAAGAGTGCCCAGCGTCTTCCGGCCTTCGACTTTTTGAGGTTGCTCGGCCTCATGGCTTCCTGCATTTTCCTGGTGCCAGAGGCTCGTCTGAGAATGTGATCACTTCAATGGGCTCTCAGGACACAATGGTCTCAGTTCTCAGGCATCATTTCAGACCTACTTCTGATTCCAAACAGGGTCCCACAGGATCTCCTGTGGTGGGCCTGCGTGGACAATATTCTGAAGGGAGAACCTTTTTGGCAACCATGGCTGGAGATAACAGTAGTGACGGACGGGGAGCCCATACCAACGATCAGTGGTCGCTGATCTCCATCGGAGTCCAAACTACATATCAACCTTTTAGAGCTGAGGGCAATCAGACTTGTGCTGAAGGCTTTTCAGCCCTTTGTACTGGGAAAGAATGTATTGATAATGACGGACAACACAGTGGCCATGTACTACCTCAATAAGAGATGAGGTGTAGGGTCACTACCACTGTGCAGAGAGGCAATGCAGCTCTGGTACTGGGCAATCCAAGAAGGAGTCTCCCTGTCAGCAGTTCACCTAGCCGGAGAGGAGAACACGGCATTGGACGCTCTGACCAGGCAGAGCACAGTCTCCCACGAGTGAGAACTAGCTCAGGAAGTCCTTCAAGAGATCTTCACCCTTTGGGCAACCCCTCAAGTGGACCTGTTCGCGAACAGTGTCCCATCGGAATGTGAACTGTACTGCACCTGGGAATTTACCGCAAGAGGGGCTCTAGGAGACGTGTTTGGAGTGGACTGGGAGTTTCCGCTCCTTATGCATTTCCTCCAGTCCCCGTCATTCCTCAAGGCATCAGGAGGTTGAGAAAGTTCAGGACATCCATTATCCTAATTGTCCCGAATTGGGCCAGGAGGACGTGGTAACTGGACCTTCTGAACATGCCCATCTGCCCTCCAATATGTCTTCCACAAAGAGAGGACCTTCTCTCTTGAGAGAAGGGGCGGGTTCCCCATCCAGAGGTCAAGACACTCAGCCTTCACGCATGGTTTCTGAGAGGCTGAGGTACAAGGATTGCGACCTCCCGGATGACGTAATGGAGATTTTGCTTTCGGCCAGAAGGCCAGCAATGAAGTCTTTGTACAGCTGCTGTTGTAACAAATTCTGCAGCTGGTGCAGGGACAAGAATGTAGAACCTTTGCTATGCAAGACACTGGAGGTGTTCTCTTTTCTGCTGTACTTGGCCCATCTCGGGCTTCAGGTTGGAACCATTAAAGATTATTTGGCGGCGCTTTCCATCTTCAAGCACTCGTCTGAGGAAACGTCATATTTTAAAATACCTTTGGTGATACCATTTCTAAAGGGACTCACTAATGTGTTCCCTCCATCTCTTTTTCAGGTTCCCGTTTGAGACCATAATCTTGTTTTAAAGTTTCTCATGGGTGCACAATTTGAACCGCTCCATTCATGTCCCTAAAGGTTACTAACATTCAAAACCATCTTGTTGGTAGCGCTAACATCAGCCCGTAAGGTGAGTGAGTTGCAGGCACTATCTTCTAAACTACCGTTTATGGGATTTCATGAGGACAAGGTCGTCCTTAGGGCGAAACCTTCATTCCTACCTAAGGTCATATCAGATTTTCATTTGGGACAAAAGATAGTTTTACCTACTTTCTACCCTCCACCTCATCCTGGCAAGGAAGAGGAGAGGTTACGCAGACTCGACCCACGAAGGGCTCTGAGTCTCTACATTTCAAGGTTGTCAAAGCTTCTTGTGGATGACCAACTGTTTATAGGATACACTGGTCATAAATTGGGGCAGGCTGTAACCTAACATACCTTGTCCAGATGGATTATTTTAGCTATTTCCGAATGCTATAGTCTGGCCTGGAAAGATCTCCCAGAAGGCATGAGTGCCCATTCCACTAGGGGCATGGCTACATCTTCTACTCTGCAAAGAGGTGTTCCTATTAATAACATTTGTGAGGCAGCTACTTGCTCAACAATTCACACTTTTACTAAGTATTACTGCCTTGATTCCACCTTAAGTCAGGATGGAAGCTTTGGGAAAGCAGTCCTTCATTCTATTCATGATAACCATTGATTACAAAATTCTTACTCCCACCTCCAAAACAAACACTGCTTTGGGAGTCTATCAAAAGATGAGTAATACGTGGGAGGACACAATCCATTCGAAGAACAAGTTACTTACCCATGTTTCCTCCCATGTATTGCTCATCGCCCCTCCCAGTCTACCCCGCAGTAGAATTTCCATGTTATTGCAGCTTCCGCTCGTTCAGAGTCTAGTATGGTCAAAACCACTTTAATGCGGGTAGTTCTACTTAAGAATGACATGGAAAAAGAGAACTGAAGCCAACAGGCACTGCACGTGCTATGTATACCTTCGATGACATCATACTCTAAACTGAGGCCCTCGAAGGGACATCAAGTCGACCGTATCAACGCACAGCACCCACTGCCAAAAAAAACATTCTGAAGCAGCAGAAGCTGGATATTGAAGATATCAAAAGATGAGGAATACATGGGAGGATCATCCAGTCGAAAGAACGTAGTCAGGGGTAAGTAATTTGTTCTTCTCCTCTCTCCATTCGGGGTCTTTGTCAGGCAGACAATATTATGCCACCATTCTGCCATGGGTCGGTGTTCACCCCTCTCCCTTGGGTTGCTGATGCTAAGCCTTGACTTGTGGTTTACCAATTCCCCTAAGGTTCTAGGAGGTGAACAAATGCACCGTCAGGCATGCTGACCTCCTCAGGACTTCCAGTGCTTTGCAGCTCCTATTGATCACATTCTGAACCATAGGGGTTTGGGTCGCCTTTCTCCAGGCAATGGTTCCCTTAAGGTTCTCCAGAATTCAGCTTTTCCACAGGCTGTTAGTGTCTTTGTCTCTCTCCAGTACTCTACCTGTGTATCAAGGGAGTGGTGTTCTGTACATCTGCTTGCCCTGGGATTCCCTCGTTGAATGCCCTTTTTCCAGCCCTTTTGTAAACTCTGGGTTCGGGAGGGTTTCCTAAATATCCGTCTGATTGGTTATCCCACACGCCTTTTTGAATTCCCTTTTATAATTGTGCATTCTGTTCCGGACTTCTAACTGCATTTATCACGTTTTTATTAGTCCAAGTCAAGCATTGGTTAATTAGCTGATGGTCTGTGGCGTGCAACGCCATCTTGGATTTGTATCTCTTGCGGGATAGAGTTTTGTGACTTTCTGCATGCTCTCCTCTATGCGGCCTACAATGCAGCTACATGCAAAAAGGCGTGCTGGTCTTTGGATCAGTCCAGTGCGCCCTCGTTTTGGTAAGCGATACAAGATTTTCTCAGGTTTTCCTAAATTCTGCGGAACTGTTCTTTTAGAGCTCTTCACTCTATTGCACGTTGGCGGTTCTATTTCTGAAGCCAATTTCTCTCCATGTAATGCAAATGCATTCTGGTAAATGTAGTCATTTGAATCAGCTTGTGGGCGACCGCGAACTGGCAGGATCCCTCCTTATACACCTTTTGAGAGACGTATCGGGTACCAGCCAGACTAGCCCAGTCGCTGGTGGTTCGCTTCTCCCACACACCAAAAGGAGGAGTTCGGGTAACTCGACACACGTCCTCCACTGAACTTTATGATTAAGTGTACCCTGAGTGGCATGTTGTAGTAGTACTTGTTGGTGGATAAATAGGCAGATTCGTTTCTATGCTGTCCTTCTTCATCCCCTACCTTTACTTTGTGCTCCCTCCCTGTCTGTTGCCCCCCAATAGAAGGCAAACACCAGAAGGATTGCTTTGGTAAATGCATCTAGCAGTACTCATTCTATGATGATTTAATTTGCTTGCTTGTATGGATGTTTCTGTTCCATAACTCCTTTCTGAATAGACTTCCAAATTAAAAAAGAGTTTACAAGGTTAGAAAATCACAAGGAGGGCATGGTAACCTCGTTCAGAAGGTCAGATGACAAAAATGTGTATTTATTACATTTATAGAGCGCTTTAATAATACTTCACCCTCCAGAGCAGGGTGTGGTGGAGGGATGGGGGGGGGGATTTCTGCCTTTAGTAGCAGTAGCCAGATTGATTTGCACATAATTTAAACAAGGATTCTTGATTGTTTTGTCAGAATCATACCATTCTGACTAGAGATCTCATCAGAATTCATTATGCAAATATATTGATAGTCTGTCTTCTACCTCTATACCCCTCTATTAACACCCGTTTTGTTCTTTCTCCCCCTCCAGCTGGTCGAGCCTCTCACTCCTAGTGGCGCCATCCCGAACCAGGCTCAGATGAAGATCCTTAAGGAGACTGAGTTAAAAAAAGTGAAGGTTTTGGGATCTGGTGCTTTTGGTACGGTCTACCAGGTAATTAGGAGGGGGACAGAGGCAAGATGCCCCCTGTAGGAACAAGATGGGAAGGGTGTGTGGACCTCACCGGAGTTGGGAGTTATAACCACAGTAGGAAGATAATAAAATTGACTCGCTGTTAATTCCTTTTTAGGGCATATGGATTCCAGACGGGGAGAATGTGAAGATCCAGGTCGCTATCAAAGTGCTGCGAGAAAACACCTCACCCAAAGCCAACAAGGAGATCCTAGATGTGAGCCTATGCAGAAGCGCAGCGTTGAACATGTCCCAATACCTGCACAGCGTTAACAACCGAACAAAGGACCCTACACATGCAATGCCTTTCACAGCCCGATTGTACAGACACACCCATAGTTGTTACAGGCAGCCGTACAACAATGTTACACATGTAGAATTGTTACATTCGCCCACAAATCGTCTAGAGCTATAGTGCTAGGCGTGCAAGCCCTTGCAGTGCAACATGTCCAGCAACTGGATGGGCAGTAGGCTCAGCAGATTGAAAACCTGACATCCTGCGGTGGCGAGGAGTCGAAGATATGCAGCTATTGTTATTTTCCTATTCTCTGGAACCTTGGCCAAGATTGCACTGCATGCTTTATGGGGAGTGAGCAGGAACCCTGGTTGCATGATGGATCTAGAATAGCTTGCAAGCTCTTTATGCACGGTTGTCCTATTTGATTGGTTTTGCATGGGTCCTTGGGTCTGGGAATCTGTATCTCTTAATGGCTGTAGAATAAACTGCAAGCTCATTGCTGCCTGGGCTCTCATTTGCATAGGCCTGGAAATGGCGAGTTGGGAATTGTAGTTGCCTAATGGTTGTAGAGCGTGTCGTAATGCAGTGTTAAAAGAAATGCCACCATTTGATATCTAGAATGGACTTCTATCTTTAGAGTGGATAGGAGTCATGTTAGCAGTAGAGTGGATGTTATGCGTTTTAGTGCAGGGTTCTTCTTTTCTAATGACCCATCTAAGCTTCAAGGTGATTTTCTGGCCCATCTGTTTTTGTCCCTTCCAGGAGGCCTATGTGATGGCTGGAGTGTCCAGCCCCTATGTCTGTCGCCTTCTAGGAATCTGCCTGACCTCCACTGTACAGCTGGTGACCCAGCTGATGACCTACGGATGCCTGCTGGACTATGTTAGGGAGAACAAGGACCGCATTTTCCCACAGGACCTGCTCAACTGGTGTGTGCAGATTGCCAAGGTAATGGTCATTGCCCCACGCCCTCTCTGCCATGGCCCAGCCTATGGGTCTGTCTGTGCTGCCCATCGCCCTCTTTCCTTATGCTGTGAAGTAATTTGCTAGTAGCAGTAACTGCCTGGAAAAGAACCTTAATTGTCAGACGAAGAGGCGGATGAATGAGAAAGAGTAAAATATTTGAAGCAGCTCCATAACAATAGGTTACTGGGCTGGCCAAAGTCTGTGATCTTTTATAGGGCACATTGAATGCAATATGTAGGGGTCCTGAATGGACAATTACAAGGTTGTTCCTGATGGCAAAGGAATGCCAGTCAGAAGGCACCCTCTCTGGAGAATGACCAGTGCAATTACAGGCAGCAGCACGCTATTAGTCAATGACCAAGAATACTGATGTGAAATGGGCTCTCCAGGGAAATAAGCAAGGGCAGGGTTTGTACAATGAAGTTCACCTGGTGTCCACATTAGAATTTTATCACAGCAGGACGTATTGATCCCTTTGGGCATCTTCCGGCTTCCCTTCTGGAGAGGAGAGGACCTGGTTGAGATCTGTAAAGCTGACCTGCAGCTGTACCAAGACAATAGGCAGCACAGATTATAAAGCCTTCTTAGTTACGCAATAAAGGCACCATCACTGCCAGGGACAAACAGAAGAAATATGTTATTATAAGCCAATCAAAAATCAAAGGAAGAAAGGGATAACTAACCACCAATTCCATACTTCTAATTCTCTAACAAATGTCAGTAAATTGGGGACTCAGCATGTGCAGCCACCTTACCCCGAGACCCGTCTTTCACTCTCAGCCCCTCCTTTTCTAAAATTCAACACAGGGAGAGCTGCCCAAGCTGATGGTGCTAAAGAACAGGACCCATGGGCATGAACGTTGCCAGGAGTGGTGGTAACTAAATAGAAAGGAAGAAAGAAATACTCATGGAAATTAAGGTACACTGTAACCTAAATGAGATTCTTGAACATAATCTGTATCTTTATGCATAACAGAAACTCTTTAACATGAGATAGGACTGTGGCCTAAAGAAGCTGAAGTGTGCTTTAACCAGTGCAAACCAAAGTGCCTAACCCAAAGAGTTCAAGTGCAAGTCCTTTGGTTGCCTTCTCCATCCCGTGATCAGTCAGCGTTCTTAAAGTGACCCCTACGCAGGCTTGTGTGGCTTGGCTTCTGGACCAAGAGCCTATAGAAAGTTGCCAGTACAAAATCCTGAACTGGATTCCCTTTACGGGTTGGAACCTTTGCAGTTCTAAGTACATCGGCAACTGTGAATCCAAGCCTGTAGTCCATCAAGGATGCAAACTATGTGCAAACAAATGTTCTTTTACGTTTGGTGCCTTTTTAAAATGACAACTGGCTGTTGGGTAGGGCCAGCTAGTGGCTGAGACAGAACACACATTTTCTGAAGAACAGGAGTCCGGTGTTGCTTTATGAAAGGACATGATGGGAGTGAGGGGTGATGGATGTGCATGTTGGAGGCCATCGGTTGGCGACTGGAGAAGTCCTGGGCAGGTAGCGGGAACGCCTCATGGAGCTCCAGTGCTGGGAGATGCATACTGAGGAATGACTAAGACCCAGTGTTTGTTCTTCAGGGAATGAATTACCTGGAGGACGTGAGGTTGGTGCACCGTGACCTGGCTGCCCGGAACGTGCTTGTCAAGAGTCCGAACCACGTGAAAATCACAGACTTTGGGCTTGCACGGCTGCTGGACATCGACGAGACTGAATACCATGCTGATGGGGGCAAGGTAGGTACTACATACCCAGCTAGGTTTAAGAGCGTCGAAACTACCTAGCAATGTTTTGCCTTCATGCTACAGATTGATAAACATGTAGACCACATCAATAAATCCCAGTAGTAGCCACAAGTGAATCTAATAGCTGCTACGGATGTACTGGGCCAGGAACCTCTGTGGAACAAACTGGGTAAATTAAGACAAGAGGGAGGATCCAAGGGTATACAATGAGTGTACTCTGAGAATACTGGCTGGGGGACATGTGTAGAGACGACATAGCAATGCAGAGGGGTAGATGGGGGTGCTTTAGAGCTGTTTCTGTGCACCCTTCCTCTTCAACTCCCTCCCCGCTCCCCAATGAAATTACCTAAATACAACATTGTTAGCATGTTCTGTGAAACCGCTCCAACCGTCAAGGAACAGATTCCAGTTCTTCTCTTTGCGGATGGCGGGGTCCTAATCAAGTGAACGGCCATGATAGAGTGGTTCCCAAGAGTATAGCAAACAAACCTCCCCAATGCAAGCTGGGAGGATCTTAGATCGCTAATTTAATATCGATATCAGGTTAAAAAAACATTCAGTGCTCCTGGAAGTTGAAAGTCGAGATTAATGAAGAGACAGATAAAAGCCATATAGCATGGATTGACTATGGCGGGTCCTTATTTAAGCCCTACATTTGGGTGAATATTAGGTAAATCTGCGAAGTATGGAGTCCACCTGCTTTTTGCTGGTGTCTAAAGCAAGCAGACCCTTTTGGGATCCCCAGCATTTGCACCCGGATGATAATGCATGCAGGCGCAAATGCTGGAGGATTTGTATGGCGGAGAGAAATTAAGGCGGCGGAAAGGCAAGTTGGATTCCACTCCTCCTCTCCGTCAGCACTGCAACATTATCGGTTGCCTGCTGCCAAATTTTCATCATTTGTATGCCGGAGTACACAAGTGCTGGGCAAAAGGCGTTTTTGCCCTGCACTCTTGCACTGTGCCGTGCAAAGTGAGTAAACGTTGCCTGGCATGTGAGCATGGCGAGCTGCGCTCACAATTTCAATTAAAGGCTCGCTTGTCAGGCAGGGTTTAGTTTCCATTGTTAACAGTGCTCACCATACGCGCATGGTGAGCAGTGTTGCCTGCCATGCCCCACTGTCAAATTACGATTCTGAACAATATGAGCTCCCAAAGGTTTGCAGCATCCGTTGGGTTCTCAGTGCAGCAAAGTTCACACGAGAAAAGTATAGTCCCAAACAGCACACGCCTCTATGCATATAAAAAGTGCGGCCCAGAACAGATTGAGGCAACACATGTGTTACTTGTTTTAGGACTGATTGAGGTGGTTGGGCCTTAAATACACATTTAAGATAAAATCTTTCGCAAGATATAAGAATTGCATTTTACTACTGAAATCATTTTATACTCCACTTTCAAAACTTGCGGGTCCAAATATTCCTTCCTCTCTCCTCTTTGACAGCGATCAGCATCAGAAAGCCATGGACGTGGCAAAAAGTGGTCTTTGTAGATACAGCTTAACCTAAACCCTATCTGGATCCCTGTCCATTGCTAAGTATATGATCATAATGCTCCTTTTTTTAGGTGCCTATTAAATGGATGGCTCTAGAGTCCATTCTCCGCAGACGATTCACGCATCAGAGCGATGTCTGGAGCTATGGTAAGCATGTGCAAGGGGGGTGACATGCATGATTTCGAGAGGGATATAGGTTTTTACCAAAGTACTCCCTTTGTTCCTTCTTTTCTCCACATATCCATACTTTTCTCTGGTTTCCTTCTCCCGCATTTCTGTCTGTTCATCTGTTTTGGCCTTTATTCATTATCGCTCTCTTCTCCCACTCCTCCCGCTATCTCTTTGATTCTGTGTCCTCTTTCCACTTTCTTTTTTCTCCTGCCCTCTCCATCACCTTCCATGTCCCCTCTGCGCCCAACCTCCTCCCGCCTCTCTTACGTACCACATGTTCTCCATCTCTGCCCTCACTCTGCTTCCATGTCCTCTCTCGCTTACTCCGTCCCTCGCAGGTGTAACGGTTTGGGAGTTGATGACCTTTGGGGCAAAGCCCTACGATGGAATCCCAGCGCGAGAAATCCCTGACCTGCTGGAGAAGGGGGAGAGGCTTCCGCAGCCTCCTATCTGCACCATCGACGTCTACATGATCATGGTGAAATGTAAGGCATCTATCCCCTGCTTTTGGGGGGCGAATGCATGAGAAGGGGGGTCCCAGAAACATGAAATAAGCCTTTATGGATTGTGTGTAGACAGGGTAGGGGCTGAGCGGGCAAGGCCCACCCAAAATCTGTAAATGCCCACTAAGCTGCTCTGTGTGGGAATGTACATATGTTAATGTCACTGTGGTGGGCCCAACTACATTAGATTAAGGCCCCTCTTGTTAGGCAATCCTGGCTACGCCTCTGTAGTATGTGTAGGTTTCCATTATAGTGTGTAATGCTGCCTAGAGGCAGTTTCACAACACTATGCAGAATGAAGAAAGGGAGGTGGAATACTAGAGGGGGATAAATGAGGGCGGAAGAGGAGGGGGTTGACATTGTTAAGAAACATGGTCTAACATTGAGTTAGAAGTTGGGGAGCGGAGGGAAATGGGAGACTAGGACAAAGGTCCCAATGTGTAAATCTACTCTGAGAAACACTCCACAGAGGGTGCTTTTGGGTTTTTAACCCTGACTGCATTCAACTGCCCTGGTGCACTGGCACTCTGTGCCCCCGCCCTTCCTCTCGCACGTCTTGGCGCAGTGTGCCAGATAATTTGATCAAGGACGATAACATGTAGAATTGCGTCCTCCTCCCACCAGCCCCCAACATCTGTGCCAGATTGGTGTGAAGGGAGTGCTTCTGACCTCAGCCTTGATCTCACTCTCAATGTAGCATTTGTTCCATCTGCAGGAGTCTGCGCACCCTCAGTATTAGGCATCAAACTGTACCATCTGAGGTGTGGCTAGCTCATGCAGGTCGTACACGCCTCGCATTCTAGGACTTGTAGTCCTGCTCTTATAATGACATTAGCATAAGTGCAAGGAGCTGAACGCACTTCCTAAAACCAGGACTGGATGAGCAAGTCACGTTTGGCATACATCAACTTGAAATCCCTACAGCAGAGCAGTGACCTGCCATATCACCTTACTCGCAAAATGTGTTCAACATAACCGCAATCCTTTGTGCTGTTCTTCTCCTCAAGGTTGGATGATAGATTCCGAATGTCGACCCAAGTTTTGGGAGCTGGTTGCAGAGTTTTCCCGCATGGCCCGGGACCCCCCACGCTTCATTGTCATTCAGGTGAGAATGTGCTGCGAATGCCTCTCTGAAATGGGAGGGTCTTCTAGGGTGGGCCCTGTCAGAGTTGGGAGGGGTTTAATTTAGGATGGGGTGCTGGTAGAACAGGGGTGATGGCTGGTGTGGTAGATGCCGTAGAATTCTGTGACCCTTTTGCACAAAGATATTGGATTTAACAAGCAGGAACTGCCCATCATGTCCCTCATACGATTAATACTCTGACCCTACTTGCCCTCCAGCTTTTCCCTTGCTTTATCAGTACTATTACTCCATTATGTCTGCCGCAGGTATTTTTAAATTCATAATTTTCCTCTTGACCTTACCTAATGGAGGAGGTTTGTGCATTCATTTGCATTACCTTTTCTAATAAGAAAAATCCAGAGTGACATTCTACAATATAAAAAACGTGTCAGGCAATTTGGGAGCCCTTTAAGATTTCCATCGGGTGAGTCTTGGTAGCCACAGACCACATGAAAAAGAAGGTTCTCAAGAGCTGCTGAAACACTGATCATTTAGGGTGTAGTGGTAGTGGATACAGTTTTCCATCAGTTGGAGGACCAATGGCTGGCGGCAGCTTCTCCACGCATAGCATTCTTGTGGACAGTAATGTCCATCTCCATTCTCGGGTTCACACAATCCTATATAGGTCCTTCAAGAAGAGCCTCAGTTATTTTCTCACTGGGCATGTAGGCCTGAAGCACTTCAAGGCACTTAAATTGCATAGACCGGATGAAAGGAAAACAGAGAGTGCTTGATGCTTTAATTCGACCTAATTTGTTTCACCCAACATAGCAAAATGTCTGACGTTTAGCGCATATAGCCATATACTTTGCCTTGCTTTGCGACCTATGCCTGTACCTCTGGTTTAGGCTGGCTGTTCTCAGTAAGGATTTCATGCAGGTACCAGCGGGCTGCCTTAGGCCTTCTGTGGTATTGCTGTGATCTGCACTGCTGGGTCATAGGTGATCCAGTTTCAGTCGATGCTTGAGCATAGTCGCTGTTAAGGATTCTAATGGGGCGTCACACACCAGACCAGGACTCTTGATACTGGCCTAGGCTACACTGCACAATTAAAACACTTTTACTTTATTTAATAAGAATTCAGATTGAGATGGCACCCAACCCGTCTCACACCCCCTTTTACAAATACCAAGGGCCACAGTGGTCCAAGAACCAGGCCGGTGTGTGGTAATACAATATTTATTTATTTTAAAATCCAACTGAAATCACACAAATTTAATATTGGGCAGCAGTCACCAGTGGGGCGATAATTACACGGTAAATGGATGGGATGCACTTAGACTTTTCATGTATGATAACCACTACACAATTGAAAGGAGGCAAAATTAACTTTTGAGTGGATCTTTAAATGGTATCACAGTTCATCATTCCCCCTGCACACTCACTCAACACCCCATTAATCAAACTTTGCATGGATGAAAAACACCAGAAAACTACAAAGCAATGTCCTAACAACAGGCATACAGTTCAGAAAATCGACTTGGGAATGAAAAATACAGTGCAGCCAAATCACACGTGGAGAAATTGCATTTTCTTTTTTTCACGGGTTTAAATGTCAAAACAACTTGAACAACGGGTTCAACAGACAAAAAATCGGAAATGCCGTTTTTATGCTAAGGGACAGGTACACATCACAGGAATAACAAGAAAGTGAAAGGGGAACTCAAAATGAATGACAGTCCATTCGGAAATGACTGGCTGTCATCTAGGGATGATAGAGCCAGTCTCTCCTGTGGGTATGATCCAGGTTCTAGGAATGGCCTCCCATACTAACTCTGGCTGCTGCACAGTCTGCCTCTCTCAGAAACCTGAATGGGACCAGGTTCTTCCATCTCGCCTTACAGGCTTATTTACCCTCGAGTGACACAGATGGACTGATTGAGAACACTGCTCTGCCATACATGATGTCACGCAAAAATGTGCAGTCCTTTCTTATTCTACTGTGAGAGAAATTGGGTGCTGTGAGGATGTCTACACCAGCAATCTCACAACAAGGAGTAGTGATATCATCTATTGTACCTCACTTAGTGGTGTGGACAGAGTGTGGCAGTGGCATTCTTGTGAAAGCTCAGCCGTGCTCAAAGGCTGCGTGTGGAAGGTGATTAGGACACATATGTGCTTGTTTTATGCATAAACACATGTTAGACTTTTTTGTGGAGCTGCAAGGACCTTTTACAAAAGGGAGCCATGTAGGAAGTCCCAAAAGGGAATGAATCAAGTCATGTATTCCTTTAAACTTCCTTAGTCCCAAGAATGACAGAGGTCTCTGACACATTCTGATCTTGCGCCCACAGAGCATGTTTGTCAAGACACAAATCTTTTTTGTGGCAGCGCCTCAAGAGGTCAATCAACAGTTAATAGAGAGAGATTACATGACCGTCATAGTTCTCAACGATAATTATTTTCATATTTCAGTTAATCAAGACTCAGAAAATATCTACATGTTCATGTTGTGCCCATCCATTATTAGTGCAGCATCAAGAGTACTCGTAAAGGCACTGTGGGTGATGAGAGCACCTCTATGCAGAGATGTGGTGCTCTTGCATCCATACCTAGGTAACTGGCTGCTAAAGGGAGCACATCCAATCAATTCATTCATATGGCACAGAGACCAGTGCAACTACAACAATACTTGGGATTCACGTTGTACATCCACAAATATCACCCAGTATCTCGACACCCAAGAGTAATCTGTTACTAAACGCCAGACTACACGCAAGACCTTTTACAGAAATGTTCTAGTTTTGCATTGTCACAGGCAGAGTGGGATTGGGGAGGACCTAAGGATTACAGCACCAATGGTCATTCAGCTACCAGGGGTGAAATGCACAACCACCTTCAAGGGGACAACCCTTTATGGCCCCCCCTCTCCTGAGGTCACCTTAGTAGACCCATCTCTCTTAGGGTGCAGACTCCATATGTAGGACATCATAGCACTGGGGTGCAGACACAAAAATCGCTCCACATCAATGCCTTAGAGATTACAGCAACAGAGATCACTCTTTGCAATTTCCAGAAACAAATACTATGCACACATGTCTTCATAAGAACTGAAAACACCACAACAATGTTCTGGGAGAACTACAGGGGTTTTGTGTGTCCCTGTTTGTTGACTAAGATAGCACCACCGATATGGCACTGGTGTCCCCTTAGGAACATCACACTGGTAGCAGAACATTGCAGTTTTGACCCGTGCTAGAGATACAAAATCAGAATTCAGATCAATCATGCTGTCCCTTACAAGACACACGTGAATGAGCAAGGCATAAAATAAGCGGTATTGCATTGCAATTTGCGATTGCGAGCTAATATTGCTAGTTTGCTGTTCATTTTAGAAATCATGTCACAGTTGCACCAACTGCGATTTAATTTACAGAGCAGATTTGGTTATCTGTGCAGCGTGCAGGCGAGGCAGAAGCTCCTGGGCTGGGGTAAAAACATTGTATCCATGTATGATCCCAGCCCAGGTTCGGCATCATCAAATCATGTGGAGATGAGGAACAGCACAAGCAGCACAGCTCCACTCACACAGTAGGCATGGGCTGCAGCTCAATCTGAGGTAAAGAATCGTGCTGGGTGCTCATGAGGGAGGCAGAAGGGGGGCCTTCTGCAAGCAGGTTGTGTTTGGTGTTAAGAAATATTTCTCCCGCCTGTTCGGCTGCGAGAAATATTACTCCCAGACACTTTCGAACACCCAGCCCTGCAGCAATAACACAGCATGCTGCAACAAGGCCTTTTAAATATTCTTTCATTCTCGTGATAAAAGGTGCCACGGGCAGTGCTTTAACCACGAGAATGAAAGAATATTAAAAGGCCTTCTGCAAGCAGGTTGTGTTATTGGTGCAGGGCTGGGTGCTAGCACGTGGCCGCTGGCAAGAAATATTTCTCCAGCCTGTTCGGGTGGGAGAAATATTAATTCCAGCCACTTTCTAGCACCCAACCCCACAGTAATAACAGCATGCTGACAGAAGGTCTTTTAAATATTCTTTCATTCGTGTGATAGAAGGTGCTCCGGCCAGCTGCCTTTAATCACGAGAATAAAAAGAATATTTATAAGGCCTTCTGCAGGCTGTGATATTAGTGCAGGCAGGCCCGGCTGAAGATGTGTGGGGGCCCATTTCAACATGGTGGTTGGGGCCCCCGGCTGAGAGCAAAGTGTGAGGCACCCATGGGGTGCCTACATTACAATGGTGACTAAGATAAATGTTATGGACTCAGATTATCACGTGAGGGCCAGCCAGCAGGCAGCTTAAACAGGAAGTAGCCACTGAAGAGCTCTAACCACTTCTTTGTCGGCAAGGGGCCGATGTGAAGGAACCAGTGTTAGAAGGCAGTGAGCTGATAACACTGTATATCCCATGGAAGAGAAAACGCAGCTTTAGTGCGAGCACTGCAAAGCGCGTACTGTAGGCCCCAAAAACGAAAATCGAGGAATTAATTTGTTGCCGTCATTGTTACAAGACCGATTGACAACATGGGGGAAGTTGCTGCGGAACCTCCTGAGGTTCGAGCCCTTTCATTTGAAAGGCCCCGACACTTGCTGTGATTGTGTGGCTGGCTGCTAGCAAGTGGCTGGTAATAATATTTCTCCCACACTTTTGGTTGGGAGAAATATTATTTCCAGCCACTTTCTAGCACCCAGCCCCACAGTAATAACACAGCATGCTGGCAGAAGGTCTTTTAAATATTCTTCCATTCTCATGATAAAAGGTACCACGGGCAGCGCTTTAATCTTGAGAATGAAAGATTATTAAAAGGCCTTCTGCGAGCAGGTTGTGTTATTGGTGCGGGCTGTGTGTTAGCAAGTTGCCGCTGGGAATAACCTTTACATTTTATAGACGCTCATTGCACTAATGTATTACTTCAAAGGTACATAGAAATGCTGTGTTCCTGCACATTTTATGTCTTGGGGTACAAATAACATCTGGTGACATTTAAAATATAAGTATAAAATTGGTAATCGAATACATTGGTTTTCTAAGCAATTTGTGAAAACTAATTAATGCCTTGATTGGTAATAGATCCAAACACATTATGCAACATGCTTTAACAATGGGGAACACCAGACATGGAACTGTTTGCAACCAGAGAAACAGTCAATGCCTGCACTTAGCATCCAGATTCCGACAACCAGACACACTAGACAATGTGAGGTCAATCACTTAGTCAGGGACCTTGCCATATGCTTTTTGCCTAACAATAATGATTCAAAAGATTGTAAAGTGCAAACACCACATTTACTGCAAGTATCAGCTACACCCCCACATCAAGATAAGGGTACACCAAGCTCTTGTCATGTGAAGACAGGGGAAGATGCTATACCCCAATCCAAACATTATGAACTTAGCGGCATGGCTCCTGAGCTCATAGAATGTGTCCACTTACAACTACGACCAAAAAGTGTGCAAATGGAAATACTGTCTGCTGAATTAAATGGTGAATTGCTCAGAAGGAGATATTTGCAGATAATGGGCCTCATTACACGGTAGGCGGTAAGGGTTTACCGGTACCGGTATCTTACCGGTAAATCCTTACCGCCTTACTACGAGGTCCCTTTGCGGGTTGGGGAATTTAACGCCTGCTTTTTGCAGGCATTAAAAACCAACCCGCAAAGGGACCAGTGGAGCTAATTATGGTACCGCAATTTGCGGTACCGTAATTAGCGCCTTCCCCATTCCCATAGAGCCCTATGGGGCAAATATGGGAATGGGGAAGGGCAATAGTGGAAGGGGGAATTACCGCCCTGCCAACCTTGGAATGGGGCGGTAATTCCCCTTTCCACCAAGGCGGTGCCGGTATTTTACCGGCATGAACCATGGCGCTAATAGCGCCATGGTTCACCGCCTTCCGTGTAATGAGGCCCAATGTCTAGCTTCCCAGGACCAGTAAATTGACCCGAAAATGCAGGGTGTAAAAAAGAAAATTAAATACCCAAGGTAAATGTATAGCATGCGTTATACTCCGAACAAAAGCATTGGTGGGGAGGATCTTGAGTTTGATAGAAGTATTTACAAGAATCAAACCTGAAATTAAAAGGGACATCGTGGCTGGCAAGTGAATCAAGTGATTGGCGCGTCACTCACACCGCCACTACCTGTGGTTTGTGGTGGGCGGTGTAGATGATCAATTCAAAGCTCTGCCTTTTGGCCTACGATCGGCCCCACAGGTGTTCACCAAATTCCTCGCTCCATTGGTGGCTCATCTACGCAGAACGAGCATCCACGTCTACCCATATCTAGACAAATGGTTGGTACGAGCACCATCTTACAGCGGGGCGGCAAAGTGCGCATCTTCAACCATTCACATCCTGCAGTCCCTCGGCTTCTCCATACATTTCCCAAAGTCTTGCCTGGTTCCAGCACAGCAAGCATTATACCGGGGAGCAAAGCTCAACACACACTCCTGCACAGCAATGCTTTCCCAAGAACGGGTATCCACTCTTCTCCACAAGGCGCACCACCACAGCACATCGACTGCGGTTTCGGTCCACAGTTACAAGTCTCTATTGGGCATGATTTCATGCATTCCTCTCATCAATCATTGCAGGCTACACATGTGCCCTTTCCAGGAGTTTCTGGACACTCGTTGGGTGCAGGTCTCTGGGTCGTGAGAGGACTGCATCCTTCTGACCAGGCAATTATAGGAGGGCCTGCGTTGGTGGTCAATAAAAGCCCATCAGCCGCAAGCTCCTCTATGTGTGGAAAAGGTCACTCTTGTAAACCCACCTGTTACGTGGATTGCAGACAGGCTGGAAAAAACTATAGAGACCAACAACCACAAAACAAAGATAGACGCAACCTAGATCAAATGATAGGCATAGAAATAATGATATTCATGTAATGATAATCTCGGCAAGACTGACCAATTAAAGAACCAACTAAAAGTTGAAAGACCGAGTTTAACAGACAACCGCAGAATGAGGCTGTCCAAGGGCATAGCAGTCGCACAGAGAATGTTGCAGTAGGAGGGAGGGAGGCTGGTAAACAAAAAGAGGTATAGCAAGTGAAAGATACAGAGAAACTGGCAGGTACTTGCAAAGCATTAAAGATAGTAAGCCTGAAAGAAGTATATGCACTTCTGCTGTTGTGTGCATGTTAGAAGGGACAAAGAAACCTAAAATAGAGTTGCAGATCGAAAGAAAAGTAGAGAGCCATGGTCAGAGGCACTGGTAGGCATTAAGGCAAGCACAGAACATTAAAAAGGTTTCTTAGGAGGACTGAGATACAAGCATGAAATCAATAAAAGAGAGGCAAGGAGGCAAAGAAAGGCAGAGATGGAGAGAAAACATATGGACAGAAACATTGATAGAGTCTTTGAAACAAGCACAAAAACACTAAAAGGGCAGGCAGTGCTGCACTGGGAGAAGCCCGGGAAAACATACAGAAGGGAACAGAAAGACAATTCGAGACCAGCAGATGAAGACTGACAGGAGACACTGAGATGACTGTGAGGTGTGTCCAGAGAGATTGATAGACTCAGTTAAGTAGTAGTGGTGCCAGGATGCAGAATTATTGTTTTACTCCACAAAAGGTGTTTTATTACGTCACTCCCAAAAGTAAGTGGAATACTTCCACCAAACTCAAGATCTCACACGTATCCGCAGATCTTCCGTTGGCTGTTTGGTAAGACCTAGAGACTGCCAATGGGTTCAAATATTCTATGCTTGCGTATTTCTTCTGAGACATTGCAAGGGTCAGTCCCTTTTGTGTTGAGTTTATGGGTGAGTGGAACATTCTGCACGAACTGCCCTGTATTGCATCCGGTTAAGAGTAGCAGAAGGGTTCTGGCCACCCAATTCGATGAGGCATTCAGTGCATTCCAGTGCCCTGATTGGTTGGAATGCTCTGTGTGCCCTGATTGGCCGGAATGTTCTGGCCAGGGGCTCTGTATAAGAAGCTGAGGTAAGAGTATTTACATTCTACCTTCTTTTATGAAGTTGGGAGTAAAAGAATTTCCGGAAATAAAACAGTTCTCTTCTCGAGTAGTGTATTTCTGTCACGTAAAATGTATGTATAGTTTTAAAAGGTATTTTCTATTGTAATCCAAACATTCTTTGTAGCTAGCAAATCCAGTCATTTGAAAGAAACTTTCTTATCACATAGGCAGTTGTCTTACCAAGCAACTCTGTTCCCTTTAGTGCAATCTGCTGCTCACGCCAATGGGTTGAGCACCTTACCTGAGCAGTGCATGTGGCATAAAGGAGTCTGACACAAGTTTACCCTATACTCATTATAGACACCCAGGCAACTTGCTGCATCTCTGATGGGGCAGAACACAAGGCGTCCTACCCAAACACACTCTGAGGGTTCCACCAACCCAGTTTCTCTTCCCCCAGATGGAATCACTCGAGAGGTAGGCCAGCACAACAGTCAATGCCCCATCCCGACCGGCTGTGAATGGCTGGGTATCTGGCAGTTCTGCATATCCCCTACTTGTGATTGCAACTACCCACTTAAGTCCAGATTCTCTGTGGGCCAAGGGCGGGCACCTAAGTAGTGGTGTTTGCATATGCTTGAATTAGAGGTAGCTTACAGCAATTACGTTCCGACTCTTCCCACCTCAGAAACACAAATCATTGGTTCATGCCTTTGTCCTGGTGATGATAAACCACATTATTACCTCACACAATTAAAATGTTCTTCTTTGTCTAGAATGATGAGAATATGGCTCTTACCAGCCCCGTTAACAGCACATTCTACCGTGCCCTGCTTGATGACGAGGTCTTACAGGACTTGGTGGATGCAGAGGAGTACCTGGTGACCCACGAGGGATTCTCCAACTCGGAGACGGCCACCAACTACCGCAGCAGAATGTCCTCAGCGATGGTAAGTAGCAGTCGCCAAACTACAGCAGCTGAATGTATTTAGGAGTGCACCCAAAGTAGCATAACTTAATAGAATGTCTTTACAAGGTAAGGAGTAGCCCCTACATTAAAGTAGAGGAATATCTTCAAAATTGGAATATTCTCAAAAGTAAGGGGTAGCCACCAGCCTACAGTGGCGGAATCTCCTCAGCAACGAGTACAGCAGAATATCCTCAGGCGAGGGGTTGCTGACAAATTACAGTAGCAGAGTGTCCTCAGAGATAAGGAGCGACCACTAATCTACATCAAAAACACCTTGAACTTAAGGGGTTAGCCACCAAACTACAGTGGTGGAATGTCCTTAGCAGCAAGTAGCAGCTACTAAACTACAGCAGAATATCCTCAAAGGGTAAGAGGGTAACTGCCAAACTACAGTGGCGGAATGTCCTTAGCAGCAAGTAGCAGCTACTAAACTACAGCAGAATATCCTCAAAGGGTAAGGGGGTAACTGCCAAAGTACAGTGGCGGAGTGTCCTCAAAATTAAGAAGCAGTCCCTAAACTAGAGTAGATCTTCAAGGTTAATGTATAGCAGCTAAACTACAGTCATAACTGCGGCAGCAGATGCACTTATATATTTATTTATAAATAAACAAACAAACTCGTGCCCCAAACTACTGCAGCAGACTGTTCTCGCCAAAGGTAGGGCGTACCCTAAACTATTGCCTTAGAATTCCTTCAGGGGCCCAAAACCCCTTGCCCTCACCCCACCTCAGAGTACCACACCTAAATCCGCCTTGTACAGTTAGGGAACACTCTCTAAACACCTGCAGCTGAATATTCCCAAAGAATCAACTCCCCCACCCATTCCATCTCAAACTACCACACCAAAATGTCCTCGGCAAAAGTAGATTTCCCACCCCTCTCCCCCCCTCCTCCCCAACCCCCCCAACTAAAACAGCCCAATGCCATCCGGGTTTATGAGTGCCCTCGATGTACAGCAGCAGAATGGTCTCAAAGGAAACAAGCATTCATCATAATACGACAGCAGAGTGTCCTTAAAGCATGTGCTGACCCCTTATCTACCACAGCAGACTAGCCTCAAAGGAATGAGGACAAAGGACAAAATCATCCCCCCCCAAACTACTACACAATAATGTCCCTGGCAAAGGAAGGCTGCCATCTTCAAACTGCTCAATCCTCCTCTGTGTTTTTACCCTCTCCTCCTCAATAAAGTCCTCAAGTCTGCGACTTGTGCTCTCTATAACCTCCCACGCTTATCTCCTACATCTGTTCACTGTGCCCACGCAGGCTGGCTCTGCAACACAGATCCCTCTTAAAGTCTCTCCTCCTGGATTTCAAGGCTACACATGGGCTACCCCCCTCCCGCCCTACCTGGCAAACTATCTTCCTCCTCGCGCCTGCAATATCAAACACTGTATCCCACTTCAACTCCTTCAACCTTCTCGCAACCCACCAGAAATGGTTACCCCAGAGTTTAACAAAACAGCCACTCTGCCAGACCCCAAAACAGCCCCAAAAACACTCCTCTCGAATGAAGGTGCCATGCACGCCCACAGAGGAGACATATCTTCCCCTAAAGACCATCTCTTCTCCCCCCCCTGCTTTGTACTACTGTTCAGTCACTAGTGTACGTATTATCTTTATCCATACGTAATGTGCATATAGTTTATTAGTTTGTGATGTGCCCAGTCGAGGCTCCCAATTTGCTTCACCCTCCTTCACAGGCTAGTCAACCTGCTCACCTTCCAGTTCACCCACTGTAAAATGAGTGCTCTGATCTCTCTTATGGTCCTTTTGTAAAGCACTCCTGGTCGAAACACTCACCCTCTTGTTCAAATAAATACAAACTAAACCACTCCAATGCCCTCAAAGTTGATGAACCCCTCACCTCAAACTATCTCAGTGGAATGTCCCCAAAGGTTGTCTCCCCCAACCTCCTGCAGTGGAATGTCCTTAAACTTAGGGAGCAGCTTATGGACTATCAAAACTTAAGGTCCGCCATTGTTATGGACTATCAAAACTTAAGGTCCGCCATTGTTAACGAGCACTCCCCAAACGGCCCCATTTGATGTCCTTGCAGGTTGGGAGGCCCAGACAAGATACCGCAGTTGAATGTTCTCATAGGTAATTGGAGACCCCACAGCTTGCGCAACCGCATATCTCAAGGATAGGTATTGCCTCTAAATTACTCAAGGAAAATGGTCTCTGAAAAGGTGACGAGAGACCCCACAGCTACTGTGCCAGAATGTCCTTAATGTAGGATCCTTTCCTCTCCCCAAACAACCACAGCAGGATGTCATTTGATGTATGGAACAACCATGTGCTTCCACCCCATACCCCACACTGTGCCTAAAGGATTGTCTTTAATGTAAGAATCAGCCTCAAATTACTGCAGCAAAATATCCTTAAATTGATGGTGCTCCCCATCTGCCCCATCCCCATCAAACTACAATAGAACTCGGAGGAATGCCCATGTCCCCAAAATACTGCAGCGTCATGCCCTCACTAAAGGTAAATCAGATGAGCCAAAGTACCTTGGTACAATGCCAAGCGTAAGGCGTGAGATCGCTCTCTAAATTCTGTATAACCAAGGGTTTGTTTTATTGTCAGAGGACCAAGCTTTCAAAATCAGTGTCACCTGAGAGATGCATTTGCTGGCTGAGTCTTGAGCCTACAATGTCTCTGCAGCTTGAGGGATCGCTCCTCTGGAATCTAAAGCAAAGGCTTGCACAATCCGTCTTACCTGAGACAGAGCGCTACTGTCTGAGGCTTGGGACTACAAGATCTATGTAACCTGACAGTTCTGCTGTCTGAGGTCTCCGCCTATAAGATCCGTCTGCAAACAGATAGCTCTACCATCTAATGATATGATATGATATGGTATGGTATTTGTAACGCGCCTATACACAAGTGTTTCTAAGTCCTGAACCTACAAAACCAGGGTCACCTGAAATATAGCTCCTCTGCTGTCTGAGGCAAGGGTGTGTAAGATCTGTGTAGCCTTTGAGAGAGCCCCTTTGCTGTCTTGGCCTACAACATCTAGGTAACCTGAGAGACAGAATATCAACCTGTAAGGTCTGTGGAACATGAGAGAGATGGCTCTGTGTATGAGGCTTGAGCCTGTGTGATATAATAGCTCTTCTGGTGTCCGAGACAAGGGCCTACATGATCTGTGCAACCAGAGAGCTAGCAACCCTAATGTCTCAGCCACGGGCCGTAAGATCTGTGTAACCAGAGAGATAACTCCTCTGGTGTCTGAGGAAAGGGCCCGCTAGATCTGTGTAACCAGAAATATGGTGCCCATGGGGTCTGAGGGAAGGGCCTGTAGCATTTGTGTTAATGGAGAGATAACTCCTCTGCTGTCTGAGGCAAGGGTGCATAGGATCTGTGGAACTGGAGAGATAGCTCTTCTGGTGTCCGAGACAAGGGCCTACATGATCTGTGCAACCAGAGAGATAGCAACCCTAAAGTCTCAGTCACGGGCCGTAGGATCAGTGTAACCAGAGAGATAGCTCCTCTGCTGTCTGAGGCAAGGGTCCATAGGATCTGTGGAACTGGAGAGATAGCTCCTCTGGTGTCTGGGGCAAGGGCCTGTAGGATCAGTGAAACTGGAGAGATAACTCCTCTGGTGTCTGGGGCAAGGGCCTGTAGGATCAGTGAAACTGGAGAGATAACTCCTCTGGTGTCTGAGGAAAGGGCCTGTAGGATCTGTGGAACTGGAGAGATAGCTCACCCGGTGTCTGAAGCAAGGGTCCGTAGGATCTGTGGAACTGGAGAGATCGCTCCCCCGGTCTCTGAGGTAAAGGACTGTAGGATCTGTGGAACCAGAGCGATAGCTCCTCTGCTGTCTGAGGCAAGGGTGTGTAAGATCTGTGTAGCCTTTGAGAGAGCCCCTTTGCTGTCTTGGCCTACAACATCTAGGTAACCTGAGAGACAGAATATCAACCTGTAAGGTCTGTGGAACATGAGAGAGATGGCTCTGTGTATGAGGCTTGAGCCTGTGTGATATGATAGCTCTTCTGGTGTCCGAGACAAGGGCCTACATGATCTGTGCAACCAGAGAGCTAGCAACCCTAATGTCTCAGCCACGGGCCGTAAGATCTGTGTAACCAGAGAGATAACTCCTCTGGTGTCTGAGGAAAGGGCCCGCTAGATCTGTGTAACCAGAAATATAGTGCCCATGGGGTCTGAGGGAAGGGCCTGTAGCATTTGTGTTAATGGAGAGATAACCCCTCTGCTGTCTGAGGCAAGGGTGCATAGGATCTGTGGAACTGGAGAGATAGCTCTTCTGTTGTCTCAGGCAAGGGCCTGTAGGATCTGTGGAACCAGAGATAGCTCCCCTGGTGTCTGAGGCAAGGGCCTGTAGGATCTGTGGAACCAGAGAGATGGCTCCTCTGCTGTCTGAGGCAAGGGTGTGTAAGATCTGTATAACCTTCGAGAGAGCCCCGTTGCTGTCTTTGCCTACAACATCTAGGTAACCTGAGACAGAATATCTGGTTTCTGAGGCATTAACCTGCAAGATCTGTGGACATGAGAGAGATAGCTCTGTGTATGAGGTTTGAGCCTGTGTGATATGATAGCTCTTCTGGTGTCCGAGACAAGGGCCTACATGATCTGTGCAACCAGAGAGATGTCAACCCTAATGTCTCAGTCACGGGCCGTAGGATCAGTGTAACCAGAGAGATAACTCCTCTGCTGTCTGAGGCAAGGGTCCATAGGATCTGTGGAACTGGAGAGATAGCTCACCCGGTGTCTGAAGCAAGGGTCCGTAGGATCTGTGGAACCAGAGAGATAGCTCCTCTGCTGTCTGAGGCAAGGGTGTGTAAGATCTGTATAACCTTCGAGAGAGCCCCGTTGCTGTCTTTGCCTACAACATCTAGGTAACCTGAGACAGAATATCTGGTTTCTGAGGCATTAACCTGCAAGATCTGTGGACATGAGAGAGATAGCTCTGTGTATGAGGTTTGAGCCTGTGTGATATGATAGCTCTTCTGGTGTCCGAGACAAGGGCCTACATGATCTGTGCAACCAGAGAGATGTCAACCCTAATATCTCAGTCACGGGCCGTAGGATCAGTGTAACCAGAGAGATAACTCCTCTGCTGTCTGAGGCAAGGGTCCATAGGATCTGTGGAACTGGAGAGATAGCTCACCCGGTGTCTGAAGCAAGGGTCCGTAGGATCTGTGGAACCAGAGAGATAGCTCCTCTGCTGTCTGAGGCAAGGGTCCATAGGATCTGTGGAACTGGAGAGATAGCTCCTCTGGTGTCTGGGGCAAGGGCCTGTAGGATCAGTGAAACTGGAGAGATAACTCCTCTGGTGTCTGGGGCAAGGGCCTGTAGGATCAGTGAAACTGGAGAGAAAACTCCTCTGGTGTCTGAGGAAAGGGCCTGTAGGATCTGTGGAACTGGAGAGATAGCTCACCCGGTGTCTGAAGCAAGGGTCCGTAGGATCTGTGGAACCAGAGCGATAGCTCCTCTGGTGTGTGAGGCTAGGGCACGTAGAATCGGTCTAGCCCATTGGATAGATTGTATGGTGTCTGGGCTGTAAAATAAATGGACCATGAAACATACCTCTGGCACCACGAGAAGTGGCTGCATTTTGAAGATTTGTGTTGTACTTTCCCTACCTATCCTACCGTGTTAATTACTTGAGTATAGACCCTGTCCTTTTCACACTGGTCTGAAATATGTAAGCCTTTTTCCTGACACTTTTTCATAAGTCTACCTCCTTTTTTATTGTCTTCTTACCAAGAGTGCCACGGAAGCCCCCCCAGTGGACCAAGTGATTACCCCTGAGTCTCCTGAACAACCATACCTGGGCCGGACTTTGTCTCAGACCTCGGAGGGTGCCGATTCTGACGTGTTTGCCGACGGTGATTATGTGTCAAGTCCAACTGCACTGCTGGGACCCCCACTGCCACGAGAGAACAGTACCCTGCAAAGGTACAGCAAGGACCCCACCAGCCCCTTCAGCGACGAGGATGGACTGGAGACCGACGGGAACTTCTCCCCAGTATCCTACAGTCAGTCTCCAGGTATGGGAAGAGGCATATGCTGGATCTACCATAAACAGGGTATTTGGGGCATGCATGATAACCTGTATTGGAGCCTAATATGCATTCCACAACTGGAAGAGGAAAAGACAGCGAGGAAAGCAGAGTGAAGGGGAGAAAGGAGAGACGATGGAGTAGAAGGGGAGCAATAAAGAAGTGATAAGTATGGAGATTGAAGAAATAGGGACTCAACCAGGGAAAGCCATCAATAGGGAAGATTGAAGCAGAAGAGAGCAAATCAAAGGGCCAACAAGGAAAGGGAAATGGAGGGGGCCAGCAAGTGATGAAGGAGTGGAAGGGCAGAGACAAAGAAGGGACAAGTGAGCGACAACAAATGTGGAGGGGATAGAGAACTGTGGGAGAACAGGGGTGATGATGCAGATAGATGCGACGTAAGAGGGGAAAAGAATGGGAAGTGGAAAGATAAAGGATGGCTAAAGTAGAGATAAGGAAGGGGCTTTGATGAATCATGAGAAGGGCAGGGATAAAGGCTAGGGAAAGAAAGAACAACATGAGCAGGGCAGAGGTAAAGAAAGGGGAATGAGGGACAAAGCAGAGAGATGGAAGGGACAGTGCATGGCATGGAAGAGATACTAGGGAGATGGGTGGAACAATGAGGGACAAAGAATGGCCAAGGGTTGCCAACCGAGCGAAAACAGAGGAAAGAAAAGAATAAGGTATGGGCCATGGGGGCAAAAGAGTGAGGAAAATGGAGGCTGGTTGGCGGCAAGAAAAGGTTAAGGAAGGAGTTACAGTAGAATTGACAAGCAAGTGATTACTTATTAGGAAGTTAAGCCCATGTCCTGACTGTCTATGGAGTTATCCACAGAGAGCTGTGCATGGCATCTGGGTGCAGAGGACACCACGATTCTGTCCAGTTAGTCATGGCCACTTCCAAAGGAAAATGACACACATACTTGCTACACCCTCAACATACCACACACTCACCCGCCACTCTCAGCATTGCCCTACCCCACTCACTACCTCCGTCACTTACACTACCCATCCACCCAAGGCGCCTCTTTCCTTCAGTGTGCTGAGTTGGTCGAGAGGGGGAAACATGTTGAGTGTAGGGAAAACAATGAATTCACAGAAGGGGATTGCTGGCAGAAGGGGGTCTATCTTCCTTTGCTCAACCTTGCAGTGCAGCATTTAAAAATATCTTACACTTCACTGAACTTTAAACCTGATTAGAAATGCTGTTTTTTCTTTTTTTGTAAATGAAAAGAGCACACTGTGCCCTGAAAACGAGTTTGTGGTCAGAATGTCTTAACTCCAATGCCCAATCTTGGGGGGTTTTCTGCTTCCTGCCATCACCAGGGAATCAGAGGTCATTCAGTGCATACGGTCTTAGCATTCTTCCTCTCACCTCACCAGCTCACAGGCAGCTAGAATTCCACCACTCGAAGGGTGTAGAAAAGCACATCCACATTGGCAGGCTCTGAAAAACATAACATTTATTTTAGACTAATCTGGAGAGGTGTTGTGTAAAGACTTGTCCTCCATCCCCTTATGCCTCTCATAGTCCTGACCACCACAGGAAGTCCCACTGTTCTCCACACCACTTCAACAGCCTCTTTTCTGTTTCCTTTTAGAGTACGTCAATCAGCCGGAGGCAGAGACCCTGTCACCAGGCCGGTATCAAAGACCCTCCATGTCCACTCTGGAGAAGCAGAAGGAACTTTTTGGCAAAAACGGGCTTGTGAGAGATCACAGGGATGCTGTTCCGGGGGGTTTCAGCAGTGCTGTAGACAACCCCGAGTACCTGATACCGCAGAGCCGCCCTGTGCTGAGCCCCCATGCCCAGGCATTCGACAACCCATACTACTGGAACCAGGAGCCCAGCACAAAAGACAGTCCAAACATTGGCTCTGGTACCAATGGGTTCACTACACCAACAGCAGAGAATCCAGAGTACCTCGGGCTGGCCGAGTCCCTCAGTCGGCCAAGGGAGGTCTCCAGCTAGGGTAGGACTACCGCAAGATGGGATGCTATGAAAGCTACTTTGAGAGGCTAGCAAAGTATTCTAAAGACAACGGCAGCTTGAATGTGTAGCAAACACTAAGCACTAGTGCAAAACCTCCGCCAAGCAAAACTTCCCATCTGATCTTATTGGTCCGAGGAGACTGGATTCCCTGTGCATTTGTGTTTGACCTTTCCCCCCCTTTCCTTTTTAATCACGGTGTTACAAGTCTCAACAGCATTGGATACTCTCCAGAAATTGCGGGTGCAGACAGCAGATACCAGGTGACCTTTCAGCAGGATATATATGCTGTGCACACGAGGTCGTCGTCGCAAGGGCTCGCACAGGAAAATGTGAGCTTTGGTAATGTCCTTGAAAAACACCCTGCTTTGATTATTTGGGAATCCAAAGTGTTGGTGCCGTTTTCAGGAGATAAAATGCAAGCCTTCACCCTGCAACACTAATGGTTCTACTATAGGCTGCCATGGTAAAACAGTTCAGCATGGCTTTGGGGCATCAGGGACCTCTAATGCTTGTGGTTCCCGCCCTTGCCGCACCATGCGCTTGTATTGGCAAGCCCGTTAAGTCCCAATAGCAGGGAGGAAAGGCGTGAGGGTACGGGGGCCATGACAATGTAGGGGGTCTGCATAACCCCCCTCCCTCCAAAGGGCCACATCCTTGATGAACATTAAGACGTGCAGTATGATGGAGACATTGGTGAGCTTTTTTTCTTTTTTTTAAGTGCCTTCATCTGGGACTCCGGTGTACGCTGAAACCCACTAACGAGCTATGACACAATGTGCCTTTTAATCAGCAGTAAAGCAATACAGTCAAAAGGGTGAGACAAATCCTAGGGGTTTCTGTGAGGCACCAACATAGAAACAAGACGGGGAGGAAAACTCCAGGTCACTGTGAGGGTACTGTGAACAGTGGCTAGAGAGGGTGGTGGAGCGAACGTACATTCGAATTATATGTGGCAATTGGGGCTAATCGTGTAGATTATGATTGCAGGGCTTTTTTTGAATTACTTGGGCCTCCAGGCGGCAGTGTTTCTGATCACTTGTGTAATCAGCCATTCATGGTGGGGTGACAACAGGGAGTTATTGGCGGAGTTGTTAATGTCAAGTGACAAGCCAGGTACATATGCACTTCTATGCTCACAGCTAAAGCAGCCCTGTCAGCACCATATTTAAATGGCTAACCGCACACTGCAAGGGCGGCATCCAGATGGCACCGCTCATTTGTGCCGAGAAGGACCAGAGATCTCTTCAAGGAAGGTAAGCTTCTGCGTACTATGTATACACACTACAACAATTTCGTATCCTCATCAATGTGTTATCATAAACACTACAAATATTTGGAATATGTGTCCAAGGAGGTCCAGAAACACTACTAATCTTGATACACTGCAGAGCAGAATGGAATGCAACACGCAATCATATCGAGAGCAATGACGCTGGTCTAGTCACCGGCAAAGCCTTGGCTAATGGACTCATCTGGCCCAATCCACCATCTTTGATTTCCAACACTCTGTAATGAAGGAGTGGTGAGAGAAGGCAGCACTGTACTGATATACACTAAATCCACCCACATGTAACCAAGTTCCCCCCACACCAATTCAGTATTGATGCCCTTGCTTGCATTTTTAGTAGCCAATCATAACACTACATACATACTAATAATACTTGAAGCCAGAATCGCACTATACTGTCACTTAACCAAAGCGGAAAGTCTATGCCTCAATGGCCAACTTGTCTCACTAGGTAAACCAAACCCTCCGGCTTCATAGAAAGTCAACACCCATAAGCATACTGAAGATCAATAATGTCAGGGAGGTGTGGGGGATCGAACCCAGATCAGGGATTCTGAAGGTTTCCCAACATGCTGAATCCTGGTTCAGTAACAATCACCAACAACCTCTAAAGGCCAGTTCGGCAACCATGGCAAATGCAGAAACTGCGTAGACTGGGAGAGGGCCGCTAACGATCGCTAAGTAAAAACTGTGTCTGGATACAGACCACCTAACACTAGGTAAAAATAGACTCCTTCAGATGTGTTGCTAGGGGCGGCTGAGGGAGGTGGGGGGTATAGCCCTGGATCTGTTGGTTGTAGCCCCGGATAGAGGTTCAGGGGCTACAACCAAAAGGCTTGCTAGCCCCGAGTCCCGACATTAACGTAGTCCCGGATCTTTTCCAGACCTAGCAACACTCCTGGACTCCTTGTTTCTGGGTATAGGCCACCTGTCTCTCGATACAGTCCATATGTCTCCGGTAGAGCCTGCTTTGGCAACGGAGTAGCCAATTGCTGACTTTATTTGCTGCCGGTGCCTACAGAAGGCCTCACTTTTGGGTTCTTTGAATATTTCATACAAAGTGGAACTGCAAGGTGAAAAGGACGTTTTTATGGTTGTGCAAGTGTGGTGGAATTAGGGCGTTTTATTGTACTGGATCAAGGGACGTATGTGCCAATTAAAGCCTTTTTCTACTGCAGGAGATGATTTTACTGAATTTAACAGCTTTAACGTTGCTTGTGCCTTGTTTGTATAAACCCCAAAACCTTGAAATGCTAAGGGCCTCTGCTCTGTGCAATCTTGAGGAGCTTCTTAGTGCTCTGTATGGAATTTGCCTTGGACATGTGGGAGAATATGCCATGAAGTAACTGGAGGCATGTGCTGTCCTGGTTTCCTCCGGTTGGTGCACTGTTGCGATACTCAAAACCACCTTCCACTCATACCACCATGCCACCCCTGGACTAAACCAGCTAAATATCTATAGACCCTACTGAGTGCCCCTAGTTCATGAATGCCAACCCTGGAGCCACTCTCTTTGCACCCTGCTGTGTTTCCGTCCATCAGCCTTAGATTCCCACCCTGTGTATCTTTGCACCCGAGTGTCCGCTGTGGATTGCTTGCCTTCCTGTTGGATCCGACCCAAGATATCCATATTACTGGCCTATCTCCTTTCACGACTTGCTTAGCATAGCGCCCGTCCCCTGTGATGCCAGTAGCAGACCCGTATTCTCCAACAGAGCCTCCAAGAATGCCAGTGCAAAGTTGCTGCCCCATCTTTGTGGTAACTCCACCTCCACCCCCAATGCGACCCTCGACTCCCATGCTATCAAGTTTGGAATCTTGCTGAGCACTCTGGCTTTGCTGCCGACTCTTGATTCCCATTCTCCCTTCTCCAGCACACCCAAAGGTTAGAGCACTGGCTTGCTACCTACACCTCACTGTTACAACTCCTCTTTAACTAATCTTCCAGCATTGCTCGGATCACTAATTCTGATCCCTGCTGAGAGGCCCACCCTAACCTCCAAGTTCTTGCACGCAATGCCTAATTGGTGCCCAGGAATGGCAGCCCTAGGTTGATGCCACCTCTGTCTCTCCCCTCCCATAATCCCTCCCTCTTCCTGCAGAACATCCCTGCGTGCCCGCCCTGGCATCTCACCCTCTCGCAGCAATTGCCCCCATCCTAACAGCCAATTTGGTTTTCCACATGGCATTTGCTGTAGATCCACACTAGATCCCCCTGATCTTTGTGCTTGCCGAGCTGTAGATCCACACCGCTAGCTCTCTGTGATTCCTGTGCTTGCATTGCACTACTCACCTGGGTGTCCGCTAAAATTCCTACTAGCTCTCATTTTGTTTTCACTGCATTGGCTTTTTAAAAACTGACTTGTAAATAAGAGTTAAACTGTTTTTTTTATTTTTATTGAGACTGAGTATTGTGTGTGTACAGAAGGGGGCAGCTGACACCGGCCAGCGCAATGACGACTGATTCTAGGGGGCACAGATCCTCTAGAAAGGACGTGTTTGTTGGGTGTGTCATTCCCTCTGCTGCCTCTTGCCTACTTCAATAAATATATTTTAAATATTGGTGTTTTTAGTCCTGCTGTTTATTCCTGTCTCAGTACTCTCGCAATTTGCTAGTGGACAATGCTGGACTTGTTTGTCATTAGTATAATACTATTCCACGTTGGGTTTGAACTTGCCAGGAGCTGGCCGCCATTTACCTCTGCAAATTAACAAGGGGGTCCTGGGAGTCTCTCTGCCAGACATTAGTCCTGGTTGCGAGAGCCTTACCCACATTATTTAGCTCACTATCTTTCACAAAGGAGAAATTTCCAAAACATGTCAGTTTTTGTCCTGGGGTAGTCCAGCCCCTGCTTGTAGCCTAGAAGAGCCTGGTTAGCTTGACACAAACAGTTACCGGGCGTTGCTTAGGAGTGACTCCTCAGACCAACTTGTGCAAGTGAAACACACCCATGTGACATTACCTCCAGCTGTTTAAAAATGTGTCTAAAGGAAAATTAGGACACATCTAGAAGACATGTAAATCATAATGGACAGACGATTATAGTTTGCCTGTCATGGGGAAAGTTAGATTTGCAACTTGCTATGTATTACCTCCTCGTTGCCCAGAGGTAGCCCCAGCTGACTGGGTGATATTGGATATACAGGAGCTACTTGCGATCCCTGGTCAGTATGGGGACACCAGCCACAGCATGCAAAGTCTTCTGTCCTGGCGGAAAACGACTCATACGTGACTGTGGCTCTCGTGGCAGCTATGTGGAGGTCCTGTCGCCCCCCCCACCCCGTTGTCCCCAAGCACACTCTGAGCTACTTCTTGGAAGGTTTGCTCGCATGTAGACCAAATGCAACCTGGCACCAAGTGAGGAAAGCATACCCTTTGTCCTCATGCGTGAGGATGTTCAGTGGCACCCTAGGCTACTTACCAGTTACTTCTTAATATATAAGAAAAAGTAGTATTGTTTTCATAAGATCTCCTCTAAAAGATATGCCAGAGGACCTGCTTTTAAAATAAACGTGTGCTATTCAGACATATCTTTAAAAAAATCCATATTAACTGGCTGAAAGCGCCACCCGGATCGAAGTCAAGCCTTTGGTGTAGCGATATGCAGCATGCATTAAATAGTGCACAGGGACACGTTGCTGTGCCACATCCATTTCTGTCTGGAGCACTAATTCTAGATTGCTACTCAAGTCTTAGTGGGTCATTGCAATGAAGCAGGTTTGCAGTCTGTCTTTTCTTTCCACTATTTTATGGAAAGAAGACGATTTAGTGTATATGTGCTGACTGTGTATATTTTTAAAAACATTTTTTACAGGGGGTGGGACCCTCTCTTCTGCAAGCCCGTTTACCCTCCCCTGAATGAATATAGAGGATGTCACTTCCCTGTGGCTTCGATCCGTGACCTAAGATTTCTGAATTCCGTTGACCAAATTATAGTAACTGAGCAGAATTTGGGGGCAACATGGTTAAAAAAAACTAGAAACAAGCAAATAAAGTAATTCAGTAGCAATAGAGTAGCTGCACGGTATGGATGCATTCAAAAGAGCGGAGATGAAGAAATAGTAATTACACAGTTATTACTACGGTCTCATTTCAAATGTGGAGTCAAGCCACTTTCGACCCCCACAATGCAGAAAAGGGAGACACCTACTAATATCAGAAGTGGAATAACAATGAAATGTAATGAAAGTGCTATAGAGGTTAACATACGACAAAGGATTGCATTTAGTATTCAAACAACTAACACAAGAGTGTTCATAACGGCACTGTATAAATATTGATGGAGATAAATCAAGAAAATGGAAAAAATGTATAGAAGGTAGGAAATAACAGATTAGCACACTCCGAACCTCCCACTACTAATTCCAGAAACCTTCAACCCCTGTCTCTAATAATACCATTGTAAAACTGGAAGTTGCCACGCACCACGAAGCCCGGATACTAAGATACACCACCACAGAGAGGCCTTCGGCACTGTGACGCTGATAACATCCAGGACCTAATAAAGGAAAGCCCAAACCGCCAGTAGGCTAAAACCACTCCAAGCAGCCACTCAGCAAAACAAAGGACCATCACTACAGGAACTCACAACCAGGAATCACAACACAGTAAGAACTTCCCACTCGGCAATCCAGCTCTGGCTAATAATCCAGTCATGAAATAGTTCCACGCTGAGATGGCCCGCCCCAGGAACAACCTTATTCCTGAGATAGCTCTGGCCTGAAACACCTAAGCCCACAGGATAGCTCCGACCTGGGGATAGTTCACACTGCTGGGGAGCCCACGCCCCTTAGGTAGCACAACTCCCGGCCCTTGGGGCACCCCATGCTCTTGGGATAGCCCCCAACCCTGGGGCAAACCCTGCCCCCTGGGACAATCCCTGAGCCCTGGGATAGCCCCCATTCCCTGGGACAGCCATCGACCTACACATCAGCACATTGAACTACCACCGAGACAAAGCCGGGAGCATAGCTCATGGGCAACATGCTCGCCTCGGAAGCAAGACGACACAGAGCAACACAGATTCAATCCCCGGGTCCGCGCTTAGAAACGTCTGGGCATTAAGCATGTTATAAATAACCAATTATAAATAACCAATTACAAAGAAAGAAGTCCCAGGAGGATCTCGCACCCAGAACAAAGGACACATCTGCAACACCTAGGACAAAGCAAGCCACCACACACCTAGAACCACAGGGTGACACTCGCCATTAGATCTAAACCCACATCAACCTTCCCAACCAAAGAAAACAAAAACCATTTAACACTATGGCTCACCTAGTCAGTCAAAACCAACAGAGAATCAAGCAACATCAGAGAGGTGTACAAGCAGGAAGCCTAACAGTGAAAAACAATGCCGTCGCACAACCGACACCACCGTACAACAGCAAGCCACAACAGCTGAACACATCAAGACCACAAACATGGACAAAGAAATAAGAATGTAAAGCAGAACAAGAAAGAGGAAGTAAATCACACCCTCATTGAACTGGAACCACCTATCAGAATTCACAACCCCTCACAATCCCTACCAACCACCACTAAGCAGACTAAAGCTATGGACCAAGACGAGAACAAAAACAGAATATATCTCCCGCTACCTCTCCAACTATAATCCTACCACAATGAATAACAAGCATCCCACAAATAAGGACCCAATGAATCCTAGAATGGACCCAACCAGTCTACCATACTGCATATCACAACACACAGAACCCAGCAATTCCAACAACATTTTCGGAAAAACCCCAACAAGAGTCAGAGCTAAGCTAGATCCCCCAGCCATCCACACCCCTCACCTAACGAGAGACTGGAAAAAAGACCACACAGACAACCAAACACCATACTGCTACGAACCAGGACAAAGTAACCCATCGCTCAACCTAATTGAACTCCTCAACAAAGGGATAGAGGCCCCAATTACACAACCAGCAAATAGCCTCATGCAAGAGAGAACCAAAAATCCCACAGGCACCACTCTATCAAAGATGCAAGAAATGATGCACAACAATGAAGAAGGAAAAAAGGAGACTCTACGCTGCAGTCTACTCAACGTTCGATCCATGGCTAAGCACAAAACAGAAATGTACAACCTCTTAAGCGAAGGCCGTACTGACACACTCTTCCTCACAGAAACATGGCTATCGGATAATAACAAAACAGCCATCCACAAAGCCACATTCAACAACTTCCAACTAATACATTCTAACAGAGAAAACCGAAGAGGAGGGGGGGGGGAAATCGCACTTGTGCACAAAAACCACATCTGATCAACACCACTCCCCTCAACCGACATGGAGGATTGCAAATCACTCCTAATGAACATCAAGCTCAATGGCCAATCCAGCATACTGTTCCTCAGACCGCCATCCTACAACCCCAACTTTGCCACGAACCTCACTGACGCCATTGCCAACCTGTCCAGTTATCATGACAACATAATTATTCTGGGGGACTTCAAAATCTGGCTCAAATAAAAAAATGATACCACAGCAAACTCACTCAGCACCATATTGGAAACCCTCCACTTCAAACAAATAGTAAACGGTGCCACCCACACTGCTATACACACCTTAGACGCAATCTTCTCTGAGATTATTATTAAGTAATTATTTTAGTGTGTAACACACCCAGAGGCCCTCGTGTGCACAAGTAAGATAAACTAAGACTGGGCCAAGAAAGAATCATGAAGGGTAGAGCGGAGTGGAAAAGGAGGCTCTAATCATCAGAGATGGACTCTTGATGGACTCTTGACCGCCGCCCCGCCAATGCCAATTCTATGGAGCGATCACCATATGATCCCATTCACTGTCAAAACCCCAAGCTGCATGGTGCCCACAAATGTAAAACTCCCTGCAACAAACAAAAGAAACTGGAAGAGTCTTGACTGTGAATGCTAACAGAGCACTGGAATCAACCAAACCAAATACCTCCCAGCTAAATAAAATGACTCCGGACTCAGCGGAAGAAAAACTTGGCACCTGGATCACAGACACCCTAGACCAATTAGCACCTGCAAAACTCTTCAAATCCACCCAAAAGAAAATTGCAGCAAGATGGTTCACAGAAGAACTGAGGCAACTCAAAAAAACAAACTGCAAACAGATGACAAATCTAAATTTACAAATCAGCAGTCCCGAAAGCAAAAAAAGCATATTACATTACAAGAATCTAATCTGCAACAAACCCACAAAAAGAATTATTCAAAATCATGAAGGAAATTAAAAACCCAAACTTGTGTAACAAATTTGTCATACCATCACAATCTCTATGTTACAACATTACAACCCATCTATGAACAAAAATAGAAGATATACAACAGACCATCGATGCAAACCGCCCTGCTGACAAAAGTGGCCCAAGAAACGTCATAAACCAGCAGGCCACCAACCACCACAACACTCAATCGCTTTGGACCTAAGACACCAAACTTGCCAGATCCCCCAGTGACCCATGCCCTTCAAGCATCTTTAAAAAACTCCTCGGCCACAAAATTCCAGCCTCATACTTCTGACTATTAATGAACCTATCCCTAAACATGGGAATTACCTAAAACGTTCCAATCAGCATACATCAAGACCCCGCTAAAAAACAAAACAGGAAATTAAGACCCTACCAACAACCGACCCATATCAAATCTACCTTACCCAGGAAAAATCCTTGAGAACCACATCTACAAAGTACTGCTCAACCATATAGAAAGCAATGGAATACTCGACCGCTCCCAAGTCGGCTCCAGACCCATGAGAACAACATATGGGAGGACCTAAAAATAAACGCAGACAACAGCACCCAAACGGCCCTCATACTACTAGACAGATCCTGCCGCCTTCGACGCAATCAGACACACAACATTAATACAGAGACTGGAAGAATGCAGTATAAAAAACTCTGCACTACAATGGCTGAAATCTTTCCTCACCAGCCGAACAGAAAGAACACACTGCCATTTACATCTAAAAACAAAAATATCACCTGCGACGTACCACAAGGATCAAGCCTCTGCTTGCTCCTCTTCTTCATCTACATTAACCCCCTAATGAAACTCATTCAAACCCATGGACTGTCCGCCTACAACTACACAGATGATACCCAACTTCAAGATAACATCCACTAAAGATCCAAACAACACCCTCACCAAATGCCTCACTGACATATACACCTGGATGACAAACAACAATCTCAAGCTGAACCCGACTAAAACAGAAATAATGATCTCCCATCCAGAAGACATCGCCACACAGACATACCTGAGCTGGCCACCATACATGGGAACCCAACCAGAGACATAGTCAGTGATTTTTTTTTTTAAACGGGGAATTCTCATGGACAACAGACTTTCTCTAGATCCACAAGTCAACAAAGTAGCAAATAAATGCTTCAACGTCCTGTGACCAATAAGGGATACTGCCCTACCTCAGCTTCCCACACAGAACCCTTGCAATCATCTCCTTGGTACTATTGAGACTAGTCTACTCAAACAGCCTCTACCTTAAATGCCAGAACGCCTCACAAAAAGCTGCAACGCATCTTAAATACCGCAGCTAGACTACTCCCGAGACTAAAAAGAAGCAAACACATCACACCAGCCCTGAGAAGTCTACTTTGGCTACCATGCATTCACTTTAAAGCCCTCTTCATTGCACACAAATCACTACGGGACAAGGAGCCACATTCCTCCAGGCTAAAATCAACCGCTACCACCCAGGAAGAAACCTAAGACCAAGCAATGACATCCAAATAGAAAAAAACTCTATGAGAAAAGTAAATTCTGAGGAATCACATTCTCCTATTTTATAGCCAAACTGTGGAACTCGGTACTGAAGGAAATAAGAATGACGATAGACTACCTAACTTTCAGAAAACAATTGAAAACCTGGCTATTCAACTAACTGAGACAAGCATAAGAATGAACAGCTACACTACACAAACCATACTCTAAGACCAAAGCAAACATGGGACAATACAGATTGAAGAACCAACAATAAAACAACCAAACACCCAGAGTCAAACAGAAACCAACTAACCACCCTCTTTTCCACACCCACATACTTCTCCTCTACTACGCACGCCCAAAAGGGCAAGCAAAACTACACATAAAACACCCACCCACCACAAACCACGACAAAACCAAACATCTGCAAAGGACCCAGTCACTGCACGCTACCCCCTCCAGACACAAGCCCAGTGGGACAACAACGCACACCAAGAAAGGTGACCAGCACAGACTCCAGTTTCTCCTGGTTAGGCAAGCATCAACAGAAGAGCACAACTTCTGTCCTATCTATCACTAACAAACTGCACCCACTTTTCTTACAGTGCCATGTAAGCGCCTGGAGACCAAGAAAATGTCAGCGGTGCACTGTATAAATCAACATAACAAGTGTAAGTAAGTTTAAGATGTGAAAAAAAAATCAAATCAAGTTTTGTTTCATATTGAGAAACGAGCTACAACCATCAGTCGAAGAACGTAATTATGGTATCTCTAGAGAACTAACAAATAATCTATTCTAAGATGGTCAGTTTGCAAGCTTTCAAAGCCACAAATGTCTTAGTCTGATGGAATTAGTGCAAAGTTACAGAGGTCAAGTGGGCCAGACTTCTATTACTTTTTTCCCCACACATGGAAAACAAGCTTGGTTTGGATCTACGGAAATGAGTAGAATCAAAAGACATCCAGGCTGTGCCAGACTTGGCTTTTGGGAAAAGGTTGTTGCAATGAAGTGACTTTGGGCAAGGACAGCTCTCAATAGGAGGAAATAGAGATTTGCATTCTTCTGTAGATAGAGGTGCATCTGCACCCAGAAAGCTAAAACCTCCAAGGAACACTCATGTACTCCAAGGTGGGCCCCCAGTGATAGGAAGCACCATGAAACTGGGTTTAGGTCATAGTCTTACTCTTCTTTGCAACAGTGTCATCTATGGGGCACTCGTCCAGGACCCAGCAGCACCAGTGACGAGAGCTGGGTGCTAGACAGTTTCAAGAGGACGTACACTAGAGTTTATGGCAAGACCACCACACTCACCAACTGTGGTGTTGAACAGTCTGCAGTTAGGTCAACTGCAGCAGGGAGTTTGAAGGCTCCTTATGGAAGGGTCAGTGGAACTTGTGCCCCATGGTCACAGAGGGTAAATATTTTATTCATGTAAGTGACTAAATTCAGCAATCCAACTAAGTCAATGCCTAGTCTGGGATGCCCAATGGAAGCCCTTATTTATATATTTTTATGTCAAGTTCTTAAATCTGGATGATGAACCCTTATATAACGCCCCTCTCTTTGAATCTCCCTGACCTCACTGAGCCAAGAAGTAGGTTTGTTTTGCAAATTAAAAGATTTATTTGAGGAATTAAACAATATATATATCTATCGCACTTTTATGAAAAATAATATTTGATAATACACTTATGAATATAATGGTGATTAACAATGGGTAATATTACAAAAGCACACTCTCTTTATTCAATGAGGAGTTGGTATAGAAAGGATAAGGTAGCAGAGAATACTTGTATGGTTTCTAGGAAAGCGAGATGGGAAAGAATGCAGCACAGAAATAAACTTGATATGGTTTCAACAAGAGATAATATGATCACTTTTTCCCTCGTGACAACTCGCTCCCCCACCTTAGGCAATATAAAGAGATGGAAAGGAGAGCACACAGTTTTCAGGAATACAATCAAAATGCAGTTCAAATTCCAGTTTCCCCCAGCAAGCTTAGAGAAAACCAGTATGCTTTTAAACGGGCAAAATACTTTTAAAGGTGATTGCAATGAAGTGAAAAATAAGCTAAAAATTATTTAATTCACTAAAGGAGATTCAGGGTAGGTCATAGTGACTTTGAATTGGTACAGGTCAACACTAGCAATGATTCATGAGTGATTATCAGGTTGAAAACGAAATTCAGCAGTTGCAAGCAAAAGACATACATTTTGACAGGAGCTAATATTTCAATGCGCTGCACTTTTTCCGAGTGCGTAAAGCGCGATTACAGAACAATTATGATGGAAAGCTGCGGATCTTAGCTTTACAATGACAGTTAAATCTCGCTTCTAGGACGTACGGTTCAAAAGATACGGACGTTTTTGTGGAGATATATTTTCAGAAATAAAATAAAAGGTTTCAGAATGTCAAATGGCGCTTTACAGATTTGGAATCAACAGGATGGACACACGATTTCTATGCAGTTCTGGAAAGGTTGAAATGGTTTAAATAAGATCATTTTAGACTAAGAGATTGGTTCTGTACAGTTCTTAGACTGGATACTCACTCCTAGTTTTGGACTGGAATGGGCCTGGGACTGCACTCTCGCCACCGGACGGTCTCTGGCACTGGTTCTGCTCACAGCGTGGCCTCTGGTCTGCTATCGGCACTGCACAGCGGTCTGGTCTGGTCGGTCTGGATACAGCACTGCTCTCTTTGGATCTCGGTTCTGGCCCGGGGTTCTGGGCCAGAAGCGAACAGCACGGCAAGGCTGTTGAATAGTTTGGTTAGGTTGCTGGATTCTGGGGCCTCTGAAAAGGATTCAGCTTGTGGATTAGGCCTCTTTTTTCCAAGGTTCTAGAGTTTAGTTCTAGAGTTTGGTTCTGGAGTCTATCTGGAGTCTAAATTCTGGAGCCTGTGGTCCTTCTGGATCTATCTGGATCTGGAGTCTTCCGGCAAAGTGCTTTGCAAGAAATCAGTTGAAGTGGAAAGTGAGTGTCCCTATCTGGGTCTCAGTGGTTCTTTTTATGTGTTTCCAAAGGGGGTGTGGAGGCTGACTTTCTATGCCCAACCCACTAAGGATTTGATAGGTTAGAGGATTCCCTGTGACCTGACTGGAGAACGGAGTAGTGAGTCAGAATGGGTCCTCAGGCATCATTTTTATGGCTGAAGGAAAGAACACTCCCCTTTGGTTTCTCAAGAAAATCAATTTTTCATAATCAAACATGTTTCCAAGATACGCAATTTGTTGAGAATACATATACATATCACAAATTAATTAAGACAGGTCTCTGTTCAACCCTGCTCTTTCTAAGAGCTTGGGTTCAGAAATGACAACTTATTCGCGATTTTAGTGGGTTTCGCAATATTGGTTTTGCACCAAATCTTACACAGAGGTACACCCCCTCTCTGGGCATATTCCAGTAAGTTTTCATTTTTCTAGCATAAACACAGTGTCTACAATATTAATAAATCCAGGAATTGGTGTCAGAACATCGTACGGATTCCAGCTTAGTCTCAAATTGTGAGTGCATTTGTCATATTAAGAATCCCTAAGTTGTACATTTCTGTCAGCTTGATACAATATTCTATAAGCAATTTAATAAAACATACATTTGCCTCCAATTCAGTACACCCATTGCTTTGTCCCCGCCCCTAGAAGCTTGGCTTGAATCAGAGGTCACATGTCTTGTTTTTCCTAGAGCAGTGTTGACAGTTACACCTCAAATCAGCATATTCTATTCATCCAAAAGCCCCCATTGTTCCTTCCTCCGGGCTGCAGGGAAAATCTCCTCCCTCTTAATCAACAGGACCATGCAATTTCCTGCCTTTTGGTGTAGGGCCTGGGAAGAGTAGGTGCGAAGAGTTCTCATAGACAAGCAAGCCTTTTGAAGTCTCAGCTAACTCAGGTTACTCTTTAGCTTCTGAAATACAGGTCTCCTGTCAGAATTTAGATCGCCAGCGCCGGTCAGTGGCGAACACCGATACTGCACCCATTTTGACAACTGTATCTTTAAAAGGGGATTTTACTTTGATAGCATATGATTCTTGCTGATATTGTATTGATGTGGATTCTTGCAGTAGAGTAATGTAGAACACCCAACAAGAAGTTGTATCCTTTTGGTGGTTTTAGGCAGTGATCTCCTGTGTTCACTGACATGGCAAAAGTGGGTGGCAGCCTATTTTTCAGATTTTTACTGTGCATTTTTGGATGATCTCCGGCGAGCAGCATGCTTTCCGGCGGCCATTATGATGTTTCCGCTGCCAGTAATGCACTGCGATGTTGCAGGGCTTGGATGAGTGGGTACAAACATCCCACAGTAAAGAAAAAGAATGTTGCTTGGTGGTCCATATTAGATCTGCACCGCCTCAACAAATTTATCAAGCAGCTCAGGTTCAAAATGACCACGTTGCAGCAGATCATTCCATGGATAGAAAAAGGGGAATTTCTAGCCTTGGTGGACCTGGACAATGCTTATTTCCACATCCCCATTCACCAAAGGCACATATGCTACCTCAGATTCACAGAAGGAAAGCAACATGATGAGTTCTGCGTCCTACCTTTCGGACTCCAATCCGCGATTTATGTGTTCACAAAATGCTTGGTGCCAGTTGACACCCATCTGCGAAGGGCAGCAGTTCAAGTAGACCCATATCTCAATGACTGGCCGATGAAAGGGCCCTTGCTAACGTAAGCCCAGACTAGCATGCAACAGACAATGCAATCCAATGATCTAGGATTTTATATCAACACTGCAAACTCGGTCCTCTCGCCAGCTCAAACCTGGTCACTTCCAAGGAGGGTTGTTGGATACACCTGTGCCTGTAATAATACCATACAAGGAAAGGGTCTTTGATCTTTCAGCACTGGCAACATGTTTTTCCACCAAGACAACCTGCACTTTGCAGGAATTGAAATCCCTCCTGGGCATGATGTCCTGTATTTATCTTGTGCCCCACTGCAGAATGTCGTTGCACCCACCGCTATCCACAAGCACCTGTGATGACCTCATTGAGCTAAGCCAGCATTTCCGGACAAACAAGAAGAATTTGGTTAAAGGGATGTCATTATAGTTGCCCACGGTACGGACGCCGCCCTAGTTGAGTGGGCACCTCACCTAAATCAACTGCAAGTGAAAAGCGTGTGGTCTGCAGTAGAAGTCAATCTGCACATCAATGTGCTGGAGCTAAGGGCTATCCGCTTGGCCCTCGGATCTTTTTTTACAAATGCTCAGGGAATGCACAGAGACCATGCAGAAGGACAATAACACATCCCATGCATTGTACAAGCAAACAGGGTGGCACCAAACTGTCCATGCTGTCCAGAGAGACCAAGTGCACATGGCAATGGGCCCTGACACACAAGATCTGGTTCAGAGCGGAGCACTTGCCAGTGAATATGAATGCCCTTTCCGACTGCCTCAGCAGAGAATACACAATGTCCCACGAGTGGGAGCTCGACGAGGCACAGATCTAGAGAGTGCTCCAAGCTTGGGGCAGGCCAGGCACAGACCTCTTCACAAACAAAGAAAAGTGACAATTTTTTTGCAAGCAGGTTGTGAGAACCAGACTCTCTGGGGAATGCATTCAAGATCCTGGGAGCGGATTAGTCCTGTATCCATTTCCTCCTATCCCCCTTATCACCAGAGTGCCCAGACGTGTCAGGGAGCAACCCTGCAAGATGATATTGATAGTCCCAGTGTTGGCAAGACAAATATGATACCCCATCTTACATGGGTGTAATTTTAAGGGGAGGACAAGGGTGTTTGTCCCCTCAACTTTTGTTGCACACCATTTTGTTCCACTCATTTGGCAGGGTCCCATTTCATTTAGATGTCATTGCCTCCCACCGCCCAACATTTTCAGCAGAGCTACTCCATTACCATCTTCACCAAGATGTCATTAACTGAGTCAATTCAACTTAAGCTGCATCCAGCACTTTTGATGAGGCAATGAGGTCACTCATGGCGTGGTTCCTGAACATGGCAGATACAGGCATTTGAATCTCTCTGCAGAATATATGATGTTCCTGCAGGACCGAGGACTCCCAATACATGCAGCACTTACTCAAAAATAATGGAAACGTTTCGTGCTATGATGTGTTAGTAAGGGTCTGGACCGATATGAAATCATAGTGCCACAGCTATTTCCTTATTTACTGGAGCTGGCTTATGTCGGCGCCTAATTTAATGTTCATCTAGCAGTAGTTCTGTTCTACACAAAAGGCCCTTAATCATTGTTGTTCTTTGCGCTCCCTGCGATTAAGACTTTCTTAAAGGGGTTCTCCAGCATGGGGTCTGGCATGGATTCACATGCTCATGAATATTCCCCGTCGTTAGGCTCGGAATCCTCGGTAAAATAAAAAACTGTTTCACTTTCACTTTAAAACTGTATTTCTCTTGTAAACCAATCACTGTCCTCTGGGCCATACTGCTCCCACCCAATGATAGCCCTCTTCCTAAACTCCACCCCTGGTGGGCATCTTCAGATCTTTACTGCACGCTTCAGTCCTCAAGTTGCTCTCTGAGCTATTTTGGGGTTTTTTCAGATTTTTATCCAAAATAGAATGTTGATTGATTGTTGCTTAAATATATTCGACGAAGGACAGATGCCGGCAGCGGGGATCTGCTACTAGCGAAGATCTTCATAAGCTGTAATGATAACCTTGCTTGTTCCTATCTGTAATATGCCTCTTACTGATACCATGCCTGTAACTAAGCTCATGCAAGTAACAGCGCCTCAATGCCCCTGGGCTGCTTGCGCGCTATACAAATTTAAATAAATAAATAAATGTTGGATCGCCATCGAAGTTTCGCGAGGGCCCGGCCTTGGGCCTACTTTGTGCCTTTTCAGACATGAGTGAGTGAGTCAAACTCTGCATGAAGTGTGGATTAAGGAACGTCTTCGTGGAAGATCGGCATCACAAATGCTTATATTGCCTGCATCCGACCCACGATGAAGAGGGATGCGAAGTATGCCGTGGTTTTTTCGAAGAAAACCAAAAAAGACCGCTACAGCAGACTGTCCCCATGGCTCAAGTCGAGCAAGGTCACTCACTCATCTGCGGGGCAGAGACAAGCCTCATCTAGGACTGGCCAGTCCGAGGAGAAAACTACCACTGTGAGGAGGTAGGGATCCTTTGAGGACGCCCCGCTCACGGGGGTCCAAGAGAAGGCCAAGCTCTGCGTCGCTGGGTTCGCTGCTGAAGCGGGACCCGAGTCAGGCAAAAGGCGACCTCTATGGTGAGCCTAACATCGAAAGGGTCCTCTTCAAAGAGGAAGTGCCCAACCCCGCAAAGCTCTGTGTGTCTGCGTATAAACTGACAAAGGACAGGTCCGGGGAGGACTTGTTGGAGCTGAGAAAGACCTCACAGAATGCCAGGTCAACTGAGTCGTTCACGGCACAGTCGACAAAAGCAGTGATGAGCTCATCATTGTCGAAGTCAACCACACTGTGATAGCGCTGAAGGGAGAGTGGGTCAGCGAAGGAGGTGGCGGCCACTCCATGGGTGTCCTTACCCCTGAGGCGAGATACAGCTACGGAAGCAGCGACGAAGGCAGCAACCACTCTGGGGTCAGGGATGAACCTGGAGACCGCACGGACCCATAAGCCTCCTGAGAAGGAGAGAGAGAGAGTCCCTCCGGTGGAGCTTACCCGGTATGTGGATCAGAGGGCTATGCCAGACAGACCAGAGCAGATCTACTTGAGTACCGATGAGGACAATGATATGCAGGATGATTGTTACATGGATCACAAGGGGTCTCCTGCTTGCAAGAGGATGCGCATCAGCCCAGACCCGACTTTGCTGGCTCCGATCACCCCTAGACATAGGGACATGTCGCTGGATATTCTAACAACCCTGCACACTGGTCACCCAAATTCAGCAGAGGATGCCTCCAGGACCTATGCATTCACGGGACACGCAGGAGCCCCCGAGGCTAAGATTGCAACCGCGAAAGAAAAAGGCCAAAGGGGGCACTGGTCCTAGCCATCATCCGACTCTTCCACTACCACCTCATCGCAAATAGACCTCACCCAGAGCCCTGGACCCGCATACAGACACGGGCACGGACACAGCCACCACAGCCATGGGCACGGACAAAGACTTCATTGCAGCCGACGGGGAGGCACTGCACACGGACGAGCCCCATAGGGCCTCCACACTCGACGAAGTTGGATCCTTTCATTCCGTCAGGCCCCACAGATGTTTGTTAACCCCAAAGGAGACCAATAACGAAGGCTTCCTATACCAATGGAGTCGAGAAGAAAGACAATCATGTCTGTTCCCTTTCTGGAAAACATCTGGGGCCTGGCGCTAATGAAAAACCCCAGTATGACCCTGACCAAGCGGGACAGGCTGCAGAAGAAGTACAGGGTCCTGGATTCAGCACCCAGGTGCTTGAGGTCTCAGCCCTCGCCTGACTTGGTGGTCTCGGCAGCAGCCAGGAAGTGATCAGCGAACCAGTCGTCGGCAGCCATGGTACCTCCAGACCAGGAGGGGAAGAAGCTGGATGCAATGGGCAAGAGCATTATTTACATGGCAGCCTCTACCATCAAGGCAGCTAATGCCCTAGCCATCTTGCCCCGATAAGACCGGGAACTATGGTTCAAGTTGGGTCCCATTCTGGACTTCCTGCCCGGATACAAGAAGGTTGAGGGACTGGAGCCCTTTTAGGAAGGGGAGGTGGCCTTGGATCACACCATCACGGTGCCAGTGGACATCATGGACACAGGCTTCCACCAGATGGAGAACGGGGTGTCCCTGCGTCGTCAAGGTTGGTTGAAGGTAACTAACTTCCGCCCGGACATTCAGACTAAAGTACTGGATATGCCGCTCGATGGGGAGAACCTCTTCTTTTTAAGCGATAAAGACCGACACGGGGATGGCACGCTCCTTGGGAACTTTGCAGCAGCGACGGTCGTCGTCTTTTCGTTCTTCCATAGGTAAACCAGGAAGATCCTCCAAAGGACATAATATGCCGCACTGACAACCCCCAAGCTCCTCCTTTCAAAAAGCATACAGGGGCCGCTCTCAAGGCAGCAGAGGTCAGCGGCGGTGCCGCCTGCAGGACAGAGCACCGACCCCCAAGCAGGCCTGAACCGGTCGGGCCCCCACATATGCACCCCAGTGGGAGTACGGCTGGCGAAATTCATCGGCACGTGGGAGAAGATCACCACGGACAGATGGGTGCTGGACACTCTCTGACAGGGCCACACCTTGGAGTTCCAACGCAGGTGTCCTCGTATTCCACAACAAGAACAATTTATAAAGAACAGAAATTTCTAGTCACCTGGAGTTGAAGCTAACAAAGTTAAATGATGTTCCAAAAGTCATATTTGTTATATCGTGAGGCTTTTTTATTCCAAAATGATCCTCCAAAAGTTTTTCATAAATGATAGTGCCCTCAACACGTGTTTCACCAAATCTATTGGCTCATCAGTAGGGATTTGTAACAAAAAATTGAATTCAAATTCATTGATCATGTATAAACATGCATAAAAAAAAAAAAACAGGAAAGATAATATACATCTAGTGTATATCTCTAGCAATGTAGAAGCAAAGAAACAATATTTGTTTCACGAAATGACATTTGGTGCAAAGTTAGGTTCACAATCTTGAGAAAAACAGGCAGTAGATTCACTTGAGAATGAAGGTTGACATATAGTTAGCATATTTCCTTGTTATGCGTAATATTAGTAATCTCACCTAATAGTTAAATATTCACTTTCATTAGAAAAGATTGGCCCATGGATGTTAGATTCCAATTTGGTTTGTATTTGGAGTGGTCTTGGTAACGTGTGTGATTAGGGTTTTCCTTGTACTGTTTTACCCCAATCGGAGTTTCTAAGAAGAAGACGAAAAGATGAGGTGCTATTAGGGTGAATGTCAATTGTAGTTAAAGAGTCTGTGTATCAGAGAGGATATTCCCATGTATGCGTATTGAATTTAACAAGCAAATAAACGAAAAACGTTATTTTTACCTTTAGAGTCTTACGGTTGAGACTTGAGAGCTTCTGATAGTCATCCTCTTTCCTTGTTTCTAAAGTCGGTTGGGCTTGTTTTACATTATATTGCCTGTGCAGCGTGATCACGTGCACGTTGACGTTACCATGGCGCTGTCATGATTCCTGCCCCTCATGTCCCCAGCCCTCCAAGATGTCAAGCTGGAGCCAGGCCACGATCACCTACATGGCCCTCAAGGGCCTCTCCATCCCTCCAAAGACCCACTTCGAGTCAGACTTGGCGCTTGTGGCACCAGACTCACTCACTCCCATAGGATAACATTGGGGATTGGACTTGCAGTGCATTGATGGGGACAAGATGGATGCCCCCACATATTTCGGTTCCAAGAACGGCATGTGCGGTCTAGTGTTTTGGGTGTGGTTCAACCCAGAGACACCTGGGATACCCAGAGACTATTTAAGCCACACCCAGGCTGAGAAACATGCTTTGCGTTTTCTGCACCTGCAGCGTGACACTCACCGTGTTCGGATCGGTCTCCAGTAGGCCCGCATCTTTCTTCTGCGCTCAGCTCCTGCAAGAACAAGAACACCGTTAGGAACAGCCTTACCTTGCGGCGCTTCCGCCCATCATTCATCGCTCCTTCTGTTCTGCGGGCATCTTCGGCGGTGTCATTCCCATCCCAGCACACTGCTTCCTAAGGAAAAGGGAAAAGAACAGAAAAAAGGCATTAGTAAGCATTCTGCGAATCTTCGCTTATTTTTAAATACTGTACGAGCTTCAAACGCTTACCTGAATCCCAGCCGCTCTGGGGGAACTCTGTCTCCGGAACTTCTCATCCATCTGCAAGAGAGAAAAGGCACTCCAGGTTAGCGTGGAAACATCTAGAGGTGCTGCATACCGCGCTTACCCACTGCATTTGTTCTTCATAACCGGCATCCACGCTGAACACGTCGCTGCACCTAAAAGACACAGAAAAAGAACTCGGTTCAATGCAAATACGAAAGGGGTGCATCGCACTCTGTCACCTTCAGCGCTACTCATCTCAGCAGCACGCCGCCACCCCTGGACGCCGGCCATCATCTAAGGAAGGAAAGGAACGAAGTTAGAGAACTGTTCAAAAGACTCATTATACTTACCTGTCGGACTCTTGCCAGTGAACTAACTAGGCAGCAACAAGCCTGCATCAATCAACGCAACTCTGCGCTGAAAGCAGGACGGAGAGCACACTATCCAAGAAAACAAGGTGAGCTGTGGATCAAAGGGAAGGGTTGGACCCCGGGGAAGAAGGGGTTCAAGCACACAGAGACAATAGGGAGTTAAACTCTACCAATCCTGTGTTTCAGGCCCAGTCTCCAGTCGAATAGCCTCCAGGGAAGGGTTCGAGGTCGTAAGAGGTCAGAACAGGCTGAGTGATGTCCCAGTGGATACCAGGTGAGCGTTACAGAACGCAAAGACTCACATCAAAATCCACCTGGGCGTCATGGAAACGTCAGAAACCGGCCAGTTAGCCCACATGTTGGGGCAGCTATGTTCCGAAGTATATGCAGCCAGGCAGGAGACCAACACCCTGAGGAGAGAGCTGATAGTAGCCAAAGAACGCACTGATGATTTAAGCCGGCAACTTCTCCAGTCACAAGCAGGGCATGCACCATTGCCGGGAAGCATGCCCTCGATGCCAGCGCCATCAGCCAATCCCGTTCAGATAACCCTTTGTGGGGCAGTTCCCTTGGCCCCGCCCGAACGATTTACGGGGGATCCCAAGAGGTTTGCAATGTTAATGAACCAGTGCCGCCTGCACTTCCTTTGTAGGGCAGGGGCCTTTCCGAATGACCAATCACGGTCGCTTTGGTGCTATCCTACCTGAGTGGTAGCGCCGCTGACTGGTCTGTACCCTTTGTGGCCCAAGACGATCCTTTGCTGCATGACTTCAGGGCTTTCAGCAGGAGATGGAAAAGCTGTTCGCCCGTCGTAGTCATGGGCAGGCATTAGACAACGAACTTCTGTCCCTACGCCAAGGGAATCAAGACCTATTAACATACATAGCCACGTTCAATAGACTCATAGTTGAAGCAGAATGGCCAGTGGAGAAGTGAACCATGTTATTTCATCGAGGGTTGCGGGGGAGCTCAAGGATGTTCTCACACAAGTAGTGAACCCCCGAAAGGCTGCTCAGAATTCATTGACCTTGTTGTTCAACTGGATCATAGGTTGCAGGACCGAAGAGCAGATCGAATCAGACCGGACCCTCGCCCTATGTATGTGCGTTCAAAGGACAATACTTTCAGGGGAACCAATGCAAATCAGGGGGTCAGATCCCCCTTGACTAAAGCGGAAAGGGATCAAAGGAGACAGCAGCAGTTATGTCTGTACTGTGGAAGGTCGGGTCATTTCCTTAAAGAGTGCCCTGTGAAGCCACCAAGGAGGATGGAAGATACCATCAAGGAATCGGAAAACCCCCCAGCCCGGCAAGTGTAGGGGTCCACTTGTCGAGCGAAGAAAGTGAACTACAGACCTCCCATTTTGCACTATCTGTGGTCTTGATCAATCACCAACAACCATCTCGGATGCACAAAGTAAGAGTGTACAAAGACAGTGGAGCCGTTGGAAATTACATCAACCTGATCTTGCGGCAAAGTTGGGGCTTCCGTTACGCCCTAAATCAACCACTGACACTGTTACCACTGTCGACGGCACGGAAATAGCTTTTGGTCCAGTATCCCAATGCACTGCAGCTTTAACCCTTCTGTGCCAGGATGGACACCAAGAATCTATCGTTTTCGACCTCATTAAGGCACCACAGTTCCGGTTGATTTTGGGAATGCCATGGTTGGTAGCTCACAATCCTCGAATCGATTGGCGAGCAAAAGAATTGGCCTTTCCCGAGACTTGCGCCCAAACATGTTATCGCCAAGAGAAACAACCAATAGACACCAGAACCTCCACGCTTGCAACTGTGGCAATCGGCACCCTACCAAGTGAATACCAGGACTTCCAAGATTTCTTTCAGAAAGAACAGGCTAATACCCTGCCACCGCATTGACCATATGATTGCCAAATCGACCTGATACCCGGCGCACAAATCCTTTGTGGGAGAATTTACGCACACACGGAACCAGAAAACCAGCACCTGAAGGCCTATCATGACCAATACCTGGCCAACGGGTTCATCCGTCCCTCGAAGTCTCCAGCAGCCAGTCCTCTATTCTCCGTACCGAAAAAGGAGGGGGACTTGAGAATGTGCATCGACTATCGCGCACTGAACCAGATTACTGTAAAAAATCGCTACCACCTGCCACTGATCCCTGAATTGCTTGATCAAGTCAAAGATGCCCAAATCTACACAAAACTAGACCTCAGGGGGCATATAACCTTGTTCGCGTAAAACAGGGGGACGAATGGAAAACCGCTTTTCGCACCAAATACGGCTTGTATGAATATCAGTAATGCCCTTTGGCCTTTGCAACGCGCCTGCTGCATTTCAATACTTCATGAACGATGTCCTACGGGAATTGATTGATGTCTGTGCTGTATTGCATTCTTGGTGAGGGACTGTTTGTGATGACACCTGCTGCAGTACCTACGCGCCCCGTTAAATTAAAAGGGTTTGTCCATGAGAGTTGAGGTGATGTTAAAGATCTTGCGTCGCACCAGGTTTAGCTACTACGGAGACTTAGAGTCCCTCCACTCCGTTTGTGACAATATATAATGGTTGTGTTGAGCTATCCCTTGATAGTGCGCCGAAAAATAATGGAATGGCAAGTAGTGATGATTAATCAATTCCTGTTTATTTTTGTGATGTTAGAGCCTTTGTGGATACACGTGTTTTGGCAGAGCTGCCTTTATCGAATCCAGGCTATATAGATAGCTCATAAGTCACTGCATAATGCATAAAGGTGCTGAAGTTCACAGGGATGAATCCCTCCTGATACAAAGAAGTCCTCCGTATGTACGAGTGTCCTGTGGACTCAACACATTATATAATGTCTGTGCTGTAGTGTACATCGACGATATCCTAGTATATTCCGCACCAAAGCAGGACCACGCTAAACATGTCCGATCCGTATTGGAGAAACTCTGTCAACACCAGCTCTACGCCAAGCTCGAAAAGTGCTCATTCCACGTCTCTGAGGTGGAATTCCTGGGCTTATTCTCAGCCCGAATGGAATCCAAATGGATGTACACAAGGTAGATGCTATCCTGAACTGGCCATCCCCAAATTCATTCAAGGGGGTTCAAAGTATGCTGGGTTTTGCAAACTTCTACCGCCGGTTCATCCCAGGATTTTCGCAAATCTTGCATCCCATCACGTCATTACTAAGGAAAAGCAACAAAAAGTTCCAGTGGACAACAGAAGCTGAGGAGGCTTTCCAGGAACTCAAAGCAAGATTCACATCTGCCCCAATCTTAGGCCACCCTCACCCTGATCTCCCATACCTGGTGGAAACGGACGCCTCAAGCATGGCTATGGGAGCCGTCCTCTCACAAAAGGACTCCGAAACGGGCCAGTTACACCCTGTTGCTTTCTGGTCGCGTAAATTCACACCCCTGAACTCAATTACGCTATCACAGACAAAGAACTCCTGGCCATTAAGTCAGCCTTTAAGGCATGGCGGCACTACCTCTTGGGCACCAGATACACAATCACTGTAATAACTGACCACCGAAACCTCCAGTACCTAAAAACAGCAAAGGCCCAATCCTCACGACAACTACTTTGGGCTCTTTTTTTGCTGAATATGACTACGTGATTACATTTCGACCAGGGGTGAAAAACGGGAATGCTAATGCCCTTTCCCGTATGGGGGTGGAAGAGCAAGGGTATCAGACCCCTGACCCAATAGCAATCATCCCGAGTGACAAGCTCCTAGGAATCACAGCAACCATAACTCAGAAAGAATTTCATGAAGAAATCCAAAACATGATGAGTCCGGAGCAATTACAAGCGTGGAGTGCACAAGGCGAACATTACATGATAAAAGATCAGTTGCCCTACTTCAGGAATCGTTTATTCTTACCAAACCAAGAACTACGAGAATAAGTCATGTCCGGTTATCATAATTCTTTGATCGAGGGCCACCCCGGAATCGCTAAAACCCTAGCCAAGGTAAAACGAAATTATTGGTGGCCCACGTGGCGTAAAGACATTATCCAATTCATCCTATCTTGTGGAGTGTGTGCTCAAAACAAGTCATCCAAGCAGAAACCGGCTGGGCTATTAGAACCATTGGAAATCCCACCAGCACCCTGGCACACGTTGTCCCTCGATTTTATTACTGACTTACCACCCAGTCAATGGTTTAACACTATTCTTGTGGTCGTGGACCTATTATCAAAAATGCCACGTTTCATTCCTCTTAAGGGGCTCCCAAATGCTTCCACTCTGGCAAAGGTATTTCTTGAAGGCATCGTACGGCTCCATGGGTTTCCTTCAGTTTTGGTCTCAGACCGAGGTACTCAATTCGTATCTAACTTCTGGAGAAAATTCTGCTCTATGGCCCAGATCGACATCCGGCTATCCACCAGTCGCCATCCCCTAACGGATGGTCAAACTGAGAGGACAAATCAGACGCTCGAGCAGTATCTGCGTTACATGTTACATCAAGTGGAAGGAAGCTGGTTCAACCTATTATGGATAGCTGAATATGCTTATAATAATTCCCTACACACCAGCACTGGGCAGACACCCTTTTATACCATGTATGGCAGGCACCCATGTACTTCTGAGTTGGACGTTCCTACAACCCTGAAAATGCCAGAAGTCAAAACCTTGCACACGACCATTTCTCAAACTTTTAAAAGGGCAGCTGAACACCTACTTCAAGCTAAGAATCGCCAAAAGAAGTTTGCTGATCAACACCGAGCAAAGGCCCCCAACTACCAAGTGGGAGACAAAGTCTGGCTGGCGTCTAAACACGTGTCCATTAAAGGAGCCCAAACTTTCCATCCAAGATACCTGGGTCCATTCACCGTCACCTCCGTGATAAATCCTGTGGCGGTCAGACTAGCTTTGCCGTCAAACATGCAGAATCATCCTGTGTTCCACGTGTCTCTCCTTAAACCTGTTCAACCTGGGACCCGGGTAGCAACGCCACCACAGCCAGTAGTAGTCACCGGGGAGCCAGAATTTGAAGTCAAGGACATCCTAGATTCAAAGTACGTCAGATCCAAATTATACTACTTAGTAGACTGCAAGGGGTATGGTCCACAAGATAGGACCTGGGAGCCTTGTGAGTACATCCATGCACCTCGCTTGCATAGACGATTTCATCAAAACCATCCAACCAAACCAGGACCAGACAGACGAGCCACCTTGAGAGGGGCCTTGGGGGGGGGGGGGGGTGTTAGTGCTGTCATGATTCCTGCCCCTCATGTCCCCAGCCCTCCAAGATGTCAGACTGGAACCAGGCCATGATCACCTACATGGCCCTCAAGGGCCTCCCCATCCCTCCAAAGACCCACTTGGAGTCAGACTTGGCACTTGTGGCACCAGACTCACTCACTCCCATAGGATAACATTGGGGATTGGACTTGTAGTGCATTGATGGGGACAAGATGGATGCCCCCATATATTTCGGTCCCAGAACTGCATGTGCGGTCTAGTCTTTTGGGTGTGGTTCAGCCCAGAGACACCTGGGATACCCAGAGACTATTTAAGCCACATCCAGGCTGAGAAACATGCTTTGCCTTTTCTGCACCTGCAGTGTGACACTCACCGTGTTCGGATCGGTCTCTAGTAGGCCTGCATCTTTCGTCTGTGCTCAGCTCCTGCAAGAACAAGAACACCGTTGGGAACAGCCTTACCTTGCGACGCTTCCACCCATCATTCATCGCTCCTTCTGTTCTGCGGGCATCTTCGGCGGTGTCATTCCCATCCCGGCATGCCGCTTCTTGAGGAAAAGGGAAAAGAACAGAAAAAAGGCATTAGTAAGCATTCTGCAAATCTTCGCTTATTTTTAAATACTGTGCAAGCTTCAAACGCTTACCTGAATCCCAGCCGCTCTGGGGGAGTTCTGTCTCCGGAACTTCTCATCTATCTGCAAGAGGGAAAAGACACTCCAGGTTAGCGTGGAAACATCTAGAGACGCCGCATACCACGCTTACCCACCGCATTTGATCTTCATAACTGGCATCCACGCTGAAAACGTTGCGGCACCTAAAAGACACAGAAAAAGAACTCGGTTCAATGCAAATACGAAAGGGGTGCATCGCGCATCGCGCTCTCACTCACCTTCAGCACTACTCATCTCAGCAGCAGGCCGCCATCCCCGGACGCCAGCCATCATCTAAGGAAGGAAAGGAACGAAGTTAGAGAACTGTTCAAAAGACTCATTATACTTACCTGTCGGACTCGTGCCAGTGAAGTAACTAGGCAGCAACGAGCCCGCATCAATCAACGCGCCCCTGCACTGAAAGCAGGACAGAGAGCACACTATCCAAGAAAACAAGGTGAGCTGTGGATCAAAGGGAAGGGTTGGTCAAGAAGGGGTTCAAGCACACAGAGAAAAAAGGGAGTTAAACTCTACAAATCCTGTGTTTCAGCCCAGTCTCCAGTCGAATAGCCTCCAGGGAAGGGTTCGAGGTCGTAAGAGGTCAGAACAGGCTGAGTGACGTCCCCGTGGATACCAGGTGAGCGTTACAGGCGTTCAACAAGTCGCCATTTTGAATAGGTCTGGATAATGGACTTGTAGCCGTCCTCTTAGATTGTTTCTAATGTCGGTTGGGCATATTTTATATCGTATTCCATATATCAATTAGTGATGTATGTGGTAACGTTATCATAAAAATTTAAGAGACTCGCCAAAATTAGGCCCTTAGTCAAATATAGAATTGAGTCTTATGCTCAAACTGATTGACTGATGCATTATGTTTGAATAATTTACTTTGGGCGACAAGTGTCACTTTCAAATAGTGTAAACTTGAGTATTTTGGGTCATTGATTGGTATAAACTGTTGAAGACAGGGTATGTCAAATCAAGTGAGCATATGTTTTGGTTGTAGCGTGTGACGTTTTTAGAGGAAAGATGTTACTGAGTAATATGCAGGATTGGGCAGAAAATGTGATAAAGTGAAACTATTATGTTGGATAACAGCAATATGATATGAGAAATATCTAAAGCAATTAGCAATATGTGATTGGAATGAGAACAACAAAAAGAAATTTGATTTATATAGCTTCAAAACAGTTAAATATTATGCAGATGACCCTAATAATAGAGGTAGTTGATGACAGTAATTATAGGAAATGACCCAGTTCCGTGTCTGTGTTTAGACCTGTATTGCAGCAGTCTAGAGAGCAGATCCAGAATGCTTCTCCCTGTCTTAGTTTTTTCTCCATATTTTCTCCTCTTTGTGACAGTGTGACCTTTCCTATTCCAAAATATTTAATTTTGTCCATTTGAGTTTGAGTGTTCGGTCAAAAAATGTAAACCAAGGGGAAATCTGAGGTCCTTGTTAATGATGGTTCTTATGTGTTCTGAGATTCTTGTTTTTAGCATTCTGATTGTGCTTCCCACATATATTCTGGAGCATTGGCATTTGATTGCGTATACAATATATTTGCTTTTACAGTTTATGAAATCTTAAATTTTGTGGTTATGTCCGTTTGGCATCGTGATGATTGAGATGCCGTTGTCGGAATACTGACACATATTACATGTTCCACATTTAAAGTTACCAGTTAGGGCAGTCTGGTTCCAAAATTGTGTGAGTCCCTATTGTTTCCGATGTAATTCAAAATGTGATGGACTGATAATTTGCTTCAGAGTTTTAGCTTTTCTGAAAGTAATTTTGGGTTGCTGATCTAGAAATGGCTGTAAATCCGGATCTAGTTGCACAAGGTACCAATGCTTTGATAGGATTTTCTTTAAAGGTGCTGTTTCTGAATTATAAGTGGTAGTGAATCTTAGCTTTTGTGACTGTATATTGGTGCTTTGAGATTCCTTGTTTCGTAAAAGGTCAGATCGTGTTCTGATGTTGGTTTGTTCCTGTGCTTTTTTCAAAATCTTCTTAGGGTACCCTCTTTTGAGAAATGTTTCTGTTGCACAATTATGCTTCTCAAATTCTTCAGATTCAGTAAAATTGTGCTTGATGCGTAGAAATTCCCCATAAAGGATGTTCTTGATTATGTGGGATGGATGGTTGCTCTTAGCATATAGTATGCTGTTTCCTGCAGAAGGTTTCACATAAAGAGTTGAATGAATTTCATGATTTTTGATATACAGTTCCAAATCTAGAAATTGTATTTTTTCAGTGCTTTCAGTCATAGTGAGTTTTAAATTGTAGTCGTTATTGTTGAGATGATTATGATATTCTTTGAGTGATTTTTGATCACCTTTCCAGAATGTCGTCAATGTATCTTCCCCAATATATGATTTGTTGGTTGTCTGTGAACAAACTGGCATTTTTCTCTAAGAGGGTTAAGTTGGATTTGAATTTCCGACCCTGTTTATTTCTTTTTTTCAGGTAGTTGGATCTTAGATCATTCAATACAGCTTGTTGGGAAAATCTCCACTATATTGCCAGTTGGCATTTGAGGATAGAATGTTCATTTGTTTTTTAAGGATGTGGTTTCCGCTAGGTCAAGTTCCACGTCTAGATCTGTGCAAATGATTCAATAGAATGAGTGTCTTCTGATTCTTGGATATTTAGTAGTTCAATAGTGTTGATTGAGTGTGAGACACCGAGGCTTGATGGAAGGGGTTTTGTTACTTGTTTCTTCGTTATATCTGTTGTTGCAAAGAATTTTTTTATTTAAGAAGTCTTCCAAATTTGAAAATATCCACATTCTCTTGGAAATAATCAGAATGGGAAGAGGGGCTGAAAGATAATCCTTTATTCAGTGCTGATTCTAAAGCTGTAGAACATTGTTTATTTGAAATGTTGAGAATTAGGCTTTCTTTGGTTGTAGGCTCTTTGCTCTTGCCAAGACTCTTTGTTCTTTTGCATTGCTTCCTAGTACTCTCTCGGCCCCTGTGGCCTCTTTTGGTCTTATTTTTTTGTTTAGATCTGTGGTTTGACTGTCCATAACACAATAACAAATTGTGATCTGGTCATGATTTGAGATTTCCATTGTTTGTGTTTTTTGTATTCTTCTAAAAAAGAATATGGTCTTTGTGATTCCTCAGTGTTATCATCTTTAGCAGATGTAGCTCCATTTTCCTCTTCACTAGTTGGTTCTGTTTCTGATGCTGACATTGAGGTTTCAGTTTCGGATGTTGATACCGATGTTGATTTCTTCTTAATGATTGGATTTTTATTGATATTTTTCTTGTGAAATGTAAAACCATGTTTAAATTTATAGTCTAATTCGTCTCTTAGAAAGGTTTCTTGTTTTTTAATTTTGATCTCTTGTTCGAACTTTTCTAGATAGCTGTCCATTATTTGGAAATTTTTTAAAGTTCCTTCAGGTATATTCAGATCCTCGATATTTTTGCAACACAGACCACAGCTTCTGCCGGAGGTGCGGGCCATGTTACAGAAGGAGGCAATAGAACCCGTTCCCCAGCGGCTCTGGGGCTCCCGAGTATACTCCAGATACTTTCTGGTTTGAAAGGAAACAGGGGGGGTGGAGGCCGATCCTAGATCTTCGATGTCTCAACAAGTACCTGAAGTCCCAAAAGTTCTGGATGGTCACGTTGCAACACGTGCTCGGCCAGCTGGAGCAAGGAGATTTTCTGACATTGTTGGATCTGGGGGGCACCTTCTTCCACATCCCCATTCACAAGAAACACTAAGTTCCTACGGTTCAAGGTCAGCATTACCAGGCTCTGCCTTTCGGTCTGAAATCAGCTCCAAGAGTGTTTACGAAGTGCCTAGCTCCAGTGGTGGCACATTTTCATCTACAAGGCATCCATATATACCCCTACCTGGACGACTGACTAGTGCACTCCTGCTCACACGCTCTGGCAGGGGAACACACATCAAAGACCGTACAACTGCTGACGGAGTTGGGGTTCTCCATAAACTATCCAAGTCTTGCTTGACGCCATCTCTGGACGCATTGTTTCTAGGTACCTGACTCAACACGGTATCGCCCTGGGAGGAGAGGGTGAGAGCCATACAAGGCAAAGCACATCAAATCGCTGCTGGGCATGATGTCCTCCTGCATCAGCCTTGTTTGCCGTTGCAGACTTCACAAGACCTCTCCAGGAGTTCCTTGATGCGAGGTGGATGCAGGTGTCGGGGAACTTTGCGGAAAAGATCTCACTCAACGAGGAGTTTCGTCGGGCGATTCATTAGTGGGACATACAGCCACATCTCGTCCAGGGAGCTCCGTTTCAGGTTCCTCCTTACAAGGAGACGGTCACCACGGATGCCTCTCTAGAGGGATGGGTAGCCCACACCAGACAGTTGCACGCTAAAGGCCTCTGGCAATCGGAGGAGAAGGACCTCCACATCAACGACCTGGAACTTCAGTTGTTTTTTGGGCTCTCAAGTCTTTTCTCCCCTTGTTGAAGGGCAAGGCGGTGAAGATCTTCACAGACAACACCACCAACATGTTTTACATCCAGAAACAAGGGTGGACCCGCCCATCAGCGCTTTCCAAGGAGGCCCTGTAGCGCTGGGCTGTATGTCAATTCATGTTTCTCGTCCCATTGCACCTAGCGGGAGTCAAGAACACCATTGCGGACTCACTCAGCAGGGAACTGCGTTCTTGCCAGAGTGAGACATTTACCAGGACCAAGTGGACTTTCTGTTTGGCAAATGGGGTCAGCCCCCAGATCGATCTCTTTGCGTCGGCAGCGAACGCCAAGTGCCAAAGATTCGCCAGCAGGTTCCTTCAACCGAGGAGCATGGAGGACGCGTTCTCGTTCCCGTGGGAGGGACGGTTCCTGTACACCTTACCTCCGTTTCCACTTCCCTTACTTGTGATCAATATGCTCAGACAGTGCCATTGCAGGATAATACTAGTTGCTCCCGCGTGACAGAGGCAAATCTGGTATCCGGACTTGCTACGTCTGTCAGTGGCTCCATCCATCTGGCTGCCGCGGCCCCCAGACCTTCTCGCCACAGAAGGGGGGTGGAGGGGAGGTTCCGCATCACGACTCAGTGTCTCTGAACCGGAGGGCATGGGTCCTGCAGCCCTAGAGTTTGGAGGTTATGCTTTACCCACGGAATGTAAGGACATCCTGGCCAGAGCCTGGTCAATGTTGAGGTGCTACAGACATAAATGGAAATGCTTCTCTGTGTGGTGCCGGACTCAGGAGATTACCCCTCCAAGTGTCACTGCTTCACAACGTCTACCTTACTTGCTTTCCTTAGTCAAAGCGGAACGGATCACACCTCTATCAAGGTGCATCTTGCCGCCACTTCCAGGTACACCAGGTCCCCGGGCAGCCCTTTGCTGCGGTCTCACAGGCTCATCAAGGAGTTCCTCAAAGGACTTTCCTGCCGATCAAGGCCCCTGCCCCGGCTTGGGAGCGCCCTTCGAACCTATGCATTAGGCCCGCTCACGTTTCTCTTGTGGAAGACTGCTTTCCTCATGGCTATCACCTAAGTCATGCGGGTCGGGGAGAATCAGGCCCTGTCTTGCAAGCACTCCTTACTTGTCTTTCCACGCTTCAAAGGTAGTACTGTGTACACAGCCCACCTTTATGTCTTGTAGGAATTTCACCTCAACGTACCTTTGGTGTTACTGGTTTTCTTTCCGAATCCTTCGTTGCAAGTAGAAAGGGCCTCTCATAGGCTGGATGTTGCTCGTGCCTTGAAGTTCTATGTGGCACGTATGAAGGATTTTCAGAAGACGTCTGTTATTCGTCAACTTTGGACCTGTAAATCAAGGGAAGGGCTTGTCGAAGGCTTCCATCTCCAGGTGGCTCTGCGGCTGCATCATGCACTGTCATCGACTGGCTAGCAGGCCACTGCCTGGCCTGCTGAGAGGTCACTCCACCAGAGCCATTGCAGCAACAGCGGTGGTTCTCTGGTGTGCCCCTGCTTGACATCTGCAGGGCTGCTACGTCGAGGTCCACGCACACCTTCACAAGGTTCTATTGCGTCGAGAGGGATTCTAGGGAGGCGTCCAGAGCCGGTCAATAGGGGCTACGCAACCCGTTTGTTTGAGGTGTCTATTCCTTCTGTTGTGCCTGCCACCTCCCGTGGTTGTGTATGTGTACTGCTGTGTAATCGTTATCCATAAGCATGTGAATCCATGCCAGGCCCCATCCTGGAAAAGGTTTCAGTTACTAACCTGTAACTATTGTTCTCCAGCATGGGTGTGACATGGATTCACATGCAAACCCTCCCGTCTTCCCCTTGGTTCATATTGTCACTCTGCGTGCTTACCACATCTGAAGGTGGCCACCAGGGGTAGAGCTTAGGGAGAGGGCTGTCATTGTTGGGGCAGTATGACCCATATGACAGTGATTGGTTTAGAGTTGTAATGCAGTTTTAAAGTGAAAGTGAAACTGTTTTTTCTTTTACCGAGGATTCCCAGCATGACGACAGGGAATATTAATGAGCATGTGAATCCATGCCAGACCCATGCTTAAGAACAGTAGTTACAGGTAAGTAACTTAAACCTTGCCACACACGTTCACACCGGTGCATCACCCTGTATCTACATGGGGGTTGAACAAAGTTCTGTGAGCCTTAATGACATCACCATTTGAGCTCACTTACAAGTGTGACATACATTTCTCATCTTGGAAAACAGCCTTCCTGGCGGCCATCACCTGGGCCAGGAGAATATGGGAGCTGTATGTTCTCTGTGTCAAGTAGGCTTACACAGAGTGCCGTGGGGACAGTAGTTCTGAAACCTCATCCAAGAATGTTCCCCAAAGTCATTTCAAAATGGACTCTAGGCAAGTCCATCAGTGCCTGCATTTTTCAAGAATCGCTCCAACCCAGCAGAGAACCCTGTACATTATGATATGATATGGCATTTGTAACGCGCCTATACATAAGTGATTCAAGGCGCGACGAGGCAGGGAGGGGGGAACAAGGGGAAGACAGACAACGATCCTAATAGGCCAGGTGTCATTCAGATCGCGCAGGGGGAAGGGAGAAAGTGCATGGGGAAGGGGGGGGGGGAAGTGCAGTACAAGGTAAGTAGAATAAAATAAAATAAATAGAGGGCCAGCTGGTGGCAAGTGCAGGGTAAGTGCAGACAAGTGCTGGGAAGGGGGGGCTGTAGGGATACAGAGACAGTCCCGCAGTGCAGGGGTTGCCAGGGAGGCAGTGCAAGTGGAGAGTGGCTGGGCCCAGGACCGGGGTTGGTGAGAGTGGCCCAGTTGCAGATTCAGTGCAGTTTCAGCGAAGAATTAGCAGGGGAGAGGGAGAGAGAAAGCAGAAGCAAAGAGGAAGGTTTTGAGGTGCTTCCGGAACCGGAGATGGTTCTCCTCAAGTTTCAGGGAGGCAGGAAGGCTGTTCTAGAGGGAGGCCCCTGCCGCGGAGAGAGATCTACCCCCAGCTCGTAGCTTCGAGAAGCGGCTGACCCTGAGGGAGTTGGAGACGGATGAGCGAAGGGCTCGGGAAGGAAGATATTTAGGAAGAGAGAGTTGAAGGTATTTAGGACCCAGGCCCCAGAAGGCCTTGTGGACAATGCAGAGGGTTTTGAACTTTATCCTCGCAGCCACTGGGAGCCAGTGTAGAGATTTCAGTCCTGGAGAGATACGGTCCCTGGGCTTGAGGCCAAGGACAAGTCTTGCAGTTCTGTTCTGGATGAGTTGCGGAGGGCGGAGAGTGGAGGCAGGCAGATTAAGATAGAGGCTGTTACAGTAGTCCAGCTTTGAGAGAACCAGGGCTCGGGAGACAGTGAGCTTCTGGGGGAAGGAGAGGAAGGGAAGAATACCTCTGAGGAGGTGCAGCTGGTAGTGTGACTTCTTAGAGACGTCAGATATATGAGAAGAGAAGGAGAGTGTGGAGTCGAAGATAACCCCAAGGTTTTTTGCCTTGCAGGTAGGAGCAGGAAGAGGGCCAAGAGAGGCCAGCCAGAGAGCTGCAGGGAAGGAGGGGGTGGGTGTGCCGATGAGTAGAATCTCAGTCTTACTGGCATTAAAGCAGAGGTCATTGGCGGCATACCATTCCTGGATAGCAGACAGACAGTCAGAGATGAGGGAAGGAGAGGAGGAGGCTGAGGGTAGCCTGAAAATGAGCTGGGTATCGTCCGCATAGCACTGAAAGTTGGGGCAGAGAGCGGCGATGCGGTGGGCAAGGAGTGCCAGATGCTGGTTGAACAGCCAGGGGGAAAGATTAGATCCCTGGGGGACACCACAGGTGGAGAAAAAGATGTCAGAGAGGAAGGACCCCAGTTGGACCTGGGAGGGTCGATTGGAGAGGAGAGGTCAGCCACGCCAGAGCCTGACCAGTGATACCCAGGTTATCATGGAGAAGGTTGAGCAGGATGGCATGGTTGACAGTGTCAAAGGCAGAAGAGAGATCGAGCAGGATGAGAACACACGGAGTGTTGGAGTCGAGATTCAAGAGCAGGTCCTCACGGATGTTCAGGAGAGCAGTTTCCATGCTTCTGGCGGCTCTGAAGCCAGATTGATGGTCATGAAGACTTCCAACAGATTCAGCATGGAGGTTAAGCTGGGAGTTGGCCAGTTTCTCCAGGAGCTTGCCCAGGAAGGGAGTGATGGAGATTGGACGATAGTTAGCCGGGCAGGAGGGGTCAGAAGAGGGTTTCTTAAGAAGAGGGTGCACAAGGGAGTGCTTAAGGGGGATGGGAAGACACTAGAGGCGAAGGAGTGGTTGCAAAAGTCAGCCAGGGCCGGAGCCAGGGAGTCTATGTGGTCCTTGATAGTTTTGGAGGAACAGTGGTGAACCTGTTTAGACGAGACTTTCATAGATCGGACTTGTCTGGAAACCTAGTCAGCAGAAAAAAGGGGAAAGGCAGAGAAGGAGGGAGGAGGGGTGGCTGCAGAAGGGCCAGAGGAAGAGCCGGGAAGAGAGGGAGGGAGGTGATAGGAGGAGAGTGAGGACAGGATGTCCTGAGTTTTAGAGATGAAGTGAGAGGCCAGTGCAGTGCAGAGGGCCTGGGATGGGACAGGAGAGGTAGAGACAGCAGCAGGGTTGGCAAGCTCCTTGCAGATTTTAAAGAGTTCGGCCGAGTTGTTAGATGCCGCAGAGATGCGGGCTTGGATAAGGGCTCTCTTCTTGGTGAGAACGGAGAGACGGTATTGCCTTTGGAGCAGGCGGCAGGCCAGTTTGTCAGGGGAAGAACATGAGGCACGCCATTTCCTCTCTGCCACCCTGCACTTGCGTTTAAGGGTGACGAGATCCGAGTCATACCAGGAGTTACATTTGGCTTTGGGCTTCAGGCGGATTCTCATGACAGGGGCAAGGATAACAAGAGTATCTGATATAGCAGAGTGGAGCATGGAGAGGGCTGTGTCAGGGTGGGAGTCGGCCAAAGGGGGGACGTGGGGGCGAGAAGGTGGCAGCGAAAGCCTCAACTGCCACGCGCTTCATGGGTTGGATGACCGAGAAGGTGGGTGGCAGTGATGAGGGTGGCTTTGCCTGTGGGGTAGGGAGGGTGAGGTGGGAGGATAGGAGAAAGTGATCACTCCAGGAGAGAGGAGTGGAGAGAGGGACGGAGAGGGGAAGGTCGGAAGAGATCAGAGCATCAAGAGTGTGCCCTGCAGAATGAGTAGGTCCAGACGGGAGAATAGAGAGTGAGAGAGAGTCGCAGAGGTCACGAAAGAGTCCCGTGGGGGGACAGGAAGCATCCAAGTGGATGTTGAAGTCACCAAGAAAGAGGAGTTGAGTGGTTGAGGACAGGAGTGAGGAGGAGAGGTCAGCCCACTCAGAGAGGAAGTAGGAGATTTGACCAGGTGGCCGATAGATAGTAGCCACGGTAAGGGAATGGCTAGGAGAGAGAGAGACGGCAGACAAGGCATTCAAAAGAGGAGTAGGTCTGCGTAGGAGTGACAGTGGCAGGAATCCACTCAGGGAAGATAAGGGCTACACCCCCCCCCTGCACGGTTGGGTCTGGGCACGGAGAGGATCTTGTAACCGTCAGGTAAGCATGTTGAAATTCTATATGATGCGCACGCTGCCTTTCAGGAAGTCATGTTTGATCGTTCTTCCCCTTTGGTAGTTACCAAATGGGTCAAGCCTTACCAAAACAGGGCGTGGCATGCTGAATAGTCGGATGCATTTAACTCACTTATAACATGCTTGGACATGCCATTGCAGGTCCTTTAAAAAGAACAATCAACTATAGAGGTAGAACATTACCAGCTGCATTCCTTGCTGGAGTCTCAGTACAGGACATCTTCAGAGCTGCGATATGGAGGTTTCTTCATACCTTCGCCAGGCATTACTGACTTAAAGAACAATCTGGACTCTATTGTTGGCCAGCAGTAACTCGTCATCGCTTTGCTTGAAGACTCATGCAGCTTGTGTCTTCCACCTAACATCTTGTTGGATCGTTTGAAAAATCGTGTCCATGTGAACCCCTGTGTGTTACAGTGGTTCACATCATTTCTTACCGATCGTCAACAACGTGTTCAGGTTGGAGGCTTTCTCTCAGAGATCCTCCTCCAGTGCTGTGGGGTGCCACAGGGATCAGCACTTTCTCCACTTCTTTTAAATATTTACCTTTGTGCCCTAATGGATATCCTAGAGAATTATCATCTCAGTTTTCATTCGTATGCTGATGATACTCAGCTATACATTAGGCTCGATGATGTGGAGAAAGCTCTTACTTTGGTTAGCAGGTGCTTAGAAGAAATTGGAACCTGGGTGGAAGAAAATTGGCTACAACTTAATCCAATAATAAAGGAGGTGATTTTGTTTGGTCCGAAGAATCCCCTTGAAGGAAATTTTTGGTGCTAGCCTTAAGTATACCACTAAAGCAAAGAATCTTGGTTGCATTTGGCAGAGTGACCTGGGATGTAATGCCCAGATCTCAGCCAAAGTCCAATCGGTTTTCTTCAACATCTGCCTTTTGTGTCAGGCACTACCCTACGTTCCTACCACCGATCGTGCTGTGGTGGTCGAGGCCCTAGTCATTTCCAATTTAGACTATTTGAATGGATTCTTGGCTGGAGCACCGGGCAAACAGATTCATCGCCTTCAAAAAGGTGCAAAATGCAGGTGTAAAACTGGTCTTCGATGTAGCCAAGAACACTCATGTTTCTGGTCTTCGTCGGTCATTACATTGGTTAGCGGTAGAAGATTGGATTAAATTTAAAATTGGGTGTCTGGTCTATAAATGTCTGAATGGCCTGGCACCAGCCTACCTGACAAATAAATTGAAGCGCTAGCTACCAACTCAAACCCTTAGGTCTGAAGACCAATTCCTTCTTGTTATCCCCAGGATAGATTGTAGCTCGAGAGGAGATCGCTGCTTTTCAGTTGTCAGACCCAGACTATGGAATGGTCTCCCACTGAGCCGAAGACAGGCAAATTCCTTGTGGAGCTTTAGAGTGGGTTTAAAGACCCACTTATTTAAGTAAGTCTGTTGACTGTGGCTTTCATAGAATTTCTGCGACATTTGTTTCAATAAGGTTCATGTTCCTTTCTTACTATATGGGGACATCTGCGCCAGGATACGATTTAGTTTGCTGTGTGCGCGTTACAAATTCTTCAAAATTCAAAATTAACCCTTCACGTATTAGAATGCTTAGATTCACATGCTTTGCATAGTCCACCATCTAATGGTTGGCTCTCAGTATTACATTCGTTTTTCTGCAGTCGAAAATAGCGTGACAAGAACGCCCCTATTGATGCCCTATCTGTTAAAATGAATTTCTAGGATCTGGTCTGGTGAACAGATTTTTAGGAAGCCATCCTAGTTATGGTGAACAGGGAGCTCTGAGAGTTTAGCCAAAACCCATTCAAGGTAGCAATGGAGAGCAGTCAAGGCTTAGTCTCAGGAGAGTGTGAGCGTGGTCAGAGTGCCTCAACGAGTCCACACAGAATGGCACACAAGCCCAGCTTAGACAGATAGTTATAAAAATAAAGTGATCTATGTTGGCCTTTAGAACATACTGAAAAATGAAACTAGCAGGAAGTACTATCGTACAAAGCTCTATAATACAAATATATACAATCACCATTAGGTTCATTTAATATACACCATCAAATAACTTAGCCAGGTAATGCTGATAAGTAACACACCGCAAACCCATTCCCTTAACTGTTAATTCTACTGTGTTCTCTGCTGCAGCCCAGAAGCGCTCGGCAAACCCATTGTCTGCATCCATGGTGGCCCCTGACCAGGAGGGGGAAGAAGCTAGATGCGATGGGCAAGAGGATAATTTATACCGCAACCTCCATCACTAAGGCCGCTAATGGCCTGGCCATTCTGTCCTGCTATGACGGGGAACTATGGTACAAATTGGGCCCTATGCTGGACTTCTTGCCTGACAACAAGAAAGTTGAGGCCCGGCCCTGTTCCAGGAGGAGGAGGTGGACTTGGACCATGCCATTACAGTGGCGGTGAATATCACGGACACAGGGTTCTGCCAAATAGGCAACAGAGTGTCTTTTCGTCAGCAAGGATGGCTGAAGGCTGACGTTCAGTTCAAAATAGTAGACATGCCATTTGATGGAGAAAACCTTTTTAGCAAGACCTTCAACAAGTCTCTACAAACCATCAAGACTTACATGGGAACGGCACATTCACTGGATATCCTACAACAGGGCAGGTTGTCGTCCTTTCGTTCTTTGAGAGGAAAGTCTGGCAGGTCCTTCAAAGGGTATACCATCCCTTATTGGCTACCCTCCCGCTCCACGACTCAGAAGGTGTACAGAGGCCACTCACAGGCATACAGCGCCGGAGGCCAGCGCCAACACCGCCCACAGGTCAGGGTGCCGAAGCAGGCCTGAATCGGCCGTGGACTTGGGCCTCCACTTGTGCACCCCAGTGGGAGGCCAGCTGGCGAGGTTCGTCAGCGCGTGAAAGACCATCACCATGGGAGCTGGATGTCCTCGAGAAGGAGCACACCTTGGAGTTCCAATGCAGGTGTCCTTGTATTCCTCCTGTGGCTCAGCAAGAATAGCATGCGGTGCAGCAGCTACAGGAGGTCCATGCCATGTTGAAAAAGTGGGCGATGGAGCCCATCCACAAGCGCCTCCAGGACTCTGCAGTGTACTCCAGATATTCTTTGGTCCGAAAGAAGTTAGGAGGTTGAAGGCCGATCCTGGACTTAAGGCGCCTCAACAAGTACTGAATTAGCAGAAGTTCGGGATGGTCACGTTGCAGCACATTCTCGGCCAACTGGAGGAAGGCGACTTCCTGGAGGCGCTGGATCTGGAAGATGCCTACTTTCACGTTCCCATCCACTGGAAGCACCGCAAGTTCCTGCGGTTTGTGGTCCAGGGACGACACTATCAGTTCAAGGGACTCACCTTTAGCCTGAAATCAGCCCCAAGAGTGTTTACAAAGGGCCTGGCTCCAGTGGCAGCACATCTTCATGTCACGGTGCTTAGCCCCAGACATCAGGAACAGACCAACCTGCCCAGGGTACTGGCACCCATAGGGACCTTTAAGGCCCCAAAGGATTCCCTAAGGGCTTCCTGGACTCGGTCCTGGTGCCATTGGCGCCAGGCTCATGCTGCCCTCACAAGCAAGGCAGGTTTCAAAGGAAGAGAACCACGTGCAGACCAGTCTGAGGCAGACTGAAGGGACTACTTTACCTAGGAACTACTTCTTGAGGGCTATATAAACCATGCCCTCAGAACAGAACATGCTTTGCGTTATTCTGCACTCCTGCAGCATAACGCTCACCGTGTCTGCTAACTTCAGGCCAGTCTTCAGCCACGCCCGTCCAGTTTTTTCACGAGCTGCCTGCAAAGGAAGGAAGAGAGAATAGAACACGGCTCTTACCTGATGCTCCATCTCGATCGCTCTGGAGTATCCGCTTCTGCTGAGCTGTAAAGGAAAAAACACCAGGTTAGCCGCACAGACCACGTAAACTACATCGCTATCCTGCGCAAAGGTAATACCAGAAGGCTGCTCACCCCAGCGATCCATCGAAGCACCATCACCCGATTGCCACCATCACTCGATTGCCGTTCCAGAGCTGCCGCACCTGTTGAACACAAAAGAAGACATCAGGTTAGCTGCGCAATGGGGAAAGCCCTCATTTGGACATATACAGCGCTACTACTCACCTGAAGGCTGCAATTCCTAGCGGTCCCGCAAGACATCACCACACGATCTCCATCCCAGAGATACCACACCTGCAGAATACAAAGGAACAGCAGGTTAGTTGCGCAGAAGAACAATACCGTATGTAAAGACTTTATCGCATAACGCTGGCATGAACTTACCTTGGAATCCAGCTCAACATTCCTGGGGAGTAGTCCGCTTCATTTTTATGCATCTAGGGGAAACCTGTCACAGGAGTGAACTTTTGGCAACTTGAAATCTTAAGCAATCCATACCATCCCATCCCCATTGAGTCATAGTAGTCTTGAACTCTGCAGGATCAGTGAAGTAACTAGATCCTTGAACTACAACGCACCCCTGTATACAGTCGCAGGATGGAGAGTCCGCCATTCTTAACACTAAGGTGAGACATAGCAGAGGGGTGCACAAGGAGGTCACGGGAGGCGGGAGTTGGCCCTCCTCCTTACGGTTGGGTAACATTTCATTTAACCTTTTAGGCAAACCTGTTTTCGTGACGGAAGGGGGAATCAGAGGGGGCACGAGGAGCCATTCAACATCGGACTGTCCAGTTCCGTTCGGCACACCTGTGGAGACCAGGTGAGCGTAACTCTTCGTCTAGAGGGCATACACGTCTACCCTTAACTGGATGGTTGGCTCGTCCAAAACTGATTCCACGCGCTGGCGAGCTAACATGACGAGGCCATTGATGTAAAGCTGGATGACATTGTCGCAACCATTGGGTCTCTAAAATACAAACTAGAGAAGGAGAACGGCCGCATTAATGTATTAGATTGGTCGGTAATATCCTCTTCAAACTCAGAAAATAAGGATTCCTTTTCCTCCCCTTCCTCCTCACCTGAGGATATTGACGAAGTGTCCAGACGTCTCCTTCCTCTCTGTGGTCTCTCCTTTTTTTTTTAATGGAGATAGGGTCTGCCTCGAGAGGAAGCCACTGTGACCCAAGTTTTATGCAGTCCAGTGACCTCTCTCCCTAAGTAGCCAGGAACGTAGTGGGGGAAAAAGCCACGGGCAGAAAAAAAAACAAGCATAGTGAATACTCTGAAGAGTAGATCGCCGGTCTGCGAGGAGTAAGGTTAGCACAGCAAGGTCTTGTTCGATGTCAACCGAACACTGGAACACAGAAAGGATTCTGACGTTTAAAGGAAAACACCAGACACCGGAGGGAAGGAGGCAGCGGGCATAAGGGCTGCTGACTAACCCGCAAGGGAAAGTAACTAAGCGAGGTAAGCTCTGCACAGGAAGGAGGAAAATATCCTGAATAGACAAAGAAGGAACGGCAGAAGAAAAAGGAAGCAGATGGCCAATAACCCGGTAAGCAGAAGGAAGAGGGGGTGGAGGAAGGCGCCACAGGTAAAATGAGCACAGGCAGAAAGCAAAAGAGGGAAAAGTATGATGAAAGGCAAGGCGGATCTCCGCCAAGAGAAATAACCAGGAGCGCTTACAACAAAGGAGCAATCCAAGTATGTTGCAACACGCCGGACGCCGAGGGCTAAATGACTAAAAGCACTCGGCGGCGGCCATGTTGCAATACACTAGACCGCTGAAAGAAAAAAACGAGCAAGCAACGTAACGGAACATTTTAATGGAGGCCAAGTCTCTATCTCTTCCATATGCGCCAGTTACCCCGGTTTGTGACATAATGAGGCAGAGACCAGGATCAGTGAAGTGGAGGACAATGTGGGACGACACGATCGTGACATTGCGACAATGAAGGTGGAACTCGCCAAGACCCAATGGAAATGCAATAACCTCGAATCACGATCAAGGCGAACTAACTCGCACATAGTTGGTGTTTCCGAAGCGGCATGCAAAGGGCCAATGGAACTGTTCCTTGAGGATCTCCTATAAACTTTATTCGGCACAGAAAATTTTCTGGTTGAGCGTGCTCACCACACTTTGACCCTGATTCTAAGACCGTGAGCCCCTCTGCGCACTATCATAGCAAAAATGCTTAATTATAGAGCCAGGGATCGTGTCCTGAAGATGTTCAGGGAGCATGGGATGCTTTGCTTCAAAGCCAATAATATTCATATTTATCCTGATTTCGCGGTGGGGATCCAGGTCATGAGGAGATCTTACGATTCAGTAAGGAGGTTACTGAGGGCAAGGAATGTTCAATATGCCCTAATGTTTCCCGTGAAATTGCATATCCAGCATGGTGGGAGGGCACACATTTTTAAAAACCCTGTGGATGCTCTTGCATATGTGGAAGCCTCAATTCCGCTTCTGGTGCCGGAGCACGATAGCGATCCAAATCAAGCCCTGAGAGACAACGCCAGAGGTAATGACATGGAGGGATAATTTGGACATTTCAATTTGTTTTGTAAAGGCGCTGTTAACTATGCAGGCTGTAAGGAACTCATGGGGGCAACAGTAAAGACAGACACTAGTGATCACAGTTCAAGGGTGTTAATTAAACTGGCAATGCAGGGTGGGAAAACGCCTAACCTAAATCTAAGATGGGAGCAAGCTTCGACCATCAAATGAAAAATAAGGTAGTCCTTGTGCGCGTGTTGTCAAAGTAAAAAGTAAAAAAAACAATTGCCAAATCCTTACGCTAAATACAAAGAGTGTGGGATAGGGTTTTCAAGTGTACACAAATAATAAGTCAGGCTGTGATTACCAGGGGTTTCCCTTCCCCATGTTTTGAGCACAGAACAAGGTGGATCTCCTGAGCACAGAACACACTCGAATTTCACCAGCACGAGCCGACAATTCCGTTCCAGCCACCAGGTTCTTCGTCCCTCACCCTGGTACAGTTCCTCCTCAGCTAGGACCTGGCTGGTTCAAGAACAGGACAGCAAGCTCCTCTCCCCCTGCGGGCCTACGCTCCGCTGGGCGCGAGTAACAGGATTGGGTCCTCTTATGGATGCAGACAGCAGCCACAGTTCTCTCTCACACCACTCGTCTCACGAAGCTTGAAACTGGCACCTTCCCTCCACGGATTGGATTGTAGTTTGGGCACCAGGATCTTCAAGGTATGGCAAAGCCTAACACAGTCTTTAGTTCACGTTTACAGGCAGCATGACAGATATTCTCGGTTTAGGATTTTGTCGGGCCTGGAGCTGAGAATCAGGCTGCCATTCCTCCTGCTGCTCAACAGCGCCCCCTTCCCACAGGTCTTTTGACTTCTCCAGCATGAGGTCTGGTATGGATTCACATGCTCATGTACATTCCCTGTTGTCAGGTCGCGAATCCTCAGTAAAAGAAAAAAGGTTTCACTTTCACTTACAAACTGTATTTCTCCTCCAAACCAATCACTATACTCTGGGTCATACTGCCCCCAGCCATGATAGTCCTCTCCCTAAGCCCCTCCTCTGACACCCACCCTCAGATTTTTACTACAAGTTCAAGTGTTGGGAGTCCTCATGTTTTGCTCCGTGAGCTACTTCTACAGTTTTGTTGTTTAACAGAAAAAGTTTCTATTTTTTTCAAAAAAAGAGCCTGCATGCTCTTTTCTCCAACTGCCGACAGCAGGGATCCATTTGTCAGAGAATTCAGCGCCCCTCAACGGCAAGGATTGCCAAAGTTTCCAGAAGGCCAGCAGGCCTACTCCGCACCTCTGGCCATGACGGAGGAGAAGAAGGAAGGCAGCTCCATTTTCAAGCTCTGCACCAGATGGGGACAACGGAACGTGTTTGTGGAGAACAAAAACCTTCATTGCCTCTACTGTCTTCATCCAGACCACAAGGAAGGAGAGTGTGAGATCTGCCTCGGCTTCTCCAAGAAAACGATGAAGGATCGACACAGTAGACTAGCGGCGTGGCTAAACACCAAGGCCTCTGCCCCATGCACCAAGCAGGGTCATGCCTCACCCAGGACCGGCCGGTCCGAGCAGCGGGCTTCAAGTCCTTTAAGAGCGCTCCATCCATGGAGGCCCAAGACAAGGCCAAGCACGGAGTCTGGTTCCATTGAGGTTGCCACGCAACTGGGTCCTGCGATGGGCAGGGTGCGATCAATGTCACCATCCGCCTCCGTCGCCAGCCAACGATCAAACTCCTACTCAAAGAGGATATCGTCCAACACAGTTAAGCGGCGGGAGTGATCCAAAAAGCCCAGGATGGAAGAAAAGGCAGCCGACTTGCCAAAGAAGGCCCACGCAGCCCAGGATAAATCTTTGTCAACGATTGAGCTGGTGGCAGCTGCTCTCTCGAAGGCCCAAGGGGCTGACCCTGTGAAGGTAGCCCCTAATGCACCCAGTGTGTCCCTGCCCTTGAGGCGGGATGCCTCAGCTGGGGCGCTGGCAAAGCCTGCTGGTACGCTGGAAAAGAGGATGCAGTCTCTGAGCCTGGCCCGACCCCTCAGGGTGCAGAAAAGGGCCTGGGGGAATGGCCTGTGGTTGGCTCAGGGCTTCATCGCACCCCAGGCCATGGAAGTTTAGTTCTCAGGCGAGGACCAGCAGTCCCTGCACACGGTCAATGTGGACGTGGAGGTGAACGGCGGCACGGGACCTAGTGTTCCGACCATGCCAGCTCAGCCAAGTGATGTATCCCTGGACATCCTTTCGACCCTACACACAATGGTGTCCGAAATCTAGGCTACCCAGTATCCGCTTCCAGCTAAAAAGAGGAAGCATCATCTGATGCCCCGCCTAGCATCCCCCACACCCAGTGCCCCCCCTGGTGGACACAGGGACGGACAGGGGCACGACATCGTCATGGCAGGCGGATCTCTGCAGCGGAGCAAGTCCCCACCGGATGAGGTGAGGGTCGTTTAATTTCATGGTCGCCAAAGCCTCAGAGCTTTTCCAGCCCGAGGAAACCAAGAAGGAGGGCTTCCTGTACCAGAGGCGCAAGGCTGGATGACGTGTGGAGGAAGGCCTGGCTCTCCTGAATAATCTTTACATGGTCCCCACCAAATGGGATAGGCTGGAGAAAAGGTACCAGGAGTTCCCTCCCAGGTGTCTGAGGTTGCAACCATCATCAGAGTCGGTGGTTTCGGTGACCGCGAGGAAGATCCTCAAACCCTTCCTCGTCATCCTCAGTCCCTGCGGACAGTGAGGGGAAGAAATTGGACGCCATGGGGAGGAAGGTTATTTACACTTGGGCGTCAACCATCAATACTGCCAATTCACTGGCGATCCTGGCCAGGTAAAACAGGGAGCTGTGGTACAAGCTGGGCCATATTCTAGAGTTCCTACCCAACGACAAGAGGACAGAGGCAATCGCCATCTTCCAGAAGGGAGAGGTGGTTTTGGACCATGCCATCACAGTGACGCTGGACATCACCGACACAGGTTTCCGGCAGATAGGGAACAGTGTCTGCTTCTGTCGTCGAGCGTGGCTAAAGGCCACGAATTTCCACCAGGAAGTCTAGACAAGGGTGCTGGACATGCCCTCAGACAGCGACAACCTCTTTGGGAAGTCATCGACGAGTCCCTGCAAGCCATCAAGGCGGATACAGAGATGCCTCGTGCCCTGGGCACTCTCCAACAACACCGCTCTTCCTTTCGTGCCTCCAGAGGAAAGTTGGACAGATCGACGAAAGGGTTCTTCTCGTACTATCAGCCCTCCCGGTCCACGGCTCATGATGCCTACAGGGTCCGTTCCAAGGCCTACGGTGGAAGTGCACAGCGCCGTCATCACCCTCAAGGCGGAACGCCAACACAGAAGCAGGACTGAACCAGCCAAGACGTCGGGCCCCCACCCATGCAACCCGGTGGGAGGTCGTCTGACGAGATTCATCAGCGAGTGGGAGAAGATCTCCACCGACAGATGGGTGCTGGAAGCTCTTGCCCACGGACATACCCTGTAGTTTCAGCACAAGTGTCCGCGGATCCCTCTGGTGGCCCAGCAGGAGCAGCACATCCCTCAACTCTTAGAGGGGGTACGGTCCATGCTGCAAAAGGGGGCAATAGAGCTGGTACCACAACTACCACAGGAATCCGGAGTCTACTCCAGATGCTTTTTGGTCAAAAAGAAAACCGGGGGCGGCTGCCCATTCTATACCTGCATCGTCTCAACAAGTACCTCAAGACTCAAAAGTTCAGGATGGTCACGTTGCCGCACGTGCTTGGCCAACTGGAAGGAGACTTCTTGACATTGCTGGAACTGGAGGACACCTATTTCCATGTCCCCATCCACTGGAAGCACCGAAAGTTCCTATGCTTCATAGTGCAGGGATGGCACTACCAGTTCAAGGCCCTCCCCTTCGGCCTGAAATAGTCCCCCAGGTTGTTCACGAAGTGCCTGGCACCAGTGGCGGCCCATCTGCGTCTACAGGAGATACACGTGTACCCATACCTCAACAACTGGCTCATCCAAGCCAGTTCGTGAGAGTTGGCGATCTGACACACGGAGACGACCATCCAGCTGCTGATGGATCTGGGGTTCTCCATCAATTATCCAAAGTCCTGCTTGACACTATCGCAGAACGCGCTGTTCCTGGCAGCCAGACTCAATACAGTCTCCTGCCTAGCTTCTCCATCAGAGGAGAGAGTAGCTGCCATTCTGGGTAAGATGCAGTGTCTGTTGTCACTGAAGACTGCCACGGTGCAGACCATCAAGTCTCTGCTTAGCATGATGTCATCTTGCATCTACCTTATCTGGCTCTGCAGGTTACAGATGGGACCTCTTCAGGAGTTCCTGGATGATCGCTGGGTTCAGGTGTCCGGAGGCTTCACAGACAAGATCCTGCTCGACGAGGGGTTCCGACGAGCGTTTCGGTGGTGAGGCGTCCACCCTAACATCACCCAGGACACCGGGTTTCAAAGCCCCCCTACCATGAGATGGTCACCACAGATGCTTCCCTGGAGGGCTGGGGAGCCCACACCGGACGCCTGCACAGTAGAGGCCTGTGGACGGTGGCAGGCGGAGGAGAAGGATCTTCACATCAATATCCTGGAGCTGTGGGCAGTGTTCTGGGCCCTCAAGTCATTCCTTCCGTCTCTGAAGGGCAAGGTGGTGAGGATCTTCAGACAACACCACCACGATGTTCTACCTCAGGAAGCAGGGGGCACTTGATCCGCAGTGCTCTCCAAATAAGTGCAGGCCTTCTGGCACTGGGCCGTCGAACAAGAGATGTTCCACATCCCCTTTCACCTGGCGGGAGTCAAGAACACCATTGCTGACTCCCTCAGCAGGGAGTTGCGCTCCTGCGACGATTGGGACTTCTGCGGGACCAGGTGAAACACATCTTCAAGTGGGGCAGGCCCCAGATCGATCTGTTTGCAACGACGGCGAACTCCAAATGCCAGCAATCTGCCAGCAAATTCCACCAACTGGGGAGCATGGGGGACACGACGTTCCCGTGGGAAGGCCTGTTTCTGTACACGTTCCTTCCATTTCCTCTCCTGCTGCGAGTCATCAATAAACTCAAACAGTGCCGTTGCAGGATAATACTCATCGGCCCGCCATGACCAAGGCAGATTTGGTACCCGGACCATCTGAGCCTGTAAGCGTCGCCTATGGTCCAGCTGCCGGTGGTCGCAGATTTACTCACCAGAGAAGGAGGCGCAATCCTGCATCACGACCAGGATAGCTGAACCTGAGGGCTTGGCTCCTGCAGCCCTAGAGTTTTGAGTATATGAGTTGCCAGTGGATTGCAGGGAGGTCCTTGCCAAGGCCAGAGCATTGTCGACAGTGCTATGGTCACAAGTGGAAGCGTTTTGCTACGTGGTGCTGGTCGCAGATCGCCCCTCTGATGGTCACGGCCCTGCAGATTCTTCCATACTTGTCCTTGTCTAAGGCGGGACTAGCGCATGCCTCTATCAAGGTACATCTGGCGGCTATCTCCCGCTACACCAGGTCTCCAGGAAGATCTTCTCTTTGGTCCCACCGTCTCGTCAAGGAGTTCCTCAAAGGACTATTTCAATCTTTCCTGCTGGTGAAGGCTCCTGCCCCGGCGTGGGAACTCAACGTGGTGCTGACAAGGCTCATGGGGGCTCCCTTCAAGCCTATGCATCAGCCCCCTCTCATGATTTGGTACTCCGACCTTCTCAGCTCGTGAGCATCGCCTCTGGTCCAGCTGCCGGTGGTCGCGGATCTACTCACCAGAGAAAGAGGTGCAATCCTGCATCACGACCCAGGATCATTGAACTTGAGGGCTTGGCTCCTGCAGCCCTAGAGTTTAGAGGATACAAGTTGCCAGCGGACTGCAGGGAGGTCCTTGCCAAGGATAGAGTGTTGTCGACAGTGCTACAGTCACAAGTGGAAGCGTTTCGCTACGCGGTGCTGGTTGCAGATCACCCCTCTGATGGTCACGGCCCCGCAGATTTTTCCATACTTGTCCTTGTCAAGGTGGGACTTGCACACACCTCTATCAAGGTGCATCTGGTGACTATCTTCCGCTACACCAGGTCTCCAGGAAGATTTTCTCTTTGGTCCCACCGTCTCGTCAAGGAGTTCCTTTAAAGGACTGTTTCGATCTTTCCTCTTATGGAAGGCGGTTTTCCTTGTGGCCATCACCTCTGCCAGGAGGGTAGGTGAGATCCTGGCCCTATCCGGAAAACAGCCTTATCTGACCTTCCACGAGTCAAGGGTGGTGCTGCAGACACACCCCTTGTTTATGCCGAAGGTTCTGTCGGAATTCCACCTCAACGAACCTTTAGTGTTACCAGTGTTTTCTCCGAAGCCTTCGTCACCGTCTGAAAGGGCCTTGCACTCGCTGGACGTTGCTTGTGCCCTGAAGTTCTACATGGCATGAAGGAAAAGTTTTCAGAAGACATCTCAACTGTTCGTGAACTTTGGTCCTGTGAACCATGGGAAGGCCGTGTCCAAGGCTTCCATCCCAAGGTGGCTCTCCAGCTGCCTCACGCACTATCATCGGTTGGCGAACCTACCGCTGCCCGCCCTTCCAAAAGCCCACTCCATCAGAGCAATCGCTGCTACGACGGTATTCCTGTCCGGTGTGCCCCTGCTGGACATCTGCAGGGCTGCTACGTGGAGATCCACACACACCTTCACGAGATTCTACTGCGTCGACATGGATTCCAGGGAGGAGGCCAGAGTCGGCCAAGAAGTGCTGTGCAACCTGTTCCAGAGGTAAGAGTGATTGCTTCTGTTGAGCCTTGCCACCTCCCGTGGTTGTGTAATGTTGTACCGCTATGTATTGTTTATTCATGAGCATGTGAATCCATGCCAGACCCAATGCTGGAGAAGGAACAAGATACTTACCTGTAACTATTGTTCTCAGCATGGATTCCCATACAAACCCTCCCTCCTGCCCCTCTGCGGCGGCTCTTGGTCATACTGCCACTTTACGTGCATTCCAGATCTGAAGATGGCTGCCAGAGGAGGGGCTTAAGGAGTCGACTGTCATTGGCTGGGGGCAGTATGACCCAGAGTACAGCGATTGGTTTAGAGGAGAAATACAGTTTACAAGTGAAACTATTTTTTTCTTTTACAGAGGATTCCCAGCCTAACGATGGGGAATATTCATGAGCATGTGAATCCATGCCAGACCCATTCTGGAGAACAATAGTTAGAGGTAAGTAACTTGTTCCATATTTTATACATCTGGATGAAAGTTTTTTCATCGGCGTGGATACCGGGCCAGTAAAACTTTCCACCAATATGCACCTGTGTTTTAGATTGTCCTATATGCCTCCCAGTAAGATGGGAATGCTCGATTCCCAGTAAAACCTTTTGGTGGCTTTAGGGTATTACCAATTGTGTTTTTACCATACCTTCTGGGGAGGTTTCTTTTCTGTAAAGCAATCCTTGTTTTAAAAAGAAATCCTAAGATCGCGAACAATAGCCAGTATTTGTTGCAGTAGATGTCAACGGTACACAAGACCCTCCTCTGCTGATTACCAAGCCGGGGAGAGACGCTTGTCTCGGTGGTATCAACCTTGACTCCAAAGAGAAAGAAAGCCAAGCGGTGCATCACAGCCAGTGAATTGAGGGGAGAATGAATAACAAACCGAACGAACACTAGCCAACGGCTAATTTGAACTTGGAAAGGTTTAAAGAAACTATTCATGAAAGAGGGGGAAAACCAGCAACAGAGGAGCTAAGCTAAGCCTGCTGCTAAGACATCTATTCCGAACTTGCATGCTAGACCAGAATTTGGGGCCAACCGAATGTAACACCCGGGGAGGCGGGGGGGGGGTATCAAAACCAAGTCTGTAGGAATCATTCCTCCTTTCCCAGGGGCAGTAGTAGCTTCCCTACTGCTACAGATATCAAACCCTATTAATTCCTTGGTGGCAATGGAAGGGCTAGAGGCTCTCGGACCATGTTTTTGAAATTGTAGGGTTCCTCAATTAGTTTCAATTAAGTCACATCCCATTTCTGACACCATATGTAAGGAACTCATGGTGGCAACTGTAAAGACAGACACAAGTGATCACAGTTCAAAAGTGTTTATTTAACTGGAAATGCAGGGTGGAAAAAGGCCTAACCTAAATCTAAGATGGGAGCAATCTTTGACCATCGAATGAAAAATTAGACCGTCCTTGTGGCGTCTTGTCAAAGTAAAAAGGCCTATACAAAAAGAAACTATTGCCAAATCCTTATGCTAAATACAAAACATGTGTGGGATAGGGTGTTCCATAAAGAAAGTTCACAAATAATAAGTCAGGATCTGATTGCCAGGGGTCTCCCTTCCCCACGTTTTGAGCACAGGGACAAGGTGGATCTCTTGAGCACAGCACACACCCAACCTTTCTCAGCACGAGCCGACAGTTCCGTTCCAGCTATCAGGTTCTTCAATGGTTAAGTCTCTTCAATAAAAGGCTCTTGCCTTTGAGGGCCTGATGTATTCAAAACAAAGAGTTCCTTTCCAAATGGACTTTGGGTGAGGACTTTTCACCCCTGGATCTCCCTCGGCCGGGCTCGGACCCAAATGACAATGGGGACAATTCACTTCCCCCAGTCTTCCAATACTTCTTGTATTCACAAATATGAATGTCTTTTAAACAGTTCTTCAGGTTTCACCCCTTTTTTCGGCTTCCCTCTGCCGGGATCACTCTTGCCAACTTTTATAACACACTGTTCATGCAAGACCCCTGTATAGTTTAGTTTAGTTTATTATTTGTATAGCGCCGCCTGGCCCTTGGCCTTCAGGTTACAGTAGTCTCTACCATTGGGTAATCGGCCAGAGTTTCCTGCGTGAGCACCCACGTGGTGCCAGACTCCTCTGTTGCTGGTTTCCCCCCTCTTTCATCAATAGTTTCTTTAAACCTTTCCAAGTTCAAATTAGCCGTCGGCTAGTTTTCTTATTGACTCTCTTCTCAATTTACTGGCTGTGATGCACCACTTGGCTTTCTTTCTCTTTGGAGTCAAGGTTGGTACCACCGAGACAAGCGTCTCTCCCTGGCTTGGTAATCAGCGGAGGAGGGTCTTGTGTACTGTTGACATCTGCTGCCACACATGCTGGCTATTGTTCACGGACTTAGGATTCCTTCTACAGGGGTTTCGCAGGCCTTGGTCAGAAAGGGCAAGGTCACTTCTCTCCTGGTCAACCTCTCGGTATGCGCTGTCTTTCTCCTTCTCTTGAACTGCCGTGCTGAGTTAGCTTTTACGTTGTGAGGTGTGCCTTGCTCGTCTTGTGCTCCACCGTTTGTCCCTGTGCGGAAAGAAAAGTGCTGTCATGAAGGGGGATACTGCATCTCACCAGCCGGTGTCCCACTCTCCAAGGACCCCCATCCAGATGATCCTCCCTCACTGATCCACCCCCAGGAACTGGATCTAATAGCAATGGCTGTGTCATGGCCACCTGGATGACAGATCCCCAGGGACTAGCTAGAAAGACAACTTCAGGTTTCTCACAAGACACAAGCTATTAATAAGTCGGGATGCAGGATCCCCTGGCTGGCCTACACAGGCGGTGGCTGCTCGCAGCGCACCCCAGGATATTTCCATGGTTAAGAGGGGACTGCATCATCAAGTGGGGGAGGATGGTGAGGGCAGGGTGCGAGGGGGATTGTAGAATGTTGGGAATGTCAGGGTGTCCGCATAGGGACTCAGGATGGGCAGGTAGGGGAGTTTTTCACGGGTGCGAGGGACACATCGACAAGTTGGGGTAGATGGTGCGGGAGGGGAGGAAGTGGTGGGGAGTTAATGGGATGGGGAAAGGTGGGGTGGAGGGGGAACCCTAGATGGTCAAACATAACAGCCCACAGGGGGGAATTGGAATGAAAGGGTGTTATAAAGTTGGCACACAGGATGACAGGCTGAAATGGCATCAGGAGATAATTATCAGGTTACAGGCACGCATGCATGGACAATATGCTCAATAACAAGGGTGGTATGGGTGAACCAATAGTATTAATATCGTGGAACATACGAGGCCTTAACAACCTCGTAAAAGCTAGAAAGGTTATATCTTACCTTGAGAGACACTCCCCTAAAATTGTGATGTTACAGGAAACACACGCTCTGGGCTCCATACACGATGGCTTTTCAACTAAATGGGGGCGACAGAACCTCTTATTCGTCGCAGGAAAGGGGAGTACTTATGGTGCATAAATCATACCTTTTCAAGTGGAGGACGTACAAGTGGACCCCAAAGGGAGATATGTTATTGTTGTCTGGGAGATTGCCAGAGAAAAAACAATGGTGTTAGTGAACACATACAGCCCGAATTGACGACCCCAGTTTTCATACTCGTCTATCTAAACAATTGGGGAGGGTGGCTGACATCCCAGTGGTGTGGGTTGGAGATTTTCATACAATCCGAGACGTGGCTAAGGACAGATCTAGCACCAGACAGCGGGGGATCACAGCAACAGGTCAGACAATTGGGCAGATGATACATCATGGGTTGGTTGACGTATGGAGGGAGGAATATCCGAGAACTGCAGAGTATACATACTACTCGACCGTTCACAACACAATGTCCTGAATCGAATTCTGGTTGGTGTCGGCGACCCGGTCACAGAGACTGCACGTAAAATCTTGCTGCGTAGCCTGTCGGACCATTCCCTTGTGTTGATATCCCAGTCACTGAATAATGTACCAAGGCCCCTCCGATGTGGAGGATGTCATCGACTGGTACTATTGGATGCTGCACTGAGGTCAGCCCTACATTAAGAAATAGATGGGTTTTTCAAAACGAAAGAAGGGTTGGTTCTGCGCTATGCAACTATATGGGAAAAATGTTAGTATGGCTACGAGGAACAGTGATCTCGGTCATTCCGGGAATTTCAGGAAATATAGAGAGGTGGAACGGGAACTGTGCAGACTTGACAATTAATACGGTACTTTTAGTGATGGTGCTCTGCTGTGGATTATCAAAAGGGAATTTGCTGAGGTTCCGCGAACTGGCAGACCAAGCGGTGCGATGTATGGCAAAACCGGTACAGGCCTTCAGGTATGGGAAAGGGGATTGTCCCAGGCAGTTCCTGGCAGGTCTCGTGCGAGGCAATAGAGGGGCACAATTAATCACAGGGATAGACAGATGGGGCAGTTTTTAACAGAGTCAGAAGAGATTAACGCTCAGTTTTTTAAGTATTAATTCATTTGTATTGCGCCTATACACACACGTATTTCAAAGCGCTTCAAGGCAAGGGAGGGAATAAGGGTAAATACGACAATTCTTACAAGGCCATGAGACATTAAAGGGATGGTCTAGTAAACATTTTTATTTAAAAAATAGATAGGCAACATAAAAAAAATACTAGCATTCTCTGTTTTAAAACTTCCTATGTAAAACTTTGAGCTATTCAAGCTCAAAATTCGCAAAAGCAAGCACATGGGCGCATCCATTTTGTGAAATGTGCTGGCTTTTGCTTTTGCGGCACTATTGAAGGAAAAGCTAGCCAGCTGTAGTAAACAAAAGTTACCGCTGGGTGGCTTTCCCTTCATTAGTGCTGTAGGCGGAGGACGGGGACCGGAGACCGGAGCAGGAAAGCTGCAGCTGAATCTCGGTAAGTGCTATTTATTTATTTTTTTAAAATAAGCACTAGCTGCAGGTTTTTTTCTAAGTTTTCCGGGCTGGAGGAGCTCCCAGGGGAGCACCGGAGACCCAAAGTGAAAGCCACAGCAGGCAGAAACACAACGCGGTTATGTTTACATGCCGCGTAGTGTTTCTACCTACAGCTGATTTCCCATTTGGGGCTCTCGGGCTCCCCACGGGGAGCCCGCGAGCCCCAAATGGGAAAGCAGATTCAGGCAGAAACAACGCGGTTGTTTTCCGCAATCCAGCGCTGTTTCTGCCTGAATCTGCTTTCCCATTTGGGGCTCTCGGGAGAGCCCCAAATGGGAAAGCAGATTCAGGCAGAAACAACGCGGTTGTTTTCCGCAATGCCGCTTTGTTTCTGCCTGAATCTGCTTTCCCATTTGGGGCTCGCGGGCTTCCCGTGGAGCCCGAGAACCCCAAATGGGAAAGCAGATTTCAGGCAGAAACAACGCCGTTGTGTTGGAAAACGCTGCGGTTTTTCTTTCCGAGTTTCCCAGGCTCCTCCGAGCCGGAGGAGCCTGAGAAACTTGGAAAGAAAAACCGCAGCGTTTTCCAACACAATAACGTTGTATTTATGTTTGCGATCGCTTCAAAAGCGACCGCAAACATAAATACGTTTTTAAAGCTGCGGTTTTATTTCTAAGTTTTCCGGACTCCTCCAGCCCGGAAAACTTCACACAAAAAAACGCAGCTAGTGCTTATTTAAAAAAAAAAAACAAATAGCACTTACCGAGATTCAGCTGCAGCTTTCCTGCTCTGGTCTCCGGTCCCCGTCCTCCGCCTACAGCACTAATGAAGGGAAAGCCACCCAGCGGTAACTTTTGTTTACTACAGCTGGCTAGCTTTTCCTTCAATAGTGCCGCAAAAGCAAAAGCCAGCACATTTCACAAAATGGATGCGCCCATGTGCTTGCTTTTGCGAATTTTGAGCTTGAATAGCTCAAAGTTTTACATAGGAAGTTTTAAAACGGAGAATGCTAGTATTTTTTTTTTATGTTGCCTATCTATTTTTTAAATAAAATTTTTTACTAGACCATTCCTTTAAGCATTTGAAATTAACTATCGTACTAGGTCTGACAATATTTCAGATAGTGCAAGAGCTTTGATAAGGAGGTGTGGGAAGGGGAGGTAAGGGATGAGACAGACAACGACTATCATACTAGACCGGACAACATTTCTGGTAGTGCAGGGAAATGACAAAAAGGTGAGGGGGGGGGGCGACTATCGTAGGAGCTCTATGCAAATGCAGACACATGTAATAAAGACAAAGTAGACCGGTACTAAGATGGAATTGCGCTCCCCAGCCTTAGCGAAGAGGCCTGAGAGGCGCTTAATGAACCGGTAACGTAGGAAGAATTAGAGGAAGCTATATCCTCACTGGCTTCTTGTAAAGCGCCGGGGCCAGAGGGACTGGGAATAGAATAAGACTAACAGGGATATACTGATGCAACGTTTCCTCATGCTATGGGGAAAGGCTTGCACTGACGAACTTCTTCTGACATTGTCTTAGGCAGTTATAACAGTATTATTGAAACCAGGCAAGCCCCCCGGAGAAGTAGCCTCCTATTGCCCATTGTCCCCGATTCACTCAGACGCAAAAGTATTAGCTAAAGTATTGCCAAACAGGCTCATTCCAAACATGCACCATCTTGTTCACCCTGACCAATCTGGCTTCGGACCTCGCAGATCCAAGGCCCTGAATCTGCAACGCCTTTTCAGGATTATTTCCCAGATAAACCCCTGTGCATCTGCAGTTGTATGCATCATTGGACGCTGAAAAAGCTTTTGGCTCTGTCTCTTGAAACTTTTTGTTTGGTGTACTTAAATGTTTTGGGTTGGGGAACCGATTTATTGGCTATGCAACATCACTATATACTAACCCAACAGCTAGCGTTCGTACTAACAGGACTATGTCACAGCTGTTCACATTGTCAAGGGGTACATGCCAGGGATGCCCCTTCTCACCTCTTTTGTTTGCACTCACAATAGAACCACTTGCTCGACGGATGAGAGACCGGCCTGGACACCGAGGGATACGCGGGACCCCCATAGATTATTTCCTTATACGCTGATGACACTCTACTATATTTGCGTAACCCAGGGTTAAATATTAAAGGAGCAGGTAGCCAGATTCACAAATCATTCAGGATACAAGATTAACACTGAACAATCTGAATTGTTCCCACTCACAGAGAACACAGTAGAACCAGAGGAGCTTTGTGGATTCCGATGGGCTCAGTCCATTAAAAGTATGGTCTGAGTTTCCAATGTCATTGTATGGCAGGATCGCTCTACTTAAGATGATGGTAGCTTCCAAACGATTATACTATTTCAATACCATCTCAATATGGCCAGGGCGTAAATTCTTTGTTAAGCTCCAATCACTAGCAGTACAATTTGTGTGGGAGGGCAGTGTACCCCGTATGAGCTGGGAGGCTTTGACTGGAGCCCTATGATCAGGGGCCTGGCTGCCCCCGATTTAGAGTTATACTACCTGGTGGCACAGGCACACTATGCAGGAGGTTGGTACAGACCAGATCTCAGCCCACCACACCAGACACTGGAACGATACGGGTCAGCCCCGACAGAGCTTAAAATCGGTAATTTTAGATGACCACTAGGTAGAGACTCATGTACATCGATCCAGTGCGCACAACAGTGAATGCATGGAATCGAATATATTTAAATGGCTCGGTGTAACCACCCCTTATAGCAGCAAAATCCCATTGAGGAAATGTCCGGGTCCCCCCCTCCCCCAACATTTGATGTCGATGCTCAAATGTCATGGGATCCAGGGAAGGAAATGAAGTTGGGAGATCTATATCATGGGGGGTAGATTTGTAACAAAGGAAGCATTTAGGTTAAAATGAGGGAATAATCCTGTTAGGATGTTACAATATTTTCAGATCCGAGCAGCAGTGCGGAAGAGATGGCCATCGTTGGAACCGGCCAGGAACACCGTAATACAGCAAAGGGAAATTGGGAGGAAGACATTGCAGCAAGCATAGAAAAGACTAAGTGGCAGAGGTATTGCCTACTAACAAAGGAAGTTTCACTCAATGCACGGCTCTGGCTCATACAATTCAAAATACTAAATAGATTGCACTATACCCCAGCGAAAGTGGCATGATTCTCCCCTAATGTATCTGGTAAATGTATGAAATGTGAAGAAGAGGGCGCGAATACAATACATATGTTTTAGTCTTGTCCTAAGGTGACAATTCTGGCGGGAAGTGGCTGAGGTGCTTCATGTCATGACCAAGATTCCCCCCCGCCCCCCACCCTCTTCCCCCTTAAATACTTGTTGAGCGACATAGGAAAAGTTGCTGTTAAAATGCGCAGATTGTTTAACATGGGCTGTGTCGTAGCAAAGAAATACACTCTGTTAAAGTAAGTCCGCACCAACAATTTGGGAATGGCTCAGAGAAATGACCTATGTAAGTGAAAGGGAGGAAGGATATGTTGAAACAGTAACTGCAATGAGTAGGCCGAAAGACATATGGGGACCATTTCAGGAATATGTAAGAGACTTGCAGTAACAATGTTAAAACGCGTAATCCTAACATCAGATAAACAAACGTATTGTGTGTCTGTGGCGATGTCGTCAATGGATGCAATGGGAGATTGCTGAATGTCATGTTACCGGTTTGTTAACTAAATTTTAAAGAATTACAAAATTTAAAATAACATTTTGAAGATGGTCAACAGTTGTTCTGAAACGATCTTAGTTTTTGGATGTTATACAATAGAAATGAAAATTAAATGATTCAAAATAAATACTTAATCTTATAAATATATTCATATATATGAGTGAACATAGGATGTCTGTCCTTAAAGTGGGATGGCAGTTTGTTTCAATTGGCCAGCTGATTTTCCCTGGCATACATTTTGCTCAGGATTGTCCCACTGTGGTTAAGCTCTGCTGTGATTTCACTTAAGCGGTCTCTCTGCATGCATTTGTCTCCCAGGTGTCCCAGTGCGGTTTGCCCCCACAGTGGTTTTGCCCTTAGATGTCTCACTAAGGCTTTGGCCAGTGTGATTTATCCTTTATGCCCCTACGGTTATTTTCTAGTTGAGCAATTTCACTCCATCGTTGCCCTGGTGCCCACTGCTTCCAGCGCCCACGTTTCTTTCCCATTCTTTCTCTGCTACGATTCAGGGCTGTACACTGAATGCAGTCTGCTGCCATGAATACCAACCCAACATAGGTTGACTTAAAAATACTCCTTGCAATTACCCAAACTGAGGCACACCACTACCAGAGGTTTCCACACCAGATGCATGCTGCAAAAGCCCATTGTGGGTTCCACTGATTGCTCTCTGCACTGACATGCTCAAAGTCAATGTTTCAACACACATTTACATCAACTAAACCATCCACACATAGCAACAGCAAGTGAACACCTCTTCCGGCAGGCATCAAACACCAGAGTACCATCAGAGAATGATCCTGGAAACGCAGGGACATATAGACAGATTACATTTCAAGGTACCACCACCCTCTGTAGATCACACCAAAATGTTAAATGCTGGAAATACAATATACATTTTTAGAAAGTGCAAGAGGAGCGAGCCTACATCCTGATGGAAGAACACACACAATAAATTGACATTGTATTGCTTGGGGTTCGCTCACAGCATTGATGCAGGATAGTACTTGTAAGATTTGTCAGCCCTTGATATTAAAATTCAATTTTAAAATAATGATGTCCATATGGCGTTGTCCCACTGGAAGTGGGCAGGAGGCATCCATTACCAATGGGTTTCAATGCCTGTCTGACTGGGAGAGTCTCCGGTGTTCACCAACAGCATGCTTGAGGCGTTATGAAACAATTTTAACCAGTTTTAGCCCATACCCTTAAATATAAAAGGATTGTATACACCAAAATAGGGTATACATTGAGATTCTGTACTTTGCAGTATAAGGGATGTTACTCGGAGCCTGACCGTGGAACGTTCTGAAGCACACCTGGTATTATTATACACATAACGACTGTTGTTCAACCTCACTTCTGCCCCCTACGGAAAGAGACAAAGAGTGGGAGCAAATGTCTAAGACAAGCATGAGACAGTACAACAGACTTTCGCATGGTGGCACAGCACTGATCAGAAAGTCACAGGCAAGAGAAGGCAGAAAATAGGCGGCTACTTGGTGACAGACAGTTAACAGAATAGCACAGGTTCCCACAAGGAAGATAAAAAGCCACAGTGAGGTCCATAAGGGGACATTGGAAGGTCAACAACATTTAATAATCACTGGTGAAGTTAGTGGAAGTCACAAAGTGATATGTGGAGCTCAGCTAGATGTCATGCTGACACAAGATCACCAGGAGGTCAATAGTTGACATGGGAATCCAGGTGAACTTACAAAGATCAACAGGATGTCACAAGAGAGGTCACCCAGAAGTCAAAGGGCACATGTGGCAGTCATACATGAAAGGGTTAAAAAGGAGACAAAGGGCGGTCAGAGTCCATAGTACGTTAAGGGGCCCTCCGAGGATGGCAAAGAGAGGCAAACAGGTGGTCACAGGATGACACAAGGAGCACGGCTATTGGTGATTCTCTCCACTGGTTCCCCGTTGCTGGCTCGTTTTATGGCTTCCATCAGCTGTGAAAAACAAAATTGAAATTAAATGGCCATCCAAGGGGGTGTTTGACATACATGAGAAAATGAATTAATGCAAGAACTGAGTGTGATAATTATACAAGCATGCAGGCTATGGCGGTGGCCACAGGGATAGAGAGACGTACACCTCCAGGACTGTATAATGGGATAGTCACAGGGATGCAGTCACCTCCTGGGAGGCACTGTGAGGAGATAGAACAGCAATAAAAAGACTGTCACCACCAGGTCTGCATGGATTATGGAATGGTCATGGGGCCACAGCGTCAACTCTTGGGTTGCATGGCACAAGGATACAAAGTATTTCACTTCTAGGAGTCAATGGCTCATGCCAGGAAAGGAATACTGAACTGGTCACCTGTTCCACAGAATTGGTAAAGGAGAGGCGGAAAGATTTGCACTCCTTCTCCATGGATATCCTAGGCAGATTGGCAAAGGTATGCAAAGGCTTTAACATCTCAGGTCAGCAGTTTCACCTGGAGTAGCACAACACCATGCACTCAACCATGGACTGTCATTGAACGCCCGATTCATTTAGAAACGTGTAGCCTTATATTTTGTGCATGCAGATGCTCGGTGAATCCCACAGGGTGTAGATAGTGTACCACAGGAATAGCCTGACCGAGATACATCAGCGGCCAAGTTATTCCAGAGGGAATAAAATCGTAGGATGAATGAATGTCAAATAGTACAACCACAAGACCCACAATGATAAAGACACCAGGATGAGTACCAGAGCCCCTGCAGAAACCTGCTGTTATACTCACATCCTTCTCATATGGGAATCCACCAAGCTCGAGTTTGGAGAAAACTATTTGGCCATTTATCTTGATTTCAAAGGTTCCTGAAAGTAGAAGAAAGTCTATGATGGTGGACCACAGCATGAATATATCTTACAACTGAAATATGAGTTGCATCAATGTTTATAATAGGAGTCATGGAAGAATAGAGCACTAACCCTAGTTGCCAGGTGGGTGACAATGATCAGCACACAAATCACCCAACATGAGGATGTGAAAAACCAAAGCTTTAACAGGGATGCCATTAACTAAATCACAGAGTTGTCATCATGATTCTCTAGAATGTATGCATTGCTTAAGATCAACTTAAAAAGAAAGTGGTGGCTCTCAGGGAAGTGCAAGTGTGTCCAAATAAAAGGTTCTCCGGGGGGGGGGGGGGGGGGGGGGGGTGTGTGTGTGTGTGTGTGTGTGTGTGTGTGTGTGTGTGTGTGTGTGTGTGTGTCCCCGTGTGTGTGTCCCCCCCCCCCCTGCCCTCAGTTGGATTCTCTTAGCCTAATTGGTCATAGCTGTGTGAGTGTGGAGCTTTTCGGGGAGACCGAATGAGTGTTCTATCCCCGGTTCGGATCCTGCTCCTTCCCCGTATGGCTTTAGATTGGATTTCTGTACCCATGTCAGGAGGGGACAGATAAGCAGGGGTGGATGGCACACCTGGATCATCACTAAAAGATCCCCTTAAAGGGATCTGTGATGGCAATGTAATGCGATCAAGCAGGTGGCATGGAGGAAGTACCGAGGGAGATCTTCCCCAGATCACCCCAGGGCCCATCATCACGTGGCTTGTGGCACCCCTTGGTGAACCCACCATCCTCCATCAAGGTCAGGCAGGGTAATGTGTCACAGCCCCCAATCAGCTCCACAGCACTGACATGCAATCTCGGGCCAATAATACCAAAAGAGTCTGGGCGCCCACAGAAAAAATGCAAAGATAGGGCACCTGCAAATCCCCTCATGGCCTGAAGGGTAGGTCCATTCACTGGGTGCAACAGCAAAAAGGCAATTACTAAGAAAACACGTTTTAAACATTAGCTTACTCCCACATTTGGCATACTCACAATGGTCATTCTATAGGAAAGCAAATTACACTTTAGATAAGAATATTTTTTTCCTCAACAAGTTATACTTTCTCTCCTTTTCCCCTCAAATCAAACATTATGTTTTCTCCCTCTTTCTGCCAGATAGTTTCTAAATACAGCCATAGGCATCCTCACCGATAAGGTGGCCCATGCCAGGAGCAACGCCATCAGGGAGGTAGCTCAGCACAGTAAGGGCATGTTTCCGTCTGCTGGCACAGTAAAATGGCCCAGCCAACCTGTGGTTTAAAATGTGCAGTCCTGTGGGGCGTGGCGAACCAGGGAAGCATGGAGCTGCTTCCTTTGTGAGCTCTGTGTACCATTGCCCATAACCTAATCCCTGCCACCCTTAAAAAGTGGGGAAAAGCAAGAGTCTACCCCAGCCGCTGTCAGCGGTCTGATGTAGGCTGAAGCTGGGGGCCGGTTGTTGCCACTCCGCCTGCTGCGAGCCCAGCAAAATTTGGAAAGATGGCGCACGGGAGTGGGATGTTGATTCCGGCCGCATAAAGAAACGCTCTCCGGCGGTTGAGGCCTGGACAAGAGTCTATGGAGCTGGGAGACAGGTGTGCAATAAAGTTCGTAATTACAGATGGAAGATGCGCTTACGATGAAATCAGAATAGCAAATAATGCTCTCCAAAATTAAAAAAATAAATCAAAGAAAGTGCTGTGACCGTAACAAAATCTATAGCGGAACTGGACAAACACGTGCTGGCAGCAGGAGAAAGACTGGAGGAGGCGGAAACAACCCTTTATGATCAAGGGCATGAACAGGCTGCACTCGCGGAAAGGATGGTGGGTCTTGAGCAACAGCTAGAATATATCCTGGCAAAGCAAGAAGATGCTAAAACAGATCTAGGCAGAATAATATCAGACTGTGAGGAATCCCTAGACACATCGCCGATGGGGAACTGGCCAAGTCAATACATAGGAGGTGGAAATAGTGTTGGATCGAACACACCGGGTCTACTCGAAGTACCAGCAAAGCAGAAATCTACTTCCCCACTTCCCCGTGTTCTTACCTGGGTCCACCTGTTCCAACTCAGAGAAAATCATGGCAGCGTCAAGGAAGCAGGAGAGGATCTGATTCCCAGAGGCATCAATACTACGGTTTCAGGATCTAGATCAAGCAAAGTTTCAGAAGAGAAGGGCACGGAGGTTGGTTATGAATTGACTGAGAGAAAAGGATGAGAAATAGAGGTGGACATTCCAATGTAGGCTGAAGTTCAGGTACCAAGGGAAGTCCTATAGCATAGCCATAGAGCAGAAAGTTGCAGAACTAACGGGACAGGATGAAGGTGGGCTTCGCAAGGAATCATCTCCTGAAAGAGAGTGGGATAGGCGAATGAAGACATTTCCAGAGAAGGAGGGTTGGAAAAGAAGTCATCCCTACCCAAAGGGAAGGGGAACAGTGGATTGGCTTTGGTCCGTCACCTGAGGTACTGGCATCTGGAATCTGGTGTGAGAACAGGAAGGTGGCGAGGGGATTGTACTTTGGTTGGTATGGTGGGGGAGGATGTTAGCAGCTTTGGCTTGGTTTCAGGGGTAAGCTGTTCTAGCTGAATTTTGATATATGGCTCGCTTCTGGGGTACAGCAAGATGTTATAGGGCACATTTTGAAACGGGGCGGTCCTGGGCACGGAGTCAGACCCCTTGGCTCTGTGGACAGGTTTGTTCCTGTGGGAAAGTTGAGTGGTTAAATACGTTTTGGTTCTGTGTTATCTAGTATGTTAAAAGGGTTATAACATTACATATAACCGGTTGTGATATATGGCGACATGATCAAGACTGAGAAAGGGAATATAGACACACACACTGATATTGATGAAGCATAATTACAGGGCGCAAAGAATAGCTATAGGAGATGGGTGAATTAGGCATTGCAACCCTGAATGTACGAGTGCTCAATCCCCTTCAAAGAGGCGCTCAATAAGGAGACGATTAACAGAGAGGAAGGCCTCTATCGTTTTTTTTGTTGCAAGAAACATATCTGTTATTTATCGACAAAGTAAGAATGAGAAGTATATTATTCCCCAAAGAATATTTTGCAACTAGCCGTTGTAAAAAGAGGGGAGTTGCTATTCTCGTTGGAAAAGGGGTTCATTTTTCCAAACAATTCCTTTTTAGGGATCCGGATGGGAGATTTTTAGTTATTTTTAGTTATCAAAGGGATAGAACTGAGGACGGCTACTTACTTTAGTCGCATCATATGCACCTAATGAGCAGGACGATCATTATTTTTCTCAGGAAGCCACAGGGCCTTTATGAAGTTCAAGTAAAAAGTGGAGGGGATTCTCAATTGCTGCATTTTATTTTTGAGCATTTGTTAGACACTTATATAGATGAATAGTGTTTCAAAGCGCTACACGGCTAAATGGGAAGGGAACAGGGCAAAAATAACAGCAAAAACATAAAATACAGTCATGGTCCTACTAGGCCTTGTGGCATTGGGGCGTGCAAGTGCAGTGAGGAGAAGTGCAGGAGATAAGGGGGAGGAGAGGAGTGGCAAGTGCTGGTGGAGGGAAGCACTAAGTGGAGCCAGGGGAGAACACCTCAGGCTAAATGCTAGTGCAGGCAACTCCCAAGAGTGGGATACAGAGCCACCAAGCAGGGGCCTGCAAGGGCAGTGCAGTGTGGGCAAGGATACAGGTTGCTAATCCGAAGGGAATAGGGAGGAAGCAACTGCGTTTGAACAATTTGGCTTTAGGGGATATTTCGATCAGAGATCATATCGAGGAGGTGCTCTGGAATTATTTTCAAGAAAATAAAGTAGGTGATATGGACTGGAGAAGGATATGGGATGCTGGGAAGGCGCTGGTGCAAGGGGAATTTATAGGGAAAACAGCAGCTTACATGAGGGAATGGGAATCGGTACGAGTTAGTGCACAGAAAGTAAGGGGTCCTTGAAATCTTTGCGGGAGTTAAAGTGCAACAACAACTCAAGGCACACTTAGCAGATCCATTGGCTCAATTATTAATACAAGCGAAACAGTCCTATTATATAAAAGGAAATAAGGCTAATGGATTTCTGGCAGCTAAATTGCATAAACGGAAAGGTAGGAAGTATATTTTAGAATTAAATGATGATGCTATCAAGTGAAGAAAGGGAATTGTTAGACGCTCCAATTACTCCTGCTGAGGTCGGAAAGGCGATAAATAGCTTACCTCACAAAAAAGCTCCAGGCCCGGACGCCTTTGGAAATGGTTATTATAGGCTTTTTAGGCTGTTTCAGCCCTGGTTAGTGCAGCCAATGACCAAGCGGTTTAATAAGATTTTGGAGACAGGGAAGGTCTCAAAAGGAGATAGGTCTCTCCATTACTTAATTGCTGCGCAAACCTAGCAAAGAACCGGCTGATTGTACAAGTTATCAACCTACTTTGCTTCTTAATGGGGGAAGCCAAAATATATACAAAGATCTTAGCTATGCGACGGATGGCTGTACTGCAGAGGATTATTCATCCGGATCAATCGGATTTCATACTTGGTCGTAATGCGCAAGACCACATCAGAAGAGCGATTAGTCTAATCAAATGGGGCGTTCAAACTGGTCAGAAATTGTCCGCGGCCGCTTCGGATGCCAGACGTGCATTTGATTGCATGGATTGGAAATATCTGAATCAACTGTTGAAAGCATTCAGAGTTGGGCCTATGTTTATTCACCTGGTAATGGCAAACCTCTGAATACTGACTATGAGACGTAGCGCTAATGGGATGTTCTCTGCCCCGATTAACATACTAAGGGGCACCAGTCAGGGTTGTCCGCTGTCACCATACATTTTTGCTATGGGTATAGAGCTGCTGGCATGTGTAATCAGTCAGTCAGTTTAGCTTTATTTCGGTCAACAGACCATATGAGCAACACAAAGGGAAAAAAATAAGAAATCTGAACCAAAAACAGACAGATTCATAATACATTATCATAACTATTTGCAAAATGTATTTCACATTAATACAGTTTAAAAGATAAAACTCGATCATAAAAAAACGTTCATATGGTTTTTATAAAATCTCTTGGGTATAAGAAAAGTGCATAGTATTTTAAGAATAATGGGCTCAATAATAATAATATGAATCTAAAGTGGTCGTAAACTCTTGATTTCAAGGAACTGTTTTCACCCACATTAATATTCAGCTAACAAGTTTAAATAATACAATGTAATCTTGCCCTGTAAATCACAACCTGTACTGCTAAATCCTCTTTTACGTTGACACACAGTGCTAAGACATCGTTTACAGTTCTAATTGATCTGTGCCTGAATAACGACTTAAAATATCTGTTCCTAGCGTAATAGTATAAAGGACAGAATAAAAGAAAATGCATTATGTTCTCTGTCTAATTTTCACACGAGGGGCCTTTTTTGGGGAGATCACAGTTCCATTTGTGCAATATTCATCGTCGACGCTAATAACCGTTTCGACAGACAGTGACTGCAGCCTACACAGGGCCATTTACAGTAGGGAGAGTGCAGGGAGGTCATACGCTTCTTTTCCTTTTAGAGAATGCCTAATCTAACCCCTTATCTTCCCTCTCATCACTGTGCTGACTTTTCCACTCGCCATGAAAAACACACCATTTAAATTCTGCCCATCTTGTAATAGGACATACCCGTGGAAAGAGGCACAAAACGCACACAAAAAAAGTGTGCAATCACTGGCTACCAAGGATCACCCTGAAAGGAATTGCAAGTCCTGCAGCCTTTTCCGTCCTAATACCTTGAAGGACTATCGAACCAAGCGTTGAGCCGCCCGCACCATGCAGGCCGAGGCCTCCATAGACATGGCGGGGGAATCCAGTGACTTCCTAAGTGACGCTGAGGGCGATCAGGGTTTGAAAGAATCTCATGTGCGAGCCCCCCCGACTTCAGTTAGCAAGCCAGCGGTCCTGTGGCATAGAAATCCCCTGGCGGCACATCACGCCACACTAAGCACATATCCCACGGCCGAACGCAGACCACGTCATCGACCATTCATAGCCACGCGGCATCTAAGGAGAGGTCCTCCAAATCATTCCTGTCCTCTGGGCCGTCGCGACCCGCATGACAGGTCTTTGAAACAGGCGTCGACCAGCCCTGTTTCAAACACAGCATCTAAAAAAAATAAATAAAAAAAAAGCCCTCCTTTCGCATGCCAAAGGGCACGTATCGAAAGGCAATTTGACGCCCCCTTCAAACACGTCCAAATTCACATCAGCCATCATATCGGGACCCGGAGTACGTGAGCTATTCAAAGCTTTGATAATCGTCACAATGTCAACATGCTCAAAGCCAATACAGAAGGTGGTACTGGTTTTATATGTTATTGATATTTTATTAACATCCGGTTTATTGTACAGTGAAAGTATGGCATTGATCCAACTCCATATGTTAATAGGATTCTTGTTCAGATTGTTGGTGCCATTTATGAAAGTTCTGTCCATTGACCAGAACTTTCGGTCATCATTATTTCTTAAAAGCTGGAACAATCCTTTCCAGTCAGCACTAATCATTGTAGATTTATGGTAACGCTGCCAATTGTTGTACCTGGTTGAAAGATGGGCCAATAGGCTCTTTTTCTCCTCAAAACCATACTCCACCGATTTTTTTTAATGGCATTGCACCTTTTTCGATTTGCTTTTTTCGCATGATGGACAGCAAAATCAAAGTTATTCGAATGGTCGGTGAGAGGAGTAGTTAAACTACGGCTCAGATGTAATTTGTTATTGAGAAACTGCATGCCATTAGATATGTCCCACTTGTGGTTGGTCAGCCATTTGTAAGAAGGCATTGATTATGTTGTGTAAAATTGCTAATGCGCCCCACATTGCTACTATTCAATATAATACGGTGGCCCTGTGTGCTGATCTAAACAGAGGAGTGCATAAGTTTCAAAAGTCGGGGGACGACACGTTGTAGGTCTGACATAGGGTGGTATGGTCACCGACAGGGTTTAGCGTAGTAATGAGATCTCCACCATTTTCCCCATTAAGTCTATCAACAAAGATGTAGTCCAGGCAAGTGGTACTGATTCCATTAGACCAGGCACCTTTAGGGGTTGAATTATCTCCTTTAAAAAAAAAAAAAATAGGCAAATAAGGTCACGCACCTCGAACAGGTTCAGCCAGATAGAATCAGTGGGGGATGCGGACGCCAAATTTCCACCCGCAGAGATGGAATCATGCCCACCTGAAAGAGCCGAAATCTTTTGCACAAGGCTGGGGGCATTCAAATCCCCAGCAATAATGGTCCTTCCCTTAGGACAAGTCTCTTGCCAAATTGCCAACGTTTTATCAATGCTTATAACAATCCCCATCATCAAAATACCCCCGGTAGGTGGTCATAGATGTTGAAGATGAGGATTCTATTATGGGAGGCTACGAAAGTGGCAGTCATAACATAAGATGAAGATGTGGCCATAGCATACGTCTTAAGTGTATACTTGGCCTGGGCACCAATTGCTAAGCCCCCACGCAGCCTGCCCCTTTCCCATCGTGTGGCTGGGGTTTGTAGTCATCAATGAGGAAAGCCTCCCTGGCCCAAGACTCCTGTAATAAAAATAGATCACCCTCTCCAACAAAGGCCATGCCAATAGGGTGGGCGAGGAAGGAACGAAAGCCATGTGTATTCCAGCATAGCCAATCAAGTGCAGCATCCTGCCCATGCTGTCAGACAGCACCCCTGACCTCAGGTAGAATTTCACTGGAGACAATCCCCCTATCATTCCCACAATGTGGACACGTGCAATATGACTTGTAACCGGTCTTCCTCTTTTCCTGGGTGGGAGGCTGTTCCTTCAGACACCTGATCAGCGCGGGAGTTTTGGGATATACATAGCATTTGTCCACATTATTCCTCTTGCAGCCAATGTTCTTTAGGCCCAAAGATTTCAGGTTCTCAGCACATGTCCACAATAATGAGGCCACAGCAGCTGATCTATAAGTACCCAGTTCAACACACTGTGCCGCTTAGGCAGTGTGATGCAAACAATATCACAGTTTGTAATTGCAGCCAAACAGGGAATAGTTTTCCATAGAGAGAGAAGATTTGTGTGGTTAAGGAAAGGACTCTTTTCGGATGAATTTCTTCAGGTTTTACTAGTTTGCCCATAGAGGAGAAGAAATTCTCATCAGTTTGAATTAGGTAGTCTGGTAATTGGTTGAGACCTGGCAAAACTTGAGGAAAAGATGGCATTTGCATCGGTCTAGTGAATTCTGTACTCCCAGTGCTTGTGCTTTCTGGTTGCCTTATTGTAGGCAGAGCCATTAAAATGGGGTATGGAGTATTTGTCTGGACCGAATGTACCCACTCATCCAATGGGCCATGCAGAGAAACTTGGTGTCGGGTGCCATCGGAATTGATCTTTTGTAACCACCCTGTTTGCAGTGACAGGTGATATCATAATTGGTGTGTCCTGGTTTCCAGATGGGCAGCTTATAGAGGAGCTCAAGAAAGCTACTCTTTTCATATTAATATCACGGTTATAGATGTTTACAGGTTTGTATTGTTTTTTGGGCGCATAAATAGGACTATCAATCAGAGATTTCATTGTATAATGCATTGATAGCGTTGCTGTCTGAAGCTCCCACAATGTGAGTCGGAGTGGATAATCGCGAGGTTGGTTATGATGCAGTCCGCTGTGTGCTCCACTTCATTTTCACAAGCAAGTTTTCCCTGCTACTAATTTTGAGGTGTTGGTTGTCAAACCGATTTCATTAGTCTCGCCCTTCACACTGTCATTGAGAATTACTCCCACCTCTTGGTCAACAGAAGTTTAAGCTCCAATTGTTCCACCGCAATATTTGCACTCGTGCAGGGCCTCCATTTTCACAAGTAATGAATTCCCCTCAGGGGACATATGGTTGATAGCAATAGACAAGGTCTCATCCCCACTGCAATAGTTAGGAGGCTCTGGCGGGGAAACAAGTGCTTCCAAATTTGGGGTGACCGAGATATTTAGTTCATCACTAGTAAAAAGAGAAAAAGCGGGCGGATCCAGCTTCCCCTATCTCGCGCCCACTCACTGGAATGCCCTACCTCCCACTATCCGAGGGAAGGCCTCCCTCACCACCTTCCGCAAAACTCTGAAAACTACCCTCTTCACATAAGACCCGACACACCAGCACGAATACTTATCATATATGTTGTAATATACGTCCCAATGCAATATCTGTAACAGTACGATATCTTGTAGTATTCATAATGTGTTAACAATCGCTTTCATGCCTGTACCATGTAACTAAGTTATTGCAAGTAACAGCGCCTCAATGCCCCTGGGCTGCTTGCGCACTATATAAATATAAATAAATAAATCACCACAAGTTGAGGGTGGTCGTGTCGGGCAGGATGGCTTACTTTAAGCTTCTACACAATTTGAGTAGAGAACCGTAATTATCCATAGTTGCTGAACAGTGGGAAAGGCTGCTGCTGCCGTTCTCCATAGGTTCAGAAATCGAGCATTGGGTGTCGGTCGGCTGAATGGTCTGTACAGTCTGGGTATTTAGAGTGTTGGTTTCTGTGGTTCCCATCATGGGCATTCCAGATAGAAGTGCGAGATCCCACAGTCCAGTACGTTTCTGTTGTGAAGTAATGGTGGTACTACTTGTGTAGTCCAATTTGCCCTTTTTTGCCCGGGAGGCTCGGCTCCGAGCCTTGATCGGCCTTGTCGGCTACGAGTCCGTTTCCCACTACTTAAGGTGCATTTCTTCTTGGTGGGCATAATTGTCAGAGTCGTCGCTTGGGGCACTATGTAATATATCGGGATACAAAATATGTATAAAGCAGAGAGAAACCCTTGTACCGCCTGAGTCAATTGGGGGACAGCAAACAGAGGCTGGGCTCTGTAGTAGGAGGTCGAGGGAGCAGGACACACCTGTGAGAAATGTCACGCCTGTGCTCTCTCTTGGTAAGGGCATGCTCTCCACCAAAACCATCCACCCTCCCCCCAACTCCACAACTCTCTTCACACTCCCCCGCTCTCATCACAGACCCTATGCGTAATCGCGGGGTGCGGGCTGCACTCACCACAGCAGAGTGAAACAGCAACCGGGGTGTCAGGATTAGTGGGGAGAGTTGGGATAGGAGGAGGCAAAAAGCTGTTGGGGATTATGGAATATAGCGGGGATATGGCGGTTCAGGCTGTGTAGTGTGCAGAACCACCACACTACACTGGGCTCCTGCACTGCTAGCCACTTATCGTTTGTCGCCCTGCCAGAGGATATTTGTCTCAGCTCACTGCTCCCGGCTCTCAGCTTCCAGCTCTCCCGTGGGAGAAGTCGAATCAGATGGGCAGAGGGGCTCAGGCTTCAGGTTCAGGCTACAGAGCTGTGAAGCTGCAGGGCTCGTCCCGTCTCTATGGTTACCCTCCTTCCTCCTTCAGGGCTAGAGGAAAGCATTGTTTTACTGACGTTCACGCTCTCACAGCTGTTTCTGACACTTTGGCCATAATATTTCATCAGGTCCAATGCGGACCTCTATAGAATTTGGCACCATAGGTGCTGAGTGAACCTTACATCTGATTTTCGAGCGATGTTTACCAATCCTTTATTCACTGGACGTCTGGTTTGCCCCACATAGCATAAACCACATAGGCACTCTATCACGTAGACCACTTTGCACGGTTTGCAGTTTGAGAAGTGTCCAAGTATCCATTCATTTTCAACCATTTTTTAAGATTTCATTTTCTTTGCAAACCTGCATACCGTACAGTTGCCGCAAGAGTAATGGCCAATGATCTCTCTCAGGTTCCACAGGGAGCTTCTTATTTCATGTTTACACCATGCGGGCATGTGCCAGATAATCCTTTAGGTTTTTGATCTCTTTAGGGCCATGCGTGGTAGTGGTTCCCCTGGCATGCTTATTTGTACCAGTGGCCAGAATGTCTTAATTATTGTTCTCACTCTGCGGGTGTCTGGTCTGAAAGTTGTTACACATAATTCTCATCATCACCGTTTGACCTTTGGGATTAGTAAGGCATCTCTGGGAGTGCATTTAGCTCTCTTTCTGACATTTTTCAGCAGGCTTTTTGGGTAGCCTCTTGTTCTTTCTCCTCCAATTGATCCCCAGGATGTTGATATTCAGATAGTTCGGAGCATTTTCTGCGGTACCGTCTGTATGGGAGATTTTCCTTCACATTTTTGGGATGGTGGCTTTCAAAGGGTAATTGCATGTTTCCGTCTGTGCTCTTTTTATACAGTGTGCAGAGTAATTTCCCTTCTTTATTTAGGATGGTTAGGTCCAGGAAGTTAATGGAGCATTGGCTGCTGCACATGGTAAATTGTATTTCAGCTCCAAGGGTGTTCACAAAGGTACTAGCAGTGGTACGGCGCACCTATGCAGAGAGTCAATCCCATCGTACCCTTATATAGACGACTGGCTGACAACAGGAGAAACTCCACAAATATGCAAATACAACACCCAACAAACAATCAACCTACTGTTCCAATTCGGATTCCCTATCAACGAGCAATAATTAAGTCTTGCACCCAGTCAAATAAAACAATTCCTGCAAGCAATCATTAAAACAGAAGAGGAGCTGGTCTTCCCCTAAAACGAGAGAGCACAAAACATGCTGTTGCAAGTACCTCACTATATAGCCAGTCGCCAGATAACTGTATGCAAGGCAAAGAAGGCAATGCGCCTACTTAGGATGATGGCCTCATGCACTTACCTAGTTCCACACCCACGGCTGTGCATGCCCCCAATGCAAGAGTAGTTTGCAAAGCAATGGTCTCGGGCAAGCGGTCATTGGGACGATCTAGTGGTTGTTTTGCTAACCTTAATACAAGCTCTTCACTGGTGGTCCAAGGACAACTTGCTAAAAGGAAAACCCTTTCACAATCCATCAGTTCGAGCGATACTAACTACAGATTCCTCACTCTCTGCATGGGGAGCCCATTACCTTCATCACACAGCTCACGGGCAGTGGACACAAACTATAGCCAAAAAACACAAAAAGTCCAGCAGTTGTCAAGGCACTGCAAGCTTTTCAACAGCCTCTAGTAGGTCAAACAGTGCAAGTCCTTATAGACAGCACCACTGCCATGTTTCACCTAAACAAGTAGGGAGGCACACTCTCTCCAAGTCTGTCCAAGCTGTAACATTTGGAAGTGGGCACTCAAGTGGAATATGTTCCTAGTCTCAACACGTTGCAGGGGAAATCAATGCTCTAGCAGACACTGAGCAGGATCCAAAAGGGATCGCCCCCTGTGGATGAGCTGGTAAGGGAAATTTGCTTACACTTTTCCACCGACACCACTCCTCAGAAGGATAGTGCACAAGATGCACCAGGAACAAGTCACTCTTATGCGGATTGCTCCAATGTGGCATAGACAACTATGGTTTCAACCCCTACTGAAACTAGCAACGTGCAAACCAAATCAAGCTTCCGGGCCCCTTCAACATGTTTTTCTACAGTTCTAACTACTAAAATGTTAGCTAAACGATCCGAGTCAGCTTTGAAGTCTGCAAACAACGTGTTCGCTAAAAGGGACCTTAAATTTGTGACAAAATAAAATTCTCTTCCATAAAATGTGTACTTCGAAAAATAAAAGTCGCAATTCAAATCTGATGACACTGATTGAGATGGCCTGAGGAAATCTTAAGACTCTCTTCCAAAAGAGACCACCCTCTAAATTACAAAAAATCATCATTCAGAACAATATGATTATTTTCAAAACCATAGATCAACATCGGCACAATTTTAGATTTATAAACATTTTCAAGCGGGATTATGAAAGAATTTCATTTGGGCACTTGCCTTCAAAGCTTTGCTATATAGACCTTTCATATTCATTTTTGATAGATATCTCCAAACCCAAATATTTCATGTTATCAACTTGGAAAATGTTTAGTAGCTCTTCCATTCAGGTTGGATAGCACCACTGTTGCAAATATTTTGGAGTCAGGGTCAAGTAACACAATTGGACTTTATTTTTCGGGAGCATCTTGTGCCCCTTTCTTAAAAATGGGAACAATATGTGCCTTCTTCCAGATCTCTGGGGTTTGCTTTAAGTGGGCAATAGATAGAAAAAGATTATTCAAGATCTTGTCCAACAAAGCCGGTTCTGCTTTAAACACCATATTGCAAAGCCCATTCTGACCCGAGGCCCTAGAATCACTACTTCGTTGGATGATGAATTCAATTTGCTTAACCAAAAATTCCAGATTCCAATCTTCATACTTAAGGCTATCCCTAGTTGGAAACCAGCCTGTTGGCTGGTTATACAATTTTGCGTAATGGGATATCCATAGTGTTTCTGGAATGGGATCAGTTGGTGCTACACTCTGCCCCTCCTTAGTCGATTTGATTAATTTCCATACATGTATTTCACCTTTCGACTTTAAGCATGCTAGCATACTTTTCCCATCCCTTTGATAAACTGATGCCTTTATAGACTTAATTCTATTCTCATAGCTTGGTTTTAACTCCCCCACTTGACTGGGAATATGTAGTCCCTTCCGGTTGATTTATCTAGCCTCTTTTCTGTATTCCCTTGTAATAGATTGAATAAGAGGGCTATAATTAGAGTTGTGGGAGTACACTTTGGGTTTTCTTGGTCCCAATGTGTTTTTTTTATAAAGATTGGTAAGTATGTTGCGAACCCTGCTGGACTATCTAGGATGCTCTGGTCACTAAAAATGTCCCCTTCTAATTTCTTATTAAATTCACATACATCGTGCTGGGCCCAGATCAATCTATTCTTACCCTCATTTATAGTGACATTCTGCCCGTAATACCCAGACTATTTGGGAAACTTAATTCCATGGTCAGCTGCATATGGTCACTTGGGAATCCATTCCTTATCTCAAGTATACTTTCAGCTGCCCACAGCTCCTCAAATGTGGTCAATCATAGAAGATTAGCACCACTGAGCCAGGTGTTTTGAAAACATTTCCTTTTTTCGTGTTTGCCAGTAAATACACATAAACCCGAGCTGTCAAAAGACATCCCACCATCTCGTTCCTTTAGCATTTTGAATGGCATTTATTGACTGGCAAGCCAACAGCTCCTCATACTTTATGGATTTAAGGCAATTAGCGTTAAATCGCCTGCGACTACAATCAAACCAGGTGGCTGACTTTCCTCCAATGCGTCAATATGCCATCAATGTGATCCATCTACATCAACATAATTGCAATCTACATTTATAATGAGCATATTGACAGGTACATCCTTCATCACGACATGAATTGCCGATACACCATACAGCGAGCCATTTAGGATAGCCACATTTGTTATCCCTGTCAGGAGACCACCTTTAGGTCAGCCCACTGCATTTTTAGTGCCATTTGTTGGCAGACAGAGTAACCATCCATAATTACTTTCTTTGTCATGAAGGTTTCTTGTAACATCACCAATAAGTAGTAAATCGGCACTGGCGGCTTTGTGGTTAAATAAATGCTGAAAGCCCCGGGTGTTCCATACGCAGAGGCCAAAATCCCTGCCCTGCACATTTGACCCCTCTCAAATCGCTTTCTGCAGTTTTGGCTAACCTGAATCAATCGCGATTCCCATTTATGCACTCATAATTCTGTGCTTTTCCCCGTTGGGAATTTCCACCAAATTCCTCACGGGCCTCATGTTGAATAGCCTTTTTTTTGTTGTGAGTAGTTGTTCACACAGGAAATTATTTGATGGACCCTCCAAGGTGTAAATATCAAAGCCTCTTTGCCGAATCTCATCTGCAGATGAAAGGAACAGACCCCCTTATAATTTTGGATGGAACTGTAACTTTTGCCACATTCCACCGTTCCCAGTCACAGAACTCAATTCCGTCAATCTCTCTAGATTCAACCCCCCCCCCTCAAACTAGGTAATTCATGAAAAATAGCAAGGATCATAGGTCTATTCAGAAACTTGAGCTCAGGATCTGGGAAGATTGCTTCAATGACAAAATTCCCAGGGACCACTTGGAACATTGGTTATATTTGCATACTTCGGTCGAGATCCTTCCTTGCAATATTTACCATCAGTTAGTGAGTAATTCAGGTTGGGGTTTTTCCCAGAGTGTTAATCTTTCACCCTTTTTCCCTGCGGTCCCATGCCTACCAGGCTGCCTTTAACAATAGAGGCAGCGGGAATGAGTTCCGCCATTTAATCTGGTTCTGATGGCCACTCCTAGATATTGCCTTCCAAATGCGAGGGCACCATCTCTGTCACAATAGTGCATGGGCCTTTAGGTGCTCTGCAGCCACAACTCTCATTGTCCCCCCTCGTGTACATTATTGTCGTTGCCCACGCGGTCTGCCCCTCGAATGTGTCCAGCCACCCCCTTCTGTGGGCCAGTGAAACCCTTCTCACCCAGATGTAATACTTCATTCAAGGGGTTGACACAGGCAGAGGGCCCAGATGCCCTATCCATTTCTTCTCTGTTCTGCCCTGCTACTTATCAGTGTTTGTTCCCCAATCAGTTTTCTGATCAGGGACCTTCTGAGTGAGATTAAACAAAATGGACCTCCATCAAACGTTTGTTGTTACTACCCAAGGGAGCCTCCCCGTCATTATAAAACAATATAGGGACTTCAATGTCATTTAGAAGATATTGCAACACCCTCTCAGAAGTAGGTAACGTTTTTGCTTGTCCGCCTTGTTTTTATGTGGGGGCTATCTTTTGGGCCTTACTCGAAGCAAGTAACTTATCATTAAAGTCCTTACATAAGGGAATTACTATTTGTCTTCTTACCAATTTGGTTTTTAGTTTGTTTTCCCTTGAATCCCAGATCTTTGTTTCACATGTTTCTCTTTGGCTCGATTTAAAAAAAAAAACATGTTTAGCCCTTACTTGTACTAGTACCAATTGCCTGTGAGTCCACAATACAAAACGGACACATCAAGGCCAGCCTCCACCGTTCCTAATCTGAGGAACACCTCTGTAAATCCCTTGTCCGGTGGGGTGTCCCAAACAAGGGAACATAGCCTTCCTACCGTGCGGAGAGCAAGTCTACCCCCTCTCAATCTTGAGGTCAGGCTCCACGGTGGAGTTTTTGCCCGATTCATCTGAATTAATTACGGGCCGAAAAGAGGGCTGCCAGTGGCGCAGATTCAACAGGCATTTTCCTCATTCAAAGCTGCCAACAAATTTTAGCTGGTTCTGGATATGTTCAACATTCATAGCAGATTCTAATATTTTTGCATGAAACAGCAAAGAAGTAAATTCCTGTTGAATGCTATAATTCCCAATACTTCATTTATATAAAAAAAAAAAAAAAAAAAAAAAAAAACACCACATTTCACCCCCTCTTCCTTAGGAATGCACTCTAAATAGGATCCTATATCATGCAACTGTTCAGAGTTTCTCCTAACATCTTCTTTCCGAATTTCAAATACCTTGACTAACGATAATAATACAAAGTTTAAAGCTGGTAAGGTGTTCGGCCTCAGTCTTGTCTCTAGCGATTAGGAAATTCAGTTAGAATGGGCGAGTGCAAAGAGTCATTAGCCCATAGCTCTGATATCACTATCAGAGTGTCAAAATGTTCAGGCATGTTAGACCAAGAGTCTCGAGATGGGCCTTCCTCCGCTTGGGCGATACTCAACCAGTCCTCCACAAATTCCTCTGCAACAAAAGGTTTGTTGGAGGCAGAAGAAGCTTCCATGGGTTCTTCCCGGTTCATAACCGTCTCAGACAACATTACACTGCAAGGGAAGTGCCCCCCAATTCTTGAGGGGGGATTGAGGATGCATGCAAAGTAAAATCCAGATTCAAAGACTTCTCAAAGGCTACTGTCAACAGGCCTGCCATTTCCAAGTTGAAGACAGCACCCTCTTTGTAATCATTAGGAAGGACAAATTCCCTACAGAATGGTTCAATGTCGGTAGGAGGCAGCAAGCAGGGCGGGTCATCATCTGAGGTCACCTCACCTTTTGCATGACTATGTAGATTCATACAAAGCAAAGCAGGCTCCCAATGAAGCTACAACGCACTCTTCCTTCAGGAAGTTCTCGTTTAAGCAGTTCCGCTCCGGCAGTCTGGACATGCAGCCACCTGTGCATTTCGCCATCCGGTGATATGTACTACTTCGTATGTATATTCCTGCAGTTCTGCTGCTATGCGGGCAAGGCGAGGGGTGGCCGTTCTTGTCCCTCCTGGGCTAAGCATGTGTACCAACAGCTTATGGTTCGTCACCAGATGGAATTTGGTGCTCCAGGCATATGTCGTGAAATCTGCTGCCCATGCGCAAGCCAGCATTTAAATTGTCGAACAGTTCATCGCTGCTCGGTACAGTGCCTTGGAGGCGAACAACACTACCTGCTCCACATCGCCCTTCCATTGAGTCAATGTTGCTCCTAGGCCGTAGACACTGGCATCTGTGGTTATAATGGTCTTCCATTGTGGGTTTAACAGCGGTAGGCAGGGGGCATGTGTGATGCAATCCATCACCTTTTTAAACACTTCCTGCTGCTCTGCTCCCCACTTGCACTCGGACCCCTTTTTCTGTAATTCGCGCATGGGAGCTATGGTTTCCGAAACGTTCTGTACAAACTTAGCGTACTATTCAGCCATTCCCAAAAAGGATCTCAGTTGGACGGATCTGGAGCTTTCACAATAGCCTGGATCAGGTCTTTCTTCAGGCTGATGCCTGCTCTTGAGAATTTGTAGCCCAAGTCCTCTACTTCATCTGCCCTGAAGACACACTTGTCAAATCATAGACGGGCTCCCGCTTCTTGTAGGCGTGTCAGCACTTCATGCAGCACCGTATTGTGCGTTTGGACATCGGCTGCATATACCAGAATGACGTCCCGGAAGTACACTCCATTGCCAATCCTCCTCAGTAGCGAGTCCATCATGCATTGGAAAGCGGAGGCGGCTGATGATGGACCAAACGGCATACGGGTGAACTGGTATGTGGCGAATGCCGTCAGGGACCTCGATTCTTTGTGTAGGCCGATGTTGGTATGCGTCCCTCATGTCAAGTTTTGAGAAAACTTTGGCCTCTTTCATTAGGAGTAATTCATGGATACTGGAGAGTGGGTAGCTATCCGTTACCACCTCAAGATTCAGGCTGCAGAAATCTATGCATATGCGCAGACGGTTTGAGTGCCGTTTATTGATTAAGACCACCAGGCTCAACCACTCAAGCATCTTGGAGCATCCTGGCTTGCTGTTCCTGTAGTGCTCCTCTTGCAGTGGCAGGGACCAACGCCAGTTTATGTTTGATTGGGACGGCTCCATGCGTTAGCTTCATTTTATGCGCATAGTTCCTTATTTTTCCTGGTTCATCAACGAACAGCTCGCGATAATCTTCTCTGGATACTGGTGGGCCCTCTGAGGTGAATGATGGCACTTGTTCTTCCATGCTGGCATCTAGTTGCATTTGCAATTGTGCTTGAGCATCCCAACACAGCATGGCTGGTCCTCTTTCAGAAAGGTATACTTTGCTCTCTGTTACTCTCCCTTTAAATTCAATGCTGATTTGTATGTAGCCCAGTAAGTTTACTGTGGTTCCGTCAAAGGCAGTTGGTCTGTGCTTCGTCATGTGTACTTCCACTCGGTCTTTCCCTACCATTTCTTTGTACACAGCAAGGGGTATTATGGTTAGATCAGATCCGGAGTCAGCCATGACCCTTGTTTCATTGCTGTCGACTTTGATGACGCAGTGAGGCTTTTCCCTATGAGCAGAGATGCCGTTAAATTAAGGTGGGACATCCCTAATCTTCCGATGACTCTTCCATCCTAGCTGTATTGCTGTGGCCATTTTCCTACCTCTCCACGTGCAGGCGGCGGCCACGTGTCCAAAACTGTGGCACTTTGAACACTCTTTGTTCCTGGCCGGACACTCCTCGTCATTGGCAAGGTGACTGGGTCCTGGCACTTCTGTAGCATTTTGCCGGTTCTCTGATCTACTGTCCTTGGTGTTTGGCTGCCATCGCTCCCTTCTCCCTTTGAATTGTAGTGCTTGTACTTCCGGCTCTGGGCAGCTCCCCCCAAATTTCTTTCCCCTCCCAGAGGTCTCCTCCACTGCTCTGGCTATTTGTATCACCTTATCCACTAGTAGTGTTTTTTCCAGGATTAACTTATCCTGTATCTTACGGCTGTTGGTGTGCAGGGTCAACAGGTTGCATATTATTTCCTCCGACGTATCCCCAAAGGCACACAAGGCAGCCAGTTCTCTCAGTTCCATAACATATCATCCACTGGCTCAGCCGGCTCTTGTTTCTGTAAAACCTAATTCTGTGCAATGGCTCAGCCGGGTCTTGTTTCTAAAAAACCTAATTCTGTGCAATACGATATTCTCACTAGACGAAAACGTCTTCACAAACAGCCTCGCTGCATTCAGTTTCAATCCTGCAAAGATTCTCTGGCCTTCCACCCCTAGTGAGTTCAGTAGCGGGGCCCTCTTTCTTGCTGCTGCGAAGTTCGCGCCACCCTATGCTTCCATGTACGTCACAAACATGGGTTCCCACTGCGGCCAGGGTAGGGCTGGCCTACCTGGGGACTGGAGAAATGCTGGCGGTGGTGTGGTGCCTTGCAGAATATCCGCTGTGGGTCGTCACTTCTGTTCTTATCGACAATTATGTTGTGGCCTCTCAAAGATCACTCAGACACTTTCTGGTGTGACACTGTGATGATGGTCTCTTTTCCCTCCATTTGCTGAGTCAGGGATTTCGGCTGCCATCCATCAAACCAAGTCAGTGGCTCTGTCTGATGTGGTTCCATTAGTAGTAATGAAGGACATCTCCTCTGATCTCCTGATTGAGATCACAACGGCCATTAATGTCTCTTGCCAGACAGGCTGCATCCCACATGATCTTAAGGTGGCAACAGTGATCCACCTCCTTAAAAAGCCTTCGCTGGACCCCACACTTTCCAATTTTCGCCCCATCTCACTCCTACCTTTTTTTATGAAGCTCTTGGAGGCCCCGATTTCTCCACTTCCGTCATCCTTTATGGAGACCTCTGATCTTTTCGACCCTGCTCAGTCAGGTTTTAGGCCTCGCCGATATGGCTAGGCTGGTGGATCCTAGGGGGTTGGCACCTTGATTTTACTCGATCTCTCGGTGGCTTTTGATACCGTGGACCACCCTACCCTGCTGGCCCACCTAGCACAGGTGGAAATTTCTGGTCAAGTTCTTGCCTGGTTCACTTCCTTTCTGGCTGACAGAACTCAAACACGGTCATTTCCTCATTTCAGGATCTTTCCAACTGGGGCGTGGGGTGCAGCAGGGCTCCGCCTAGTCTCCTATCCTTTTTAATATCTACATCTGGCCATTGGTGTGTCCCATCCACTCCTTCGGTATCAGTTGCTACTCATATTCCGATGACACTCAGATAATGATTCATTTGGATCTAGAGCAGGCTGAGATGTCATTGTGCCTGCAGTGCCTGTCTGCTGTAGGAGATTGGATGAACCACAATTGGCTAGCACTCAATGGAGACAAAACAGAGGTGTTGGTGGTTGGCTCTCCCCCTGATCCTTCACTTTGGGTGTCCTCGTTCTGGCCATCTTCTTTGTGCCCTCTTCCTGTTGTGAAAGTGAAGAATTTAGGAGTGGTCATCTCTGCTACTCTTTCCTGGGTCTGTGGTCCTGTCCCTTTGCAACCCGCCCCGAATGTCTTTCGCTCGCACGCACGCATCTTTTCTTTTCCGAGAGGTCAGGTGATCTCTTGCGAGATTGCGCTCTACACCCATCCTGGATTATTTTATTTATCACCCAAGCAGACTTTAAATCCATGGATGTGCTCTCATGTTATCTGATGAGAGGAACATAAGAGGGAGTTGAAGAGCTGACAAAAGCATGGTGTCCACAGGGCCGTGGCAGATTTTTGGCACGCATACACTGGACTAAATTGAAAGGTGGGCCCTGGCTGCGACATGCAAATGCGGCCCTTCAGCTTACCATTGAAATAGTGTGCACAGGGGTGAATATCGTGAAAAGGTCCCAGGCAGTGTCCAGGTACATCGCCATTTATTTTTTGTTGGATCCAATAGCGAACAGTCATAGTTACAATAGACCCCCCTGGGCACCTCCCTCTGGAGCAAGGGATTAACTCAAGGGCTGCGCAAACACCAGTTGAGAAGTTGCCGTTTGTACCGCTGCAGCCGCAGGGCATTGCTCGGAGCTGGCACGTCCAGAGAGGATGGATGGATGGATGGGAGTGCTTGCCTCCCGTCTGGCTGTCAATCCTGGCCTCTGGGGTGGCAGGGGTTTGGGGGGAGGGGAGGTGCAGCCTGGGGAACAGGCCACAAGCCGGCAATTTAAAGTACTACTGCCCTCTCTTGCTTGTAGAGAAGAGTGTGGCCTCTGGGTAAATGGGTGAACATGTGTCATTCCACAAGCTACCTGAAAAAGGCAGAACGTTTATTTACCACACAGTAGGTTAAAGCATAATTTACCATACATCCAAACGAGTAACAAGAAATATGTGCTATTTAACAATATACATCAGAGGGGCCCTCCATCCCCATGGATTAGGACGACAGCTATAACGGGCCGGGTACCCCGAAGAACACCAAAAAAACAAAGAAGCTGGAGTGTGCTATGAAAACAAAACATCTGCTTGTGTAGTTGTGTGTTTTTATTTTTTTTTCAGATGCCCGGTTAGGTCCAAGTTCAAGATGGCAGCTGTATGCGTCGGATCGACCTATATACATGCCGGACACCAGCTGCGTAGCATCAGCAGGCTGGACTCCCAGAATCAGTGGCACCTCTGCCCCAGAGCGATGCACAGGGAACTCTCTTCCCCTACCTCTCAAAGTATCTTACTACTTACATGCACTGATGTTCTCTGAGTGTCTGACAGTTCTAACTCCCGTCATCTTCACACATGGAGAATGGGCTCTGGCTCACGTGCTGTGCGTGCCCACGTTTTAGTTAGCCGGCCCCCATAATTCAGCAGCATTATTAATGGAGGATGGGATGGCCAGGGGTCGCAACTGGGACCCCTAGTGACCCTGGGAAGGACAGACTGGTTGGGCCCAGGGTCAATGTGTCTTTATAGTTTATGCCTTGGCACATGTGGTTCGGTGACCAAGAACCTTGAGGGGGTTCAATCACAGGGCACTGTTAAGCATAGTTTGTAAACTATTATCATGTTTCACACAAATGGTTAAAGGATTGAGGTCGAACTGGACAGCAGGGCTGATGTCCTAATGTGCTAACCAGCCCAAACCATCAGTGTGTCACAGCTGATAACAGAGTTGGTACCTCTTAAACCAAGTGCGTCTTCAATCACCATTACCCTCACTTACCCGTTTCTCCACAGCGTGATTCGATGACGACATCTGGGAACTCCTCCTTCACTGCACTTTCCAATTCCAGGTAGTGGGACTCAAACCCACAGTGCTTACTATGAAAAGGGACATGAAATGCAAAGGTCACATTCCGCAGGAGACACCAATTAGTATCACAGAGCTTGCTGCACACAGCATCACGCTCTCAAGCGAGAAGACAGAATATACAGTGGAGGCAGAGGATGAGTTGTGCCTGGAATAAGTGTGAGTGTACCTGCAGATCAGCACGGTACCCCTTAATGTACCCATTATTGTGGTAGAGTGAGTGAAGGCCCTTTAAGGTGCCCGATTTTGTGCCTGTGGGATAGTGAGAGAGAATCTCTCTATGGGTGCTTGTTTTGAGCCGGAGGAGAGCAAGCGGCCCCTCTCTGGAACAGTCCCTGTATGTAGCCTGTGTGATAGTAAGCCATGTGTAACCTATAAGAGTGTAAGGAGAGCTCTGGGAGGTGCCTGGGTACCACCATGTGGAGCAGCAGGGCGAGACATCAAGGAGAGAACCCATAAAAGGCATCTGGGTAAGCAGTCTGGGTTAGAAAGTGGGGCTCTTTAGAAGGTCTGCGGTTCTGTGTAGTAGCGAGGTGAGCTCTTCAGAGAATTCTTAGCTTGGAGCCAATAGACCATCAATGGGAGCTCTGTAGAAGGACTCTGGCTCTGGGTCGAAGTGAGATGAGCTTCCAGAATTCACAGTTTGGCGCCAGTCAGTGAAGGGAGCTCTGTGGAACAACTATGGCCCATGGTAGTAGTGGAGAGCGCCCTCAGGAGTATTCCTCATGAGCAAGCGGAGCTCTGTAGAAGGTCGTGGTCCATGGGTTTGGAGTCGGACAGTGAGAGGAACTCCGTAGAAGGACTATGGCCAGGGTAGTAGAGGAATGCACTCTCAGGAGTATTCCTACTGTGGAGCTGATGGGTGAGGGGAGCTCTGTACAAAGTTGTGGTCCAGGCGAGTAGTGAGGCAAGCGCCCGGGATTCCTAGATTGGAGCCAGTCAGTGAGGGGGAACTCTGTAGAAGGACTCCGGCCGTGTTAGTAGTGAGGTGAGCTCCCAGAATTGCTAGTTTGGGGCTGCCCGTCAGTGAGGAGAACTTTGTAGAAGGTCTGGGGTAATAATGGAGTGTGAGCCCAGGAGTATTCCTCGTTGGCAAACATTTCTGTTAAAGTGTAATGCTATGAAAGTGAGGAATATGGTTTACTTTTTGCCAGATCAGCTGCATGCCAAATCTGGTGACCTTGCAGGGATGAGATCAGCAGTTACAGCCACTATTGGGACAGTACGATATATATACACACACACATCTCAGTTACAAATTAAGACACATTTGTGGAAATGCAACTTGCATCTGCAATGTGCATATCAGTAAGATGCATGCCTGTATAAAAGAATGACCAAGAACAGGTAACTTTATTAACAATGTATCACTTGTGTGATGGGGAAGACAACCTGAAAAGCAGAAGGTTGCCCAGATAGTAGTTCAAAACAGCCATCACAAGACAGTGTTACTTAAAAATACAGGCATAGTCTGAGTCGCCCACAGCAAGTTTGTAACATCATCCCAGCTAGGACACATTCCACTACCATAGCTCACAACCTTTTGTGGCCCTTGAGTGGCTGAAAACCCACTACCTCCACATCCTACTCTTCCTCGTCTCGGTACTTACTTGTGAGGTGGTAACCACCTCCCGCAGGATCCCGTCCTTTATTTTTACCATCTTCTCTGATGCACCGCCTCTTCCCATCAGGGCATAACCTGGCGCTGACTCAACACCAACCAGTTGTTTTCAGGCATGCATCACATGATCTGGGCAGCGAGGTGCAGGTTGCCATCAGAATTATAGCTCAACACTAAGGTGGAGGACCTTGGGGGTTGCTGATCTGTCTGGGAACAAGTGAAGTGTGTGCGAGTTAGTGTGACCTTGGCTCTCCTCCGGACCCATCTCTGTATCTGTCGGATGCATTGTTACAATCGTAAGAATAACATTGTGTTAGAGTAGCTAATTAATTGTTAGGTCAGCTCACTGTGGATGACAAACCCAGCAGCACCCACGTGAACGAAGGCGAACAGATGAAGATGGACCAATGGCCTGGAATCCCATATGTAGCAGGCCCTACATCTATAGGTATTGTAGAATTGTACTGTATACAACATTAGTAACACTTTTTGTGCTTATAATATACTGCACATGCCAACGGACCTCAGAACGCTCCGTGACAGCAGAGTTATTTGCCGATGTATTCTTATTTTTGTAGAAATAATAAATACTTATTATACTTGCAAGAGTGTCTTGGGTCTTTTTCCCTAGCGGGCTGTATTTTTTCTGGTGTGAGCGTGCAGGTGCAAGCTTTAAGCTGCTACCCATTCCTCCTATATGGCGGAAGCTGACTTGGGAGGCCTGCGAGAGGCGAATAAGGTCATGGAAGATGGAATGGATCCACCCCGTTTTGCGGGCGTTCAGGTCACATGTTGAGTTCATATTGAACTTGGTGTATGATGGCATTGTGGCTTCAGCGATGGCCATAGGGTCAGTCGTTTCAGTGTGTAAGCACCTGCACATTAAAGATTTGAATTCTGATTTGCATCAGAAGACTATTGCAATGAAGATCCCATTTGTAGGCCGGATGCTGTTCTGAGACACTCTTGAGGACAAGTTCTAAGGTGGACAAAGATGTGGGCACTCTACCTAAAAAGATGGCCGTCGTGCCCATCTAAGCGACCTGCAATGCCCTGCTCCTCCAGGCAAAGCAACAGTGGGCACCACTCTACTAGTCGTAAGTGGTTGATGTAGGGGAGGCATGATATCACAAGTATGACACTGACAAAATAGGTACAACTTGTAAAACCTTCATTGAAGTTTCTGGGGTTGGAGAAACTCCTACTTTGCCCTATAATTAAGATGGGCGTAGACTAGACCATCAAACAATAAACAAAACAGTCCTGGTGGAGTCCTTCAAATCAAAATGGCCTATGCTAACAAAACCTAACGCCTGCCCCATCTCTTGTACAAAAAGGAGAAATGTATGTAAAGGAAAAATCAGTGGTCAAAAGAATAAATGTGGCTGAATCACCTCTCCTCCCCACGTTAGACCACATGGAGTAAGGCAGTCCCTGTAAGCAGAATGACAACTCAGGCTCAGGGGGGTTTAAACACATGAACAGTTCAAGACATGGATTGAGGGCTGCCTGGGCTTCCACATTAAAGTTGCTCTTCCCAGACTTTCAAACAGTGTTTCACAAAAAGGTTCACTTTGGTCCCCCTTTGTAGGTCTCAGACCTCAAAACCAAATTCAACAAGGGTGCCCCCCTTACCCAAGCTTATTACACTTCGGGTCTCCCTCAGGTCGGGCTCAGAACGCTTTGGGATGTCGAAGACTTTCAAATGCACATGGCTTTCTTTACCTACCTCTGTAGGACCACTTCGACTAAAATGTCAAGGATAAACTTTCACTCTCCCCTTCCCTAGGAGAGAATTTAGCTTACTTCGCTTTTGCAGTTCTTTTGTTTTATCGTTACAAACAATGCACCCTTCACTGAGACTCGAGTGAGTTACTTCCCTTCCCCGGACCACTCCGTTACTCAGTACCACTGATTTCAGAGCTGTCCTTACTTCAAAGTTCATTCACAGGTCTGCCTCTCCTCGTGTATCATCCAAACAGGTGCAGCCTTCACTCGCGATATAATGTTGCCCCTTCAATCTTAACACACACCAGTCTCTCAGGTCGCTTGCCAACTCACTGGCTCTGCGAGTTTCTTTCTTGGTTTTACGATTTCCAATTCACAAGTCAAGGTTAGTACCAAAGGCTTGGCCTTGCCTCCCCAACTCTGCCATTTACACAGGAGAGTGGCTGGCGTCCTTGGAACACAATGTAGCCTTCTCATGTGGGATCTGGCCTTCTCCATGTGTCTTTCTCGGCCTGTTGGAGGCAACCACTTCCAGTAAAAAGCCTGGGGTTTTCGACCCACTGCTCTCGTCCCTTGGTCCGTTGCTCTGCTCCAGTAGGATTGCCTTCGCCCCGGAAGTGCTGCTCGTACTCGTGTTCCGCCTTGCTCAGGGTGCGTCTCTAGGTTCTGTCTTTCATCCGTGCGAGGTATGCACTTAAAGTCAAGTGCCTGACTTTGCCAGACCAGATTACAGGACATGTCCAGTACGATGAATGAGAGTTAGTCTTGTTACTCCCAGTCATCATCTCGGCCCAGGGTTTGTGTAAAGAAAAGGGGGGCGGGGTTAGTCAGGACCGGAGAGAATCCTAAAAGATATGATGGGTTACATGAACAAAAAAGGGGGGGGGGGGGACACCAGCTGCGGTCTCAGCCCCACTCCCTGATGGCCCCTCTCCCAGGTGATCCTCCCGCACTGGTTCACTCCCAGGATCTGTATTCCTCCTGCACTGGTTCACTCCCAGGGTCTGTATTCAAAGGCGATGGCCGTGCCCTGGTCACCAGAGAGAGAACTCTCTGGGGACTAGCGGGTTAGACACCCTCTGGTTTCTCACATTGCCCAGAAGATCATCTCCTGCCAAACAGAGGTCCTGGCAGCAGGCCAATTGGAGGTTGCCTGCAGAAATTCTGGACTCGGTGGAACCAGTTATCTGGGGACGTCGATGAACAATCTTGGTGGGGTTACATGTTGGAGTTCTCCTCGCCCCCACTGTTATTGGGCCTGGTTGCCAAGCCACCCCCCTAGGGGACGGTACAAGAGGACTGACATGCACCTTGCCATTCAGGAACTTCTGATGTTTATGGCCTGAAGAGTGACCAGGTTGGAGCGGGGGCAAGAGAGTTTACTCTGTCATCTTCTTTGTTCCCAAAAACCTGAAATAGGGTCTCGTCATTGATTTGAAGAAACTGAATCGACAGGTGGTCATGAGCCTCTTTAAGATAGAATGCCATAAAAGGATAATTCCTCTGTCCAGGACATGGACTTCGCCTCCCTGGACCTTCAGGATGCATATTTTCACATTCCAGTCTGGGATCCATACCAGCACTTTTTGAGGTTTCTATTGGAGGCAGAGCATTTTCAGTTCGGTATCAGTATCCTTTCCATCAGGCTGAAATCTGCGCCAAGGACTTCCACAAGTCCTAGGACCAGCGGTGGCTGCTTTTGATCCAGGTGTTCTGGTAACCTCAGGAAAGAAAGAAAACTAAAAAAGCAATAATATTAAAAAAGCAATAATATAAAAAAAAAAAAGAAAAACTGGCAGAAGTCCACCCCGCAGCAAGAGGCAAGTTATGGTCACTGGAGGGGCAGGGGGACGGGGATTGCCGAGCAAGGGTCCCGTTAGTGATTATTTAGAGTCAGGCATTTTGAATTTGTTCTTTGACATCCAGGTGTTCCCCTATCTGGGTGATTGGTTCCTCAGAGCGCCATCCCGTGAGCTACTGATGAAACATGTGAACATGACCTGCACACTCCTCAGGGACCTGGGCTTCATCCTCATCTTCTCCAAATCCAGGCTCCAGTCGTCTCTGGACTTGCAGTTTATAGGAGCCAGCTTCTGGACTTCGATAGGGAGGGTGCTTCTTCCAGAGGACAGGGATCTCTGGATTCTTTGCCGGCTTCCATAGGAGCCTCAGCAAGGGATTTTCTGCAGGTCCAGGGACACATAGCTGCTTGTTTAATCCTTGTGCCGTCGGTTCATCTTCACCTGCAGCCTCTTCTTTTGCACCTCCTCAGGTTTTGGACCGATGATGGACTTCGGCGTCCGGGTGCCTGCCCTGCCGGCACCTGCAATGGTGGTTGCTAACACCCAATCTTCTGAAGGAGTTTTGTGAGGGGTCAGAAATGTGGGGCAGACAACAAGTGCCATTTTATTAACATAAGTTTCAATAAACTTATCACTATCCCTACCATGAGGATTTGCCTGCCTAAAATAAACTGAAGGAAACCATAACAACAGATATCTGGCCCTCACACTTGGACATTAAATACACAAAAAAATATATGGCAATTCACAACAACAACCGCATTTGTAATATTCACAATCTCTATTTATAACCTGGGTGAATGGTTTGAAGATGGTTTCAGTTCCAATGTTCACCAAAAAGAAACAAGGAAATCTGGGTTTGTAACGGTTCCAACACAGTTCTTTGTATCTTCAATGTGTCAGAGGTTTCAATAATCTAATGTCCAACAAAAGAAAGATTGCTCTTCTTCCTTGAATAGATATTTTCAGTTAATAAAATAGCATCAATGATATTCTTGGTCAGGATGATTTGCCACAACTAAAACAGCTTATTGATATCAGCTTTTCTTAGCTCTGCTTTCAACACCATAAATCACAGTTTCTATCTTTGTCAGGGTAACTTCATAGCACTTCCACCAGGTTTACTCTCATACCAGGTTTACTTCTACAAGGATTCACCATGCAGGTCTACTCGCCTGCCCGATAGCTTTCCACAATCCACACTGCGTTTGAAGTTCTAGATCTACTGACAACCAAAAGTTCACAACAGCTTCAGCAGTTAAGACAAGATTCACATGGGTGATTCTTATTTATTCGTATTTAGTTTATTACCAAAAAAGACAAACAAATGTGTCCATTATCATCTAGAACATAAAAAGAAACATGCATGTTCCTGTTCATCCAAGTCACTCAAACATTTGTCAGCGTTTACTGCGGGGGATTAGCATGAATTCATCTTTACTTTCCATCAGGTAAACAAGCTAATCGTTGGAAATCTCTACATTTCCTTTAGAAATGATTTACAAATGTCATGTTAAGGCGCATGTTCATTTAAAATTATTGTTCCAACATAAAAGTTCCACCATTCGTTTCCATTTAATAGTGGTCTCTCTCAAATAAAACGCCCCAAATACCTTATTCTGATGTCTCTCAAGGAGGGACAGAATAAAGTAAAATGTTGCAGAGCTTCCACTACATAGTCGACAATTTTCATCTTCGAAATCTCCGAACCTTCGACACTTGTATTTCCTTAGTGTGGAATAGGTTCATTCAGAATTTCATGAATAAGCAACGATGGTATGAACTGGGAAACCTTTCCAGATATTTAGGTAGTGTGTTCAGGGATTTTGTTTCTTTAATTAAGTGCTCATATAATCTGTACTTTTCTCCACTCAATGGTCCTAATACAATCTCTGTTACACAGTTTTTTCTTTACTGCGTCAGGATTGGGCTTTAGAATGTTCAAGGAGGAACCCAGTTCTTCAAGGTTGTCATTGCACTGATGGGCCCGCTCTTTCAAAGTCCACTTACCGCTTCCTTCATTCTTTGTTCACAATATTGCAAACTGTGAGGGGTAGGGCGGGAGGAGTGATTCCATTATGAGTTTTCTGCACAGAGTTAAGGATCGCCATGTCACCTTTGCATTCATTGACAACAATGCCAGCTCATACCTGATAATAATCATAGGGGCAGATCTTGCCAAGTGTAAAATTCTTCTCCAGAACACTTTCTAGAGTTCACTTTCCTCCATCTCTCAAAGCCACACTCCTGATCTATTGTCTTTCCCCATCCCTAGACCATTAGGGACCTTGCCTTTGCCAGCACTTGCACCCAAGCAATTAATATTCAAATCCCCACACAGAATAATCAGGCGGTCGATCATTGTAACATTAAATTCATCAAAGAAGTTACATGATCCACACATTTAGTCGCACCTGTGGCTTCAATGTGCCAGTATAAGTTCATTATCACAAGCGAAGAGGCAGCCTTCCTGAATTGCTGATCAATTTCCAATATCAAAACTTGTTAGTATGGGCATTATCTTCCGTTTCCTAAGACGAAGGCCTCGGCCATCCAGCTCCAAGAATCTTGCGTTTGTCCCATTGACCTTCTCTCGTAGCGCTTCAGTAATCACCCTAGGTGAATCTTTGAGGCAATTGAAGGTTATCTTTAACAGGTGGCTCTCCTCAACCTGTACTCTCCTGCGTGGTGTAGATTTTTCAGTCTTAGAGGGAGAGACGTGACGATTCTGTTCTGTTCTAGACACCAAGTGCGATTCTGTCAATGGCAAAGGTGTCAGTCTTTCCCTGATGTAACTTTGTGGCTTGCCATACTCCAGGGGCTCGTTTTTGCATTTGTTAATGTTGAATCCTAAAGTAATAGGAAAGAGGAGGCATTAAGTAAGAGGCTGCGGACCAACTTAGACTGAATATGCAATCTGACTCGGTCCACTACTGCAATGTCTGCTGAGTCGATTGGGACATGATGTAACAGGCGCATGACATTAAAGCGGTTCAATATTAGCCCATCGTCTAGGTGTTGAAGCCGTTCCAACAATAATCGATCGCCTGGGCTTGTCTCATTTCTAACCTCTAGGCATCAACATTAGTCCCTGCTGAGGGTCATGGCAATTCCAAGCTTGTGGTTGTTTTTGTGTTGGGTTTGTTGAAGAGGAACACTTTGTTGAGGTGCTTCTTCGAGGACACCATGTGTCTTGTGCATCACTTCTCTGTGACGCAATTCTTCTTGGTACCTAGCGTCAAATTCATACCCTTTTCCCCCCTAATTTATTTTAAAATGTTTTTATTGGCATTTGGCATTCACTGTTATATTTCCAACCAGTACAATCGTGGTTTATGTCTATGCATGAATTACAAATCTCTTATGTCTTACAAGGCATGGGTGTTATTAAACAACAAACAAAACAAACAAAGAGAGAACGAAAAAGAAAGAAAACAGAACAAGTAACAGTGGTAACAGTGACTGTCCTTTGAACTCTGTGTGGTTATAGTCCTCATTTCCGTAGATGAACCCCAGTCTCCACTCCATCGGGCTCTGGCCGGTGTCCATGGCACATAGGGGGGGGAAGTGGGTGTAGAATGGATGCTACTGTGCGTGGGTTAGGCCGTTTTGCCGGTTGTGGAGGGTTGATTCAGGGAGGTTTATAGCTCGTCGAGAAGATCATGTCTCTCAGAAGGGTCTTCCAGGCCTCCAGTGTGGTGCTCGGGTCTTCGCCGCCCCGATTGTTCCCTTCCTCCCATGCTCTGGTTTCTGCTGCCGTCCATCTTTCCATCTCCCTGATCCAAGGTTCGTACCTGGGGCCTGTTGAGGATTTCCAGGCCATTGCGACCGTTCTCTTTATAAGCACACATGCTATGTCCATCAGCTTCACCAAGTGTTTGATTTTGCCCAGTCTCGGGTAGGTGCCTAGGAGGCACTCTTTCGGAGTCCATTCATATACCTCAAGGCCAGCTTTCCTGCAGGTCTGTTCGGCTGCGAACCATAGTTTCTGAGACTTAGGGCAAGTCCAAAACATGTGGATCATGTCAGCATGGTCAGAGGAGCACCATGGGCATGCCGGGTTGACTCTGTCATTGAAGGTAGATACTCTATGTGGGGACATGTAGGTCCTATAGAGGACATTGAGTTGTATTAGCCTGAATCTTGCGTTCCTAGATATCTCCTTCGGGTATGCTAGGGCTCTCGACCATTCTCCCTCCGTAATTTCGGTCCCTAAGTCGGATTCCCATCTCTCTTTCAAACGTGTGCTTCTTGGGTTAGGCCTATCGTTTATTTGGGCATATAGCCTTGATGTTGGTTTCCAACCATCGCTTACTCCGTACATCTCCTGGATCAGGGCGTGTGTTTCAGGCTCCTCGGGCCATACATCCCATTTCTCCTTGGCGATAAATTTCACCTTTTGGTACCATAAGTAGTGGCTCAGGGTGATCCCCTCGTTCTCTTGCAGTGATTCGAAGTCCCTGAATTGCCCTTCCTCAAACATATCTCCCCACGTGTAGATGCCGGAGTTTTCCCATCTCCTCATTGTTGGTAGGTCGCCGGGGACTTTACACATGTCTGCTAGGATGGGGGTTTCGGGTGAGTACGAGTGTTGCAGCCCCAGCATAGAGTTAACCTTTTTCCACACCTGTCGACCCACCTGTACTATTATGGGCAGGTCGGGAGGCCCCATTTTGTTGTTCCATATCAGTTCTTTAGGGTGTAGGGGTGAGGTTAGTTGGCAGAGGAGGTTTGTCTCAGCTGAGGGCTCGTCGCTCAGCCATTTGGCGACATGTGTTAGTTGGGCCGCTAGGTAGTATCTTCTGAAGTCCGGTAGTTGGATACCGCCTGCGGAGTAGGGAAGTGTGAGGATGTTCAGTGCAAGCCTGTGCCTGGATCGACCCCAAAGAAAATCTTTGATCAGGGATTCCAGTTTCCTGAAGAAGGATGGGGGAATGTAAAATGTTATATTGGTGAAGTAATAGAGGAATCTGGGCAATATTATCATCTTGGATATTGCGGCTCTGCCCAACACCGAAAGCGGAAGTTTCGACCAAAATTTGGCGGATCTCCGTACCCCCGATAATGCGGCTTCAGTGTTGCTTTCGTGAGTGGAGATTGGTGTGTGCTTGATGGTGATGCCCAGGTAGCGGAAGGACTCTGTTTGCCACTGGATTCCAATCTCGGGGAGTTCTTCTGTGCTCCTTCCCCTGAGGCCAGCCAGAGGGAAGGCGGATGATTTCTGCCGGCTGAACTTTATGCCTGAGTATTTCGAAAAGTTATCTAAGATATCTAGAGCTATCGGGGCATTCATCTGAGGGTCACGAAGATATAAAAGAACATCGTCGGCGTACAGGGAGATGATGTTGTCTGTACCGGCGATGCTTATGCCCGCGTCGAATAGCTGTTTCCTGAAATAAATTGCTACTGGTTCCAGACCTAGGATATATAGCATTGGTGAGAGCGGGCATCCCTGTCTGGTCCCCCTTTGGATAGCCCAGGCCCCTGACACCATGCCCCCTGTTTTGACTCTTGCCATCGGGTTATTATAGAGTACTTTGACCCATCGGATAAAGTGTTCGCCCATTCCAAACTCTCTCAAGGTTTCGATTAGCCACTGCCAGAAGATCGAGTCAAAAGCCTTAATGGCATCAAGCGAGAGTACCGCTAGGTCTTCTTTGCTTTCCTCTGTTTGTGCCATTATGTGCTGGAGCCTTCTTAGGTTGGCTGTAGTGTTGCGTCCAGGGACAAAGCCGCATTGGTCTACGTGAACCAGGGAACCTATCACCTTTGAGAGCCTCTTGGCCAGTATGGTCGTAAGTATTTTGCTATCGTAGTTTAGAAGTGCGAGTGGGCGATATGAGTCACATTTTTCGGGCGGTTTGCCAGGTTTGAGCATTGGCACTATGAGGGTTTCTCTCATGGTGCCTGGTAGTGTGCCCGTCTCAAATGCCTCCGCATAGACTTCATGCAGTATGGGGGACAGGATCTCTTCGTATGCCTTGTAAAACTCGGGGGTAAGGCCGTCGGTTCCAGGGGTCTTGCATGTGGAGAGGGATCTAATCGCTTCAGTAATGTCTTCGATAGTAATGTCCTCTCCTAGCATTTTTCTTTGCTCCTGGTTCAGTTTTGGTAGGCCGACTTCTTCCAGGGTGTCTCTTATGTCTGCTTCGGGAATTTGGTCACTGTGAGCATACAGTTCTGCATAGAAGTCGGTGAAGACCTCATTTATTGCTTGCTGTGTTCTGTGGACTGTGCCAATATTGTCCCTGATCGCTGTAAGGGCCCGCTTCGGATGTTCCTTCCGGCACAGCCAGGCTAGTATCTTGCCTGGTTTATCTGCCTCTTTGTGAGCTCTCATGGTGCGAGTGGAGAAGTCAAATTTCGAGAGCCTTTCCCATGCGGTTCTGCATTCCTCCCTGATCTCCCTCAGCTTGTTCTCTGTCTCAATTGTGGGAGGGGAATTGTTTTCAAGGTGCCTGATCTTTTCCTCCTTGGCTTCTAATTCCCTTCTTAGTTGCTTCCTGATTCCACCCGCCTCAGCTATCACCTCTCCTCTTGTCACCACCTTCAATGCTTCCCAGAGAGTACTCCATTTTTCAACTGATCCCTTATTGATTTCCACATACTCTTCTAGTTTCTCGGCCAGGTGCTCCCTGAATGCGGGGTCAGTTAGTGTCTCCACTGGCATACGCCACGTTGGGATAGGAGGTAGGGGGGGGGCAGGCGGAGTTGTATTATTAGCGGGGAGTGATCCGAAATTGATCTGCCCAGGTACTCCACAGACTCGACCCGAGGGGTCAGCTCGTCATTTATAAAGAGGTAGTCTATCCTGGTGTGCAGGTTGTGAGGGGCCGAGTAGAATGAATAGGATCTATCCGTGGGGTGAAGGTCCCGCCAGGTGTCAACCAAGTGCAAGTCCTCGATTGTTCCGTGGAGGGCCCGAGCAGGGTTGTGCGATTGTGGGGTGGTGGATCTGTCCATTTCCGCATTCATGACGCAATTGAAGTCGCCTCCCCACAGCAGAGTGTGGTCCCTGTGAAGCATGACTTTGGCGCACAGCCCCTTGAGGTAGGAAGGTATGCCATGTTAGGGGAAGTATGAGTTCATTATGCATATTCGATTGCCCTCCAGCATGCCCCATACCAGCAGGTATCTGCCTTCCTTATCCGACGCTACCCCCAGCTGTTGGAATGGTGTGTCCGGGCTCACCCATGTGTATACTCCTCTTGCATACTTCGAGTAGGATGAACCATTACCTTGTCCCCCCCAGTAATTTGTTAGCTTATCTGCAGAGTCGGCAGTGAGGTGCGTTTCTTGTAAGAGGGCAACTGATACCTTCTTCCTCTTTAGGTAAGAATGTATTCGATTTCTCCGGAGATAGGACCCCATCCCCCTTACGTTCCATGTGATTACCCTAAGTTTTGGCGCCATTGCTTGATTGCATTAATTGTCGGGGAGAGGTATATGTCCTCTCTGGGGCTTGTTCGCTTGTTATTGTGAGCCATGGTTGGTTCTGGTCGCGTGGAGTGGTTAACTCTGTTGGTTAGTTTTGGGTTCGATTCCATTTGGTCAAAGGTCCTCAGAGTCAAGGCAGTTAAAACAGTACTAACTTGTGTGGAACAATTATAACTGGTGCACCCAGCGACTGACACAACGGTGGAGTGCTCGGGTGCTCTCGCGCCGCCTGTCCCAATCTGGGTGTCTGGCGCGAGTAGGTGAGTGCTGGCAACTGGCCTGCACTGATCTTTCGTGGGGTCGTGGTCTGTGTTCATGTGTGGTAGATCGGGTGAGCCCCGCAGTCATTTAGCTTCTCACATTGTAGTTTTGCTTCTAAGGTTGGGGTCTCCTGATCTCTCAGGTGTTTGTGGGAGGGTGCAAGCACCTGTGTCAGGGCGTATTGCCCTCATCCCTGGGCACCCTCATTGTGTTTCCCATGCGGGGATTCGACAGGAACCTCGGCCAGGTTATTATGTTCCATCCACATGTTGGCCGCGGCTGGTGTCTCGAGAAATATTGCTTTTCCTTTATAGATTACCTTCAACCTGGAGGGATAGAGCAGCATGTATTTTAGGTTTAGTTTCCTCAGCCTGGCCTTGATTGGGACGAAGGAGTTCCTCGCTCTTTGTACCGACTGAGTGTAATCGGGGTATATCGTGATTCTTGAGTTGCCTCGCTCTATCTCTCCTCCCTCCCTCGAGAACTTCAGGATCACCTCCCGGTCTCGGAAGTTGAGGACCTTCGCTATGATGGGGCGAGGGTAGGAGCCTGGGGGGGGGTTTCTTCTGGAGCGATCTGTGAGCTCTCTCTATGGCGAAGCCCTGTGAGAGATTTGCCACCCCGATCTCTTGTTGGATTAGGGATTCAACGAAGGCCGTCGGATCAGCAGTCTCCGTCCCCTCCGGTACGCCCAGTATCCTAATGTTACTGCGTCTAGCGCGGCCCTCCGCTTCCTCGGACCTCGCCTCCAGCAGGGCTACCTTATGTTGAAGGTCTGCGAGTTCTGTTTTCATGGCTGCCGATTCAGTTGCCATATCCTCCTGAGAGGACTCCACAATGGTGACGCGTTCCGTTAGGTTGCGGGCATCTTGCCTTATCAGTTGGATGTCGGCTTTTACTTCACCGATCTTCGTGTCTATAAATGATTTTAGGGCCTCAATCGCCCCCAGCAGCTGATTGTGTCTGGTGTCCGGGCTATCCCGTGTTGCTGGGTCGTCCGATGTGGTCTGGGTGGTGGGGTTAGATTTCGCCGTGACAAAAGGATCTAGGGTGGCATTTTTGGCTTTGTTTCTTGCTGTGGCCATTGTGGATTGTCTCGGGCCTGGTTGAGGCAGGCGGGCTCTCTCGTTTTTTTTTTCCCGGGTTGATTTTGGTGCGTAGTGGTGCGGGGATATTAGGCTTTATTTGATCCGGGGTCTGGGTGCCCAACGGATGTGGTCGCCCTGCTTTAGTGGGACAGGAGACAGTGGGGCCCGGGTCGTTCAGGGCTGCAACATTGCTCGCATTGTGGGTCCGGTCCCTTGGTGTGGTAAGGTTGGTTGGGGGGGATGCAGGAGCAGGGAGTTCAGTGGGAGCGCCGCGGTGTGGGCTCTCAGTATTGCTCGGGGTGAGCAGGCGGGGTCCCGCAACCCGGTGAGTAGGTGGTCGGGCCTAGCTAGGTATGACCCAACCCGGACACTGTGGCGAGGTCTGATCCCAAAGGTCTCACCTGTGAGCGTTATAGTCCGGGTAGATCTGGAGACAGCCGCCGGCCCAGGTCGAGGTATGCAGGTCTGCGCAGGCCTGGGGGCTCCGCTCGCCGGGAAGTTGAAAGTCGGGGTCGCGGTAGATGGCCCTGAGGATCCGGTGGTCTTGTCTCGGAGGTCCTCCCCCAGTCGCACTTCAGCTACGTCGTTGCGGGCACCAGCACCGGGCGCTCAGTCTTGGCCCCCAGCCTGCGTGTCGATAGGGCCCAGCAGCACTCCGCACCTCTGGGCGGTGGGGGGTAATGGGAGAGGCGTCTGGGGGGCCGGGATCAGGTCGCTTCGGGGTGCGCGCTCCTCATCCGCTCAAATCGCCACGGCCGCCATCTTGGGAGTCCCTCATGGAGTGCAGGGGGTGCCAGACCGGAGCGTCCCAGCGGGCCCCGGAGCTCCGATTTTTGTCGGGTCAAATCGTCGGGTGTAGTCAATCGCCTGATGTACGGCTACACCGAAGGCTGGGTGTTGCAGGCTGCCCACACCACCCAAATCGAGGAGTGATTGCGCGGGTCGCTGTTCTCGCGCGCCTCCCTCAGGGGATAGGGGGGGCCGGGCCGAAGCGTCGGGAATGCTCCCTGGTCCCCGATTTTCGTCGGGAGAAGTCGTAGGTTGCAGCTAATCGCCTGATGTACAGCTGCTCCAAAGGATGGACTGTATTGCTGGATTTTTGGTGCCCAAATCAGGATCGGACTGCGCGGCTCGGCCGGAGCTCAAGGGAACCGCGTCCTCACACCCTGAGCATCAGGCCACGCCCCTCACCCTTTTCCCCCCTAAAGTCATGAAAGAGACGCATGGAATTGGTACCACCTCACTCGTCACTGATACTCTCGATCCATGTAACCCTAAGTCTAGAGGAGCCCCCAGATAGTTTGTTAACTTTAAGAGAGACACAGGTGTGGATCATTGGCTTTCATAGACCTCTTAGTCATGTTTCGCAATGTTCATAATATTCATCATATCCATATCAGAGTTCAAGATCTTCCATCTTGGGTTGAGGTAGCAAGTTCCTGATCGGGACTTTGCACTTTGTTCTTTCCCTAGCAATTTCTCTACAGGTTCTAGGGAGTAGGATCTAATATTGTGTAAAACTTCCGAGAGCCATCGGATTTCCGCTGCTTTCCTTGCGTCAGGTTTGATTTTTCTGGGAGAGCATTTTTCCTCCCTTTCGTGGATTGTTTCTGTTTTCTCCCATTATAAATTATAGGATAGTAGTTTCCCTCTTTGCAAGGGTCCATTTTAGCTGGAAATCTTAGATCAATAGTCGTGCAATTCCCACAATCCTCTTGCGAAGGCTCTAATGGGTTACTAACCATGTCGATTCGCTCCGCATGGACGAGGTCATCTGCATCAATCCCATAGAGTCTTGTTCTGTGAGCAGTTGGTAATTGCCAAGGAGGTGCAACGCTAAGCAATTGGTACATGGAAATCCGTCCCAGGATCTTCTGGACTCAACATTTCCGTCTGGAAACTTTGTTTCTGTCCCTCCTCGAGTCAAACTATTAGTATTTTGATTTTTCCGGGGACTCGAAACTAGCCTTTTACAGGAGTTGTGGTTGGTCTATTGATTTTCAACAACATCAGGGCTTCTCCGGCCACTACAGCAAGCAATTTTTTTCTATTCCCCGTTCACCTTTAGTTGTTTGAATAGTTTCTTCTGGACCAGATTCTCTCTCTCGAGGTCACAATTCATCTTTTTCTATACAGTTGATATGAATGATTCAATGTAAAGAAGTTTTGAGTGCATCATAGCATTCAGGGTTGATTGATCCTTATACCGGTCGTTTATACTTTCATACAACTTTAAGAATGGGGACAAAGATAACATTAAGGCCGACATCAAGATTGGTTGCATATCTAGAATGGTAGGATTGATGGCATTATCCTTAAGTTTTCCCCTACTATGTCTCGAGTTGGAGCATGCTCTTCTCACCTTGGGAAAATCTCTTTGGATAAAGGAGAAGTCAGTTGAGGAAACATCCGAGTCCATCGAGGTATTGGAGTTTGATTTATGCCTCAAAAGAATATCAACACTAGGGATGCATTCTGCAGGCGCCTCCACTCGACTTGACCCTGGCAAAAACAGAGCAGCGGATCTCAGGGGGACTGCATGATTCCACTCCGAGTTTCCTTGATGGAATAGGTATATTTTCTTGCTCGGTCACAGGAGGCTTGCACTGGGAAACCTGTCTCATTATGTTGACCACCAAGAGGGGGTGTTGTCCAATGTTACAGCATTTGAGGATCAAATGTCTCTTCTGTGCACAGGAGGAACATGAGTTGTTAAAGGAATGTCCCTCTCTTCTTCTCCTCTCTATTGGTTTAGTATATCTCTGCCCCAGTCAACAACAGTACTTTGTTTGGTCTGTAACATTTCAGAGATATGGTGGGAGTGGGGTATGGGGGTTGGGTGGGGGACATCCCATTCTTACTCAGTTTGTCCGGGTAGGTCCGCCATCAGGGGAGACAAGGAGTAGTCACGCTGGTCTTCTAGTTCTTGCAGGCTCCTTGATCCAAATCCACATTCATGCTAGCGGAAGAGAGGGATGGGCTGGTTTCTTAGCTCCTGGACCACAGGGAACACGCCTGACACTGCGAAATGCCCTGCGTCGTGGAGTGAGTTTTTAACAGGTGGCTCCTCCTCCAACGTTCAGCTGACAGTGAAAACAGACTGCAGCAATCATGGTAAAGGAAAAGAAATACAGAAGCTCCACACAGGAAACACTCCTGACACTCCGCTCTAAGTGATTTTTAACACTTCCACACAGGCAAGGCACTCTTCTAAACACTCACCTTCCAGAAGGGCAGCCCCTTTGCTAATTTGGTCTTTCTGCCACACCAATAACCAAATACCCTGAAGGATGTGATTCTAACTTTCCTCGTTTTGGCTTTGGCAATGTGAGTTTTTATACCAGCTTTAATTCTATGGAAGAATCACAATCAACAAGCTTCACCTTGGAAAATATTGCATCTGCCCCTTATCTTATTAGCTACAGAAGCATAATTGTATGCCTTGCTGTTAATTTCTTTTGGCAATGCTTTTACAATTCTTGACTTTGGGTAATGCTTGTACCACTCTTGGCTTTGGGCAATGCTCGTTTGTTCCCTGGAACTCAATCATTAAAGTTCAGTCACTTTAAATCAATGCTACAATGTTGGCTGCTTTACAAATGATTCTTCAGCTAGTCTTCACTTTAGAATCACTTTTAGGGAGACGCAATTAGTATTTCAGCTGTTTTCTTCAGTTTAATATTCGATTTGTGTTATTCAAGCAGTTGCACACATACGCGAGTGCTACTTTTGTTACAGTCCTTTTACGACAATCAGCTCGGTAACACTCACTGGCTTCTGTCTTTTATCCCTTTGCGTGCTGCAGAACTTCCACTGCTTTGGCTTCTTCTGAACAGACATACTTCCTTGCTGAAGTTGCCTTCGTTGCCACCAATTAAGAACCAAGGTCAGCTTGCTCCTGAGAACCTTGCACGGTCTCCAGCGTGTTTCCTGCTGCACAGTCTCTGCAATTCGGTTCAAATGCGGAAAAGCCTTCTTCCACCATGCTTTCCACTGCGCAACCTCTATACTTCAGACTTATGGGGGAAAAGGACCTCCCCTCAGGACCGGCAGCTGGAATCTGCCCTGCAGTGGTCCCAGCAACCTTACTTTCCTCCAACTTCTGCTTGAAGTTCCAACAACAAGCATGGTGCTGCTCTCTCCTTCTGCTATTGCTCCATCTCCAACTCCTACTAATGGCCTGCACCTAAGGGGGCCTTAAAAGCCTCTCGGGATGCACCCGAGTGGGACTTTAAAGTCTCTCTGCCTCCCTCTGGAGTGGGTAATTTGCCTTAACAAGCTGACCACTCTTGTTGTATAACTCTTGAGCTCTCTTCCTCGTCCGAGTACTTAGGGAATTATGGGATTCGAAGTCCCCAACAACAGCATTAGGTTTTCTAGTAAGCTTTATACTTTCACCCTCACATGTATTTCTTCTAAGTGTATTTAAGAAACATCACAAGAATTTACTAGAAAAAGGGAACTATATTTCATTTTAGCCATTATTCACAGATTTCCTCGCACTGTACTTCTGGGAGTTAGGATGATTTCTAACTTTATAAGATTCAGACAGACTTTCCTTTATTAAGAGGTTTAGGAATTTTACATTAGCTTTATCCACATTAAGATGTTCATTTTGTGGATCAGACAAATCATAACCACAATAAGCCATTACATGCATTGGTACTTGTAAAAGGTGCTTCCCCCTTCAGAGACAAATACTGCGTCTCATCCCACAGGATCTCCTCACCCCCCTGGGCCTAGTCTCCTCCCAGGTGATCCTCCTGCAGAGCACCACCCGCAAGGTCAGCATCAGGAAGTGTCTGCCTTTCCCTGGGCACTTGGGAGGAAACTTTAGGCAGGGCTTTAGTGAGGGATCCGCACGATTCATCACAGTTCCCTAGCCCCGTCCTCAACTACCATTGTTACTACAGTTGTAGGACAGGGTGGGGGCAGTGGTACAGGGCTAGGACCAGGAATTTTTGATGGCTCAGGGAACCCAAACTCATCCAATTGGAGGGAAATGGCAGCGAAGGACAGAGTCCTCCGAGCCTTTGCCCCCCTGCTCCAAGGAAGTCTGTTCACCTTCAGACGGACAAGACTACTGTTTTTTATGTGAACCGGTGGGGTGTGGGGGTGGCTCTTCGGTCCAAATCTCTGGGTTGCCTAGCCAGGGAAAATGGAACGTAGGCTGAGTTGAACCTCCCGAGTCTGCCTGCTGTTCATATCAGGGCGTAGGACAACCAGGGGGTGGACAAGCTCAACCTGGTTTTCCACTCCACCAAGTGGGCTTCAGAGGTTTTCCAGTTGGTCTACCAAACTGTGTGGTCTTCAATGCTGGACCCGTTTGCCTCCCTGCACATTGCCAAGTTTTGTTCCCGATTCATGGGAGGTGGATGCGATGTCCATTCCTTAGCCGAATGGTCTCCTTTATGCCTGCCCTCCACTTTCCCTGATCCCGTGGGGCCTTCTCAAGATCAGGGACTCCCAAATCTGAGGTCATCCTGGTTGCTCCACATTGGCCTCAGAGGGGCTGGTTTCCCAACCTACTAGCCCTGGCGGTCACTCTGATGGGGACTTTCCCACCGTCCTCTCGCTCACTGGTTCTTCCTCAAGGGTCCCCATGTCCTGATGACCACCACCTGGGGAGCCAAGAAATTGAGAGAAAAAAGGTTACAGTTGGGTGGGTGTCAGAGGAAGTAGCTCTTTCCATCCAGTGTGACCAAAGACCCTCCATGCTTAAATACTACAACAGGCATTGGGGGAATTGCAATGTCTGGTGTCAAGCTAGGGCCGTCTCTCCTGTTCTAGGGTCGAGAGGCTTGTGTCCTTCAGTTTCTGCAAGAAAGCTTCAACTTGGGGTTGTCCATTTCTACCCTATGAGTGCAATGAGTGGCTATACGCTCCTTCAGGTTCCCGGTGAGAAGTCCCTGATCCATTGGCTCAGCTCCTGAAAAGTTTCTCCCTATCCAGACCGCCCCAGGTGTCAGGGCTCTCTCAATGGGATCTTCCCTTCAGTTTCCTCCCTTTGAACCCCTGTGTGAGGATCTCCTGAGGTTCCTCATGTACAAAACGGTTTTCCTGGTGGCAATCACGTTGGCTAGGCGGTTTGGGGAATATCTGTGCCTGTCCTCTGAGGCTCCGTACTTCGTCTGTACTCAGGAGGCACGATTCCTCTATCATCACCCCTCCTCCTTCCCAAGGTGGTCTCCAGTTCCACTGTTCTCCAAAAATAGTCCTGCCTTTCTTTTTTTATTTATATATATTCGCCCAATCTCTTCACCTGGGGATGAGCTGTGGGGCACCTTGGATATCTGTAGGGTGGTCATGCTGTACATGGAAAGGAGCAGGCCTTAAGTATTACAGTAACCTTTTCTCATTACCTTTGCGGGTCCGTCTTTGGGGAAAAGGCAATGGTCCCCATGGTAAGTCGTTGGCTGTGTGACACAATCCACAAACTAGATGGTGGACGGTACCTCTCCGCCTTCGGGGATCCAGGGTCGTTCTACCAAAGGCCTGGCAGCTTTGTGGGCCTAGTGTGTGTGGTTCCATCCAGGACTTGCAGTGCGTCTACCTGGACTGATCCCAACACCCATTATCGACATAACCTCCACCGCAGTGAAGAGGGATGGGGAAGTCTACCACCCTCTTCCCCTCCTACCAAATTCATGACACGGAAGGAGGGCAGGAAGCACCGCAATCACCCATTCTATTTCGGACCGATTCCCAGTGGTCCCATGATTAACAAGTATGTCGAAAGATACCCTCTCAGCCAGCCATACCCCCTCGGCCAGCCATAGCCCCTCGGCCAGCCCTACAGACCAGGAGCAGTACGGATTTACCCGAACGTGGATGAAGAGCCACAGGCCATGATCAAAGACAACTCTATTGACATTTTTGATTAAAGCACCAAGAAGCCATGATGCGGACGTCATCGAGACACCACGACATAGCAGCGTTTGACATGAAGCACGTGTGCTATCTGCACGGGACACAAACATGCACTCTAATACATGAAGAACACAAGCGTACAGTTCTTTAGTTAGAGGACAGACACATATACATACTGTCACTGCTTTTATTATTTTGCCATTAGCCAAAACGCAGCCACGCAGAAACCACAAGTAGTAAGAGATCCTGAGCAAAGCTTGCAGATGCTTACATGCGAATAACCCCATGGAACTGCAGGAGCACCTTTGGGACCTGACAGAACTAAGTGCGTCTAACCTATGGAGAATGTAGTATAGCATGGACACTGTAGACACAGCATTATAATGGTGTAGGAAAATTACAGCAGGCCACAGGCCTCTCAACAAGAGACCAGCAGGCTGGACAGAAATCAAGACGTTTGAGATAGGACCCATGAGGACCCACAGCCAAGGCCTCAAGATACGGATGACATTCCACTCTCCAGACGACAAACGCACCAGCTGCAGTAAATGCGAATAATTCCTCATAATTCAGAGCTGCACAGCTCAAATCCGTGGTCTCTGAACATGTGACACGGCCAAAGCAGACAATGGACAGCGACAAGCGGTGCAAGCCGGTCTCAGGGTACATGACACGAGACCGCAAAAAATATGCCACAATGTGAGACAAGTGCTGCACCAAGTAGGAGAACAGACTCATAGACTAAGGCGGAACACACAAGTTACAATGCAAACAGATAAGTCATTCCCATTACCTTGAAACGGTACACATAGAGCTGAGAATCTTTGCAGGTCCCAGGCCTGGGGATGTCAGCTCTAGCCAATCACAGTTTAGTATCCTAGAGGTGGGTAGCAATGGGAAAGTGCCAATGGTAAGTCCACCACACTGCAACATTGTTATAGATGGTGACTTGGAGATGGACTAGGCCAGCCACCGGCCATGCGAGGGCCAGTAGAATAACATATATAGTGTCCACTATAGGGGGTAAAGTACTCAATACCCAATTGTGGAGCCCGATAGGTTTACTGGATAAGGGCCCAGGTTGTGATGTCACTCTGATGTACTTGTATTGTAAAACCGGCCTGCGAGCCGTGGAAGAGTGAGATGTGCATGACTTCTCCTGTTCCTGTGCTGATCCCTGTTGGGTTTGTCTGTAATAAACCGCAGTTTGAACTTGCCGTTGACGGAGTCCTCCGTTATCCTGGGGAGGGTGTTGGGCCTTCCAAGAGTCTGCAGACTTCCGGTGTCCCTCTAGTATGCCTGGGAGTTCTTACCAACAAGTTGGTAGCAGAGGGGGCGGTTGGCTGCGCCAGCCCGGCACCAGGTCGTCTCCTTCGCTGCCGAACCAGAGAGGTTGCGGGACCCTCGCATATTTCGAGAAGACGGAAAAACACATGCCCATGTACAGGCCACCAGGAGCCTCTTGTGAATCGTCCTACCCAGGCCTGAGCAGCGCCAGCAAACAGAGTTTAAGTATTGACCCAGGCTAATGGCAACTGTGGGTGTGAGGGAGGGTATCGAGTATTGTGCAGTATTGTTTGGTAGTATCGAGTATTGTCAAAGTATTGTCTAGAATCGTCAAATTTAGTAGGAACAGGAGCAGAGGTAGAAGTACTGTGTTTAGGGCACATTCGGTTTTAGAGGTAAAAGGTTCTGGTGAATAACCTAGACTATTGACTCGAGGGCTTGGATGACAGAAAATATGTAAATACAGGTATTCCTGTGGGTTGGGCATTTTAGCTCAGGTCATAGATGACGGTATCCCTGTAAGAGTTAGCAAGGGAGCTGGCCTAGATTGCAGAAGGTGAGTTGACTGGTTAAGTCTCCTGGAGTGAGAGGTTTTACACACTAGACGACGCAGCAGGTGCAGTTTGATCACAAGAGAATATTGGTATACTCCGCCTGGAGCGCAGGAAGACAGCTGTGAGGTTTTTGTGTGGTTTGGCAGTAATGGGCTAGTACAGTGTGCACGCAGTATTTGATCTCCCTTATATTATTGCGTTAGCTTGGTGACATCACCCATAGGGTTGCACATAGGACAAAGAATTTGAGACGGCAAGGAGCTAGTATTGGAAACTTGGGATTGACAGAAGAGGTGAACCAGCGGCGGTGCATGGCAAGCGCATGCGTAAGGTTGTGGGTGTACCTGAGGAGGCAGTGATTGTGAAAGAGAGGCGTTAGGCAGAGCACGCTAGATAAGTCATGGGGCCAGAGAAGCTTGTAGAAACTGAAAAGTACTATTTTTGTACTGTGCCTTTCTCCGTATATAGCAAACTATCGAAGCCCTCGACTTGAGGTCATGTAAAAAGGTACTAAACATCTATCGGGGAAAATGCAGGGGGACACACGCCCCTTCAGCACTTGTGTCAGACATTACCGCCTTATTGAGAGAAAAGCTGTAAATCCAGCATAGAATTGTCCAAAGGTACCGAGGGGATATTTACTAAACCACGGCCACCTTGTGGAGGTTTCTCCAAAGACGCGCAGCAATCACTATTGACACACATACAGGGTACATACAAGGGGAAGAAGCTGACAAAACCACAGCCAAAACTGTGGTGCATGTTTCAGGAGGGCGATACAGCGAGGCGTCAGTGGATGCTGAGCCAACAGAAGGTGAAGGATCCAGAGACTCATCCCTCCGCACCTTCTCATGTCCCTCCGAGTATAGCATCTGATGACACAGGTGATGAGCAAGGTATGTATCCAATGCGAGAGTTAAGGGCAGGCGAGGGGGTACTGAAACCCGACATATGAGCCACCACCATATACTAAGGAGGAGACGCCGAAAGGTGCAGGGCAACCAGCTAGTGACCAGGGGGGCTAGCAGCGAGGTGCAGCAGGACGCGAAGGAAGGGTTTGAGCTCATAGCAACTAATGAATGGATAGCAGCACAGGTACTCTTGAAACTGCAGTGGAAGACAGATGGAGAAGGGGCGACTAAGGCAATGGAGGGCTTGAAGAGGAGCAGCGAAGCCACAGATTGGGCATAAATAATGTATGAAGAGGACAGGAGGGACAAGGACCAGGAGGAGAGATTAGAGCGAGAGGACAGAGAAGAAGAGAGAAGAGAAACTGGGGATATGAGGGATAAGGACTGGGAGGATGGACTACAGCGAGAGGACAGAGGAGGAGAGAAGAGAAACTGTAAAGGGAAGATAGGGAACGAAGGAGGGAGGAAGAGAAGGAACGCATGGACAGGGAACAGGAAGAAAGGATCGAGAATCGAGAAAGATCACAAAGTAAGGAAGAGAATGGAAAGGGAGAAAATGGAGGCGGAGCTGGAAAAGATAGAAAGGCGAAGAGATAGCAAAGCAGGAAAAACATAATTTAGCTGAGAGGGAACAGAGGAAGTTACAGTTGGACAGACTGACAAGGTAACAAGCGCGTAGAGAAGAGGACGAGCAAGAAATAAGAGCGGTAAAGAAACACATAGCACTAGATAGGGGAAAGGATAGACTTGAAGAGGACAGACTGAGATAGCACAAGATCACGGGGCAGGAGCACAACAAAAGGAGGAGGAGGAGCAGGCCTAGGGGCCCGGACAGGAGTCAGCAGGTACGATTTAAGAGACATCTATCTCAGTATGAAACCAAACACCGACTTGGACATCGAGGAGACTTGAATTTTGCAGATTAATTTTGTAGCAACATGGACACAGGGTCTGACAACGAGGGCAAGACAATGGAGACGAGAGGGGGGGCAGATTAATCCCAGTCCGCGGGGACAGAGACAAAGGAGTGTCATGGGAGTTTAAGACACACACACACACACATAGGGAGAAGGAGGGGGCATCTCAGAGGAGCAGGTGCAGCGGGCGGCATATATATATATATATATATATACACACACACACACATACACATATACATACACACACTCAGAGACCTCCCAGGATGAAGGAAGACAGCAATATCTTGTTCAAGGGGACGGTTGTGTAGGACGACAACAGGAGGGTACTCATACTAGAACCAATATGTATGTGCAGGCATTGAGAGCGAGAGAGAGGGCCGACAAATGAGAATGACCAGGAGGACACACGAGGAGGAAGAAGCATTCACACCGATGCCCTTATTAGACAGGGGAGGGGTGCAACCTCAGTGTGTGCCATGGAAGCACACAGACAAGGAGAATGTGAAGTGTAGGTTACCTTTGTTGAGCGCGGGAGATGTGAAGTGGATTTATGGGATGAAGAAGATGAAGGATGGCCATGGGCTAGCAGGAGATGCAAAGGGGCTCTTAGTATTGATCTTAGGAGTTGTAGCTGATGACGTATGGAAAAGGGTGGGTTCCCGGGAGTGATACAAAACACCGCCCATGACGGGTTGCCATTTGCAAACTGCAGGGCAGCAGTATGGCAAGCACTGAGGACACAATAGCCAGACACAACATACATTGGGGTGATTATGCTACGCAAAATGAGGGAGAATGAAGATCCTGTGCAGTACATTCAGGAGATTCAAATGGCTTTGCACCTCGAAACTCGAGAGCCTTGGGACAAAACAGTAGCACTATTCTACCACAGATTAGTGCAGGGCTACCTCTACCGGAGTAGGTTCAGAAGAGTTTAAGGAAATTAGTAGGGATGGAGACAAAAGGATGGCCAGAGATACAGCTCACGATAGTTCATCGTTGTAGGCTGTGGCAAGAGAAGGTTAAGCAAAAAGCAGAGGGCACGAAGGCAGATGAAGCAAAGCTAGTACAGAAAAAGCTATTGAAATATGCAATGGGGGGCAGTCATAACCAGCCCCACCCCACAGGTACAGCAGCAGCCACAACAGTTTGCAACGCTCATGGGAGGAGGGTTTATGGACCGGGTTGGACAGCAGCAAGGGTTCCGAGGAAGGGGGGCCCAACAGAGAGGGCATGGTTTCAGGCCACAGATGCATCACAACCAAGGGGGATTCCCAGGAGGGTTTCAGAGATATGGGCAACAGATGCAGCAGAACCCAGGGGACTTGGAGGGGGTTTCCAAGGTCAATGGGGGGAGCCACCACAGTGTTGGACCTGTGGACAGATAGGACATACATATTTAAAGAGTGTGTCGGTCTAGGGGGATGCAGCAGAATTGGGGAGGACAGGGCCAGCAGCCCTATCAAGGGGACCAGGATGACTACTATGCACAAGATCAACAACCACAAGGACAGATGCAGGGCACCTATCAACAGACACTACAAGCACAAGCCCAAGAACCACAAAAACAAATGCAGGTATCACAGATGCCAGCACCAGTACCACAGTATTTACAAGCACCACAGATTTGAGGGCACACACAGCAATTATTTATTTTATTTATTTATTTAAATTTGTATAGCGCGCAAGCAGCCCAGGGGCATTGAGGCGCTGTTACTTGCATGAGCTTAGTTACAGGCATGGTATCAGTAAGAGGCATATTACAGATAGGAACAAGCAAGGTTATTACAGCTTATGCGGTTGGTCAATACAACTTAAGCAGTGGGTCATATGGTTGGTATTATGCTGCTGCGAGGGACCTTATGAGAAGAGGGTGGTTTTCAGTGCTTTGCGGAAGGCTAGGAGGGAGGGCTCACTGCGGATGGTGGGAGGTAGGGCATTCCAGTGAGTGGGTGCGAGATAGGGGAAGCTGGATCCACCTGCTCTGGATCTTTTTACTAGTGGCACAGAGAGCATGTTGGTGTAGGGTGATCTTGTTGGTCTTGTAGAGGCGACGGAGTGGATTCTTTGTGAGAGGTAATCGGGGGCAGTGAGATGGATGCATTTGTGTGTCAGTGTGAGCGCTTTGAAAATTATGCTCTCCTTTATTGGGAGCCAGTGGGCTAGTTTTCTGGCTTCCGAGATGTGGTCCCTTTTGGCAATACGTTGGGCTGCTCGGAGAGCACTATTCTGGATGACTTGTAGCCTCTCCAAGTTTCTTTTTGAGGTTCTTAGGAAGAGTATGTTGCAGTAGTCTAGCCTGGAGCCGGTGATGGCTCTGGCTATGTTTGTGCAGTTCTCTTTGGAGAGGAAAGGCCTGACTGCGTTGATCAGTTTAGCATGATATGCGGCTGAGGAGGCAATGGCGTTGACTTGTCTGTCCATGGAGAGGTTAGAGTCTAGATGAGTCTGAAACAGGTATTTTGATGGTGTCGATGGTGAAGTGACTGAATTGGGAGTCAAGTTTTTTTAGCGTTTCGGGGGAACCTACCAGTAGGAGTTCTGTCTTGTCAGAGTTGAGGCAGGCTTGGATGGTGTTGTAGAGGTTGTTAAGGGCCATGGAGTCGGTGTCGTAGTTGCCTGTGAGGGTAAGGAGGATCTGGGTATCGTCCGCGTAGTTAGTGTAGGATATACCCATAGCGTTGAGGATGAGGAAGAGCACAGATACAGAATGCTGGCGCACCAACACACGTGGACACAGTGGCGACAGTTCCTGTCAGACAGCTGGGAGGAGTTACCATGATAGGGAACAACCCCTTTACTGGAAACGGGATGTCAATAGGACAGCCCACATACGAAATTGATGTGTCTCATCTTGCGGAGGAACCTCACATAGGGGTGGCGATAGGTGATGAAACCTTTTCCTTTCTTGTTGACACGGGGGCGACTAGATCCTGCATTGGGGAAGGAGCATTTACATGGTCAGGTGATGCCATGAACACAAGGATTCTCTGGGGCTCGGGAAGTGGTTCCTTTTACAAACAATATCTCATTATCTATAAGAGATTACGATCGCTCATTACCTTTGCTTTACTCTCGACAGACACCTGTAAACATTCTGGGACGAGACATTATGAGCAGACTGAACATGACCATCTCATTCACAGACAAGGGCATAGTGTGCTCTGCACCAGGAATACAAATGCTAAATGTAAGGCAGATTGTCCCAAGCATATTGTGGATGCACAGTACTGAAGGAGGTTTGGGGGGTACCAGTGGACGCAGAAATGTTCCAGTACGGAACACACATTGCCATTGCATGGCTTCCAGGGATTGCAGGGAAGATGTGCCGAGTGCCAAACGAGTACCTATTCAGTTACCATTGGACGAGCGAGAAAGAACCAAAGTGCACAAGAGGCAGTGGTTGCGAGAGAGGACTGGACCGCAGTGCATGGGATGGACAACACAGGGCGGGCATGGAGAGCAGTGATCGCAGTAGCAGAGGGATGCAGGCTGACCACAGTGACGAGATGGTGTTTGAAATTAGTATAACCTACTGGTTAGATACACTACAGAGAAGTGCCACAGAGAATGGCACTGGAGGCGCAGCCCTCATTCTGGGAGGAAGACATGGCCAAGGTACCCAACACCCTATGGACCACAAGTCCCTATGACGTGGGCCACATCAAAAGCATAGGGGGAGTGAAGATCAGGCTGAAAACAGGAGCAATTTTACCAAGAGTAAAAGCAGTATACCCCCAACAGAGGAAGCAGACAAGGGGATTTATGAGACAATCACAGCACTGATTGAGAGAGGCATTTGTGTACCGTCAGAATTCTCATGTAACACAAGAGTGTATCCTGTGCGCAAGGCAATGGGAGGGTCATGGCATTTCATACAGGATATAACAACTCTTAACCATATCGTAGAAGCAGAGTATCCTTTAGTTGCAAATCCAGTGACAAACTCGTGCAGCATTCTGGTGGAAGCTGCCCGTTCACAGTCATTGGGCCTCATTAGAAGGTTGGAGGTAACCATGCCGCTTTTAGCGGCATTATTGCCTCCATACCGCAATCCGGGCCCGGGTTCCTCGAATGAGGAATTACCGGGCCATCGCAACCTTGGCGGACCCGGTAATTCCCCGTCCGAGGAACCCGGACCAGGTCCATCCCCATTCCCATTCCAGCCCCCATAGGGCTCAATGGGAATGGGGATGGAGCTAACAACGGGCCCGTTAATGACGGGCCCGTTGTTAGCTCCCTGGTCCCCTCGCGGGACCCAGTAAGGACGCCTGGTTTTTCCAGGCGCCCATTGCGGGTCCCGCGAGGAGACCTCATAATAGGGCGGAACGGGTTTACCGGCACCTTTACCAATGCCGGTAAACCCATTCCGCCAACCTTATAGTGAGGCCCATTGACTTTAAGAAAGCGTTCTTCTCAGTACCACTGCATACGGACTCACAAGACTTGACCAGCTTTATGTATAGAAACATACAATGCTCCCACATGGTTAATGCGAGTCACCATCTATCTTTAACAGAGTGATGCAGATGGACCTGAGCAACATACAGATGGAAAGAACAGTTCTACAGTATGTAGACACTTGTAGAGAGACTTAAGATCAGTGTAGACAGGACTCGGCACACATGCCGATTGTTAGCAGACAAGGGATACAAGATGGACAGGCCAAAGCTACAGTACTCTCAGAAGGAGGTGCTATACATTGGACAGACGATATCCCAAAATAGCCGACAGATCACCCCAGAGAGAGCAGAGACAATATGCAAAACACCGAAGCCCACGACAGTGAGAGAAATGCAAGAGTTCTTAGGACTATGCAACTACTGCAGAGCATGGGTCTTTGACTACAGCACATACACGAGGCCACTACTGTATGCCCTGAAGGAAGCACAGAAGGGAAACAAGACACTGACGTGGACCACTGAGATGACTGAAGCAGTCAATGAACTGAAAGAAGCAATATGCACAGCCACAGTGTTAGGGATCCCAGACTACAAAAAGGAATTATTCTTGTTCTCACACACTGACGGTACAGTGATGATGGTAGCACTGACACAAAGGACAAGCATGGGCCACAAGCCAATAGCTTACTACAGCGGGCAACTTGACCCAGTGATGAGAGGACAATATACATGCAAACAAGCTTTGGCAGCTGCCGCCTTCGCAGTGGAGAAGTCAGCAGCAATAATGATGAGGTGCACCACCACGCTGTACGTGGAGCACACCCTCTTTGCGATACTGCAGAAGCCAAAGAGCACAGTGACTACACAGAGAGAATCAGGGTACAAGGTGATTCTATCAAATGTAGGCTTGAAGATAGTAAGATGCAAGACTGTAAACCCAGCAACATTTTTGGCAGATATCCTCGAGTTAAGAGACTATGCACAGTACTGCACAAAGAACAGAGATGTTCAGTGAGACAAGCAAGGTAGAGGAGGATGCACTTCGGTTCTTCAACAATTGATCAAACTGATGGGGTCAGACATACTGGGACTACAGTGGTAAGACTGAAAGATGCGGGGAAAGTGAAGTGGTTGCAAGTGCGCGACTACCATCCCATTACTCTGCACAAGCAGCAGAACTAGTGGCCCCAATACTAGCACTGGAACATATTGTGGAGAAGGAAGTGACAGTGTACTCCGACTCCACCTACGTAATCTCCACAGTACACTCAGGATTAGCACGTTGTCTCAGGAGATTATTCAGGAGGGCAGACGGAAGCCAAGTACAGCATGCACTTCTGTTGGGCAGATTGATCAATGTAATTGCGTGGCCAACATGGTTAGCAATAGTGAAGTGCCAAGCCCACACAAAAGGGGAAGATCCTATCTCAAGAGGATATGAAGCAGCTGATTTTGAGGCAAAATGTGCAGCGTATTTTGGGGGAACTATGGGAACTGAGAGAGAGAGAGAGAAAATGCACAAGGAAGGACAAGAACAATGGTACTGAAGGAAGGTTACAATATACTACCAGAGACACAGATTATGGAGTTGCGGCGAGCTGCACCCAAGGAGGAGAGGGAGCTATGGGCGAGGAGAGGGTGCTCAATGTCTCCAACAGATGCCTTCTGGCGACAGAGCAACACAGGAAAAGTGGTCATGCCACTAGAATTATGGAAGACAGCATTGGCACAATTGCAATACCCAAAACACACAGGGAAGGAGGTCATTGCTACAGGCATTGGAGAAACATGGTTCTGTCCTAGTTTGACGGAACACGTGGCCAAATTTGTGAGTAATTGCTTCACTTGCCAGCAGGTCATACTCGAGTTGTGAGAGGAGCCATAACGAGGCCAGTGGGCCCATTTCTGCATTTACACGTGGATTATGTCGATGTGACCCAAGTCTGCCAAGGATACTGCTACATGATAGTGCTTGTCATGCCCATTCTCCAGGAGGATTGAGGCAGGTCCCTGTTCACATGCTAACGCCCTTAGAGTGGCTAAGTTCTTGGTTAGGGAAGTCTTGCCGAGATGTGTGTGAGGTCCTGCGGTCTGACAACGGCCCTCACGACAAAATGTTTCAACACATCACAGCACTGTTAGGAATTCATCATAAAAGTTTGCTTGTGCATACCACCCTCAAGCAAATGGAGTGTGTGAACGCCTCAATGAACTCTTAAAGGAATGCATAGCCAAGACACAGCAAAGCACCCAAAAAATTGTTTGCACCGTTTGCCTCTTGCACTGTTTGCATGGTGCAATAAGCCAGGGTCCAACCACCATTTAACGCCCCATGAGGAGGTGACAGGACGATGCATGCATCTTCCCCTGGCTCCTCCCACAAGAGCACGAAAGGACTGTGAGAGTAGTGCAAATGTGTCAGGACAGGAAATGTCTGAATACAATAGCCAGGGCTTTGTTTCTCTTGCCAGATACAGCGAATCAAGGGGGCCCGGAACACAGCGAAGAGATCGACTGCGACAACGCTCCACAAGACTGAACTCAAAAACACTATGAAGTTTGGGGACATTGTTCTCCTGCAAAATGTTATTAGTCACTGGCACGCACTCCGGTTCACCAGCACACACGTGGTCGAACAAGTGGCAGACCGTGCTGTCAAGTTAGTAGGTAAGACGGTCTGGAACCACGTGCAAGATGTCAAGCCCTACAAAGCAGAGGCCTCACCTGGCAACAGAGTCTCTGTGACCGACAGGGCCAACATTCAGCACCTAGGACAGCTACAAGTGTGTTTTGAACTTACACGACTAGGGAGACCAGGACATCCCATAGTCAAACTCTCCCAAGCAGCAGAAGTGGCGACTGGAACACTTGTAGACGTCGATTAAGGATACACTGGGGGTCATTACAAGTATGCCGGTCCGGTAACAACGGTGCCAGTAAGCTACCGTCACCGTTGCTACCAGACTGGCATACTCCGAGTTCTGCTGGCGGGTGCCTTTCCGCCCGCTAGGTCTGACCTGTGCCTCCAGAACATTCATAGCAACTGAAATACCCTTCGCAAGAGCACAATGCCGGATATATCTCTCGATGGTGCAAACTCGAGGAAGATTCCAAGGGAAGACAGCCACGTTGAGGTGGATATCCAAGGGAAAAACATCCCCATATGAATATAATTATATAAAAACATTAGACATGATGAACAATTATTGGCAATTAGATGAAGGGCTACAGTACATAACCGACAGGCCTGAGAAGGGAGAAACGAAGACTATAACCTTGAAGGAACTGCCATGTCTCTGGACAAGAGTAAGGGAGACAGGCGAGCCTGGGTACTGGGAAAGACTGCAGATACTAGTGTATGGCCAAGTGTACACAAACGATGGATGGCAAGATGGAGTGGTGGGAAGTAAAGTACTGACACTAGCATAGGCACCAGTGAACAAGGTGCAGGATGAAAATGACAAATGCCTGAAAGAATGGGAAACAAGTGTAAAGTTACTGACATGGGTGGGAAATTAAGCTGGCCCAAAGCCGATAATACCTCCGAAGACACCAGCACTACGCTATCAGCACAATAGCGAAGTTGAAATTGGCAAGAATGTTGGATGCAAAACAATTGAACACATTGCAGCAACGAAGGCAGGAATGGCAGTGCTGATGGATCACTATTGGGCTTGCAGATCGAAAAGCATACGAGAAGCTGCCACCTGATTGGGTAGGAGATTGCTTGTTGGTACACATCAACATGCGTTTGCTGGTCGTGCCAAGAAAGGATGTGAAGCTCGATGAGTTCTCGAAAATGGACAACAGCAAAAGAAAGAAGAAGAGGTCGGTTCACGTGGCACCAACTGCCAAGACAGAGGAGGCAGGGTAGCAAGCAGGATTGAACAGAGTGAAGAGAGGAGGAAATGTACTTCTCTAGAGCATCAGAAGCATAACTAGACGAGGTTCCAGCAGAACACAGGCTGTTCAGCAGGACACAAATGTTCTTTGCATCAATACCACCTTCGGTGCAGACGTTCACAAACGCCAAATGGTTACAGATCACACGATGGGAGCTGATTGTACCCCCCGTGTTTGTGCAAATTAAGTAGCTTTGGGTTTCTACTTTCTACTGTGAATGGATTCAACGCAATAAAGGAAGAGCTCAGAGCGATAAGGTTGGTGGCGCTCCAGAATAGGTACGTTCTGGACCTCCTCACAGCTATGGGAGGAGGAGTGTGTGCAAAAGTAGGGAGTTCCTATTGCACATTCACACCTGCCAACTACTAAAACACGGGAACCCTATCAGATGCAGTGGCACAATAACACAGATGCATGCCAAGATGGATGAAGTAAAGGGGACAGGAAAGGACCAACGCTGGATAGCTTACACTCTCTCCGCCCTCTTTTCTCTGTTCACTGCAAGTTCAAAGGAGCTAATGGAGAGAGTGCAGCAGTAATCATCCCCTTCACTCATGTGCCAAAAGGCCTGTGTGGGAGTGCTACGCATATTTTATTTTTCAAATAATTGCAAACCAGAAATAATCGGTATAATACTGTGATAATTGTTTTAATGCTTTCAATTCCTTTTCTAAAAATGTAATAGGTTACATAATGCATAATTACAGAATTGCTACGGTAAAACACTGAATTGTCTCCTTGCTTTACAGTCAAGTGGATCTAAATCTCAGTGCTAACTAGATTTCATTTTATTGGGGAAGATGGATCATATTGACAAGTCGACCCTTTTAATGTTCATAACCACGCGGCCACATGCTTTAACAGCAAACCTAGTCCTGTGGCCTGCTGGTTACATACTGCTTTCAACTGGTGCTCAACCCATGAGCCGATTCTATCATGTCATGTTGGTTTATACCCGCTACCCAAAAGTGAGATGGCTGCAAACTACAATATTCTGCCTAGTATGCCCAGTTCTCGGACTGCTATGTTATCCACTCTGCTTAGTCTTTTACATAATTAATACACAAAGCTAACTTGATATTTACTTATAGTAGCAATTAATAGTTTGATCCTGTTTGTACATCTTCAAACCTACTGTAAACTGTAGTTGGCCGCCAGAGCTCACTTTGCTCTATGATTATGATTGCATTATATATTTGCACCTGCAGTAGAGGGAGCTGGCCAAACTGTTTTAAGAGCCTTTACATTTTATCTATTTATGTGGGTCCATTCATGCAGCTGACCTTTTTACAGACACTCATCCAGGGCTCACAAAGTATTTTCCCTTACTTGCATAAGCGCTTTGGCTTAAAGCGCTATATAAATTCAATAAACAAACATAGTCGAGTAGATTTTAAGAAGGGCAAGTACCATTTGCAGAGGATGTCGCAAGCTTTTATTTAAACTTTACTTTGTTTGCAGTAAATGTCAGATAAAAGTTTCACTGTGTATGGCTGGCCTCTGGGTGGCAGCAGCATGCCAAACTAAAGTGGGTCTGTGGTGACCTGCACCATTTTAAAGAAAGAATATGCAAGGCCTGACTTATCTCACTAATGTCTTACTTCGACGGTATACAAAACTGCGTATTGTTGCCCATTTTATATCTTGGGTACAAGTATCTTCTGGTGGCATTAAAAACATTATTACAGAATTGCTAATCAAATGGGTTGGTTGCTAATTAATGTTTTCTTGATTAGCAAATCAATTTTTGAAAACTAATTTATGCCTTTTTGGTTTGGTGAACAGACCCTTGGGATACCCTTATGGCACCCATGGCTGGGGGGGTGCTACAACCCTGTACTCCGAGTGAATCTTTTTGGGCACCTGTGTGTGGCCCACACAGCAGGGTATGGGCTGGTGGCAGCTCCATGCTGAATTTGACAGGTGCTCTGTGTATTTTTTTAAATTTTTTATTGTTGTTTTGGTCACAAAATTAATCAGACCTTTCAACATATTTATAGAAAAAAGCATTAAAAGTAGAAAAAGGATAGAAAACAGATTATTCTCATAAAAGTTGAATTATACATATAACTCCATTTCAATCATATATACATTCATTCAATTAATCTTAAAAGAAAGATTTCAGTCCAGCAATACGAATCACCATAGTATCACTGTCAACTTCTACATTATTGCCATGGACCTTAATTTTTAAATGATTCAAATAATTCACAACTGCATATCTCAGACTTTAAATTCCCATTAAACATTTTCGACCATAGTACTTCAGTACATAACCGTTGATCATCTTCAAACAGAGGTTTAAAATAAAAAATTTGCAACGGCAACAAAATTTGACACTCCATCATAAGATGTTTCAAAGTCTCAAGCATTTGATTACAAAATCGACATGTATTACCATTTTCAGAGCTTTTTCCCCCCATTTATACATTATTTCCTCAGTAGGCCATATGTTTAGTCTTAACCTCATGAAATCCCGACGATGACTCGGATTGGGAGATTGCTGTAGGTATTTTCAACCGGACCGTAAACTTTATGTACAAACGGATTTCGATTAAATTTCTGTATATTCATACATGCTGCTCTTGTCTTTATCCAATCCGATTGCCATAATTTGATTTTAGCCTTGTTTGGGTTTTGTATCAACAAAGATTCAGGTATGTCTGTGCCTTTTAAAAATTTTCTTGCAAATGTTTCGTTAGACGTTAGTAGATAATTGGCTAGAATCAAGAGTAAGCCATTATTGTTTTCTCTCAGAATACATTTTCTATACAATGTACATATCTTCCATTTGTAAATTGCAAATACTGAGATGAGACCCAACTCGTGCCTAATTACCGGCATGGATTCAGACAATGGAAGTAGTAAAGACTTCTTCCAATATTTGATTTTCGTATTTCACCCAATAGGTATAATTTTGAATTTTTTTCGATTCAGAACCATACAGGATAGTTGGAATGTACTTCTGTTTATAATATGCAATTAGTGGTTCAATGGAGAACTTGCAATATTTGGCTCGAATAAGTCTAATTTGGGATAAAGCCGTATTCTGTTTCAAGTGAAGATAATCTTCATATGGCTTATCCAGTTTGCAATTATTCACACATATTCCCAGGTAGATATAGGAGTGAACTACTTGCAAATTGGTATTTTGCAATCTCCACTGATTGCATTTTTGTCTGTTTTTTAAAACAAATTGCAATACTTGTTTTTTTTTTAGATTAATGCTAATGCAATTTTTAAATGGCATACATATCCAGTGCATTCAGCATGTTCCGCAATCCAATTGGAGTTTTGGATATGAGAACCATATCATCTGCATAAAGAAGCCAATTAATTGCTGACCCTTTTAATTTAATTGGATCTGTTATGAGGTTACGAAAGCCAAGGCCAATGTCAAGAATGAAGAAATTAAACAAGGCAGAGGCCAACAAACAATCCTTGTTTAAGACCACGTGTGGTTTCAATCGGGTCTGTTAAATGTCCATCATTACTCAAGCGAATTTGGATAGAAGTATTAAAATGAAATTCCAAAATCCATTTTAGAATGTACCAGGGGCAAGCCAAATCAGTTAGTTTTTTTAATAGGAGTTCCCTCGAGACCAGATCAAACGATACCCTAAAATCAACAAAAGCCATGTATATAGGTTGCTTAGTTTGTCTGCTCTGAGCAATAATCACATTTAGAGCAGTTAAATTGATCGCCGTACCCAGCCCTGGAATAAAACCCGTTTGAAACTGGTCACGATGATTTGATTTGTTAAGCCAATTATTAAATGCATTTAGAATCAAACGTGCAAAGATCTTTCCCGGACAATCCAGGAGGGCGATAGGTGTATAAGATGTTGGGTTGGCACGGTCCCCTTTCTTGAAAATCGGAACAATCACAGATGTTTTCCAAGATTGAGGCAATTTCCCAGATCTCATAATTTCAGAAAAAATGATATATAATATCTCTGCCCATAGAACTGAATCCTGCTTGATTAATGCATTATGAAGCCCATCCGGGCCAGAGGCGCGAGCGATACTTAATTTAGCTATACAATGAATGATGTCATCTAGATCAAAATTAACGATATGATCGGCAACCATACCATTCCAATCAAGGCTCATATCTGGAAAAGGGGTGCGGTAGATGTTATCAAAGTGAATTATCCAATCACGCTCTAAAACGGGATTAATCTGAACAGATGACTGATATTTGCAACATGCAGAATTCAAAAGCGCCCAGATACCCCCTGATGATTTAAAAAGGATCTGTTTCAGCATGGCTTTGCCATCACGCTGATATTGTAAGGCGCGTCGACCCAAAAGCCATCTTTTGTACGTATACTTTAGCTGTTTTATCTGATCATAATTATCACTCAAATTCGTGAGATGCCTAGACAACATCTTTATATTTCGTCTTAAATCACGCTTTTTGTTTTTTACCTCCAAGTCAAAGCAGTGAAGGTGATTAGGGCAACTACCAAGAGCTTTCATACCTCCAGAAGAAAACATTTGCATTGCATGTATAAAGCAAGGTCTGTCTAAGACATTGGCTCCGCCGTGGCTATCACTCAAAACTTGCTTATAACAGAGGAGTTTAGCCCTCGACCATTTTATACGATTACCCACATTATTTACAATTAAGTTGGTTGAGGGATAATTTACAGGTCCCGGTTGAGACAGGGGCCAATGACAGGTCAAAGTTACTTGACTGTGGTCTCTCATTACTGCGGATTTTACATTAAAAGATAAAATCTTTGAGAAATAGTGGCTATTGACATAAATGTAGTCCAACGTAGAATGACAGCCCTCGCTATGCCATGTACATCTAGGGGGAACATCTCCCTGAATCACCCCATTCAACATCACATAATCTCCGTTAGCCATTAGTTTAATCCAGCGATGTTCGTCCATGGTTCTAGAAGACACAGATTCAGACAATAAATATAGATTCAGGTCACCCATAATGAAGGAGTCCACAATAGTTGTGTCCAGTAAAAGCTGGTCCAGTATACCATTGAATTGATCAAAAAAGTCATCTGAGGTTAGATGTTTCTTACCCCAATAAATATTTACAATGGCACAACAAGTTACACCTCTTTTTATTTTTATAATTTGAAAACATGGCGATGGAGATTTATGCCAAACCACATCGAAATGTTTATCCTTGCGGAATGCCATCATTAGGCCTACCATTGGCCTCCCTGTACAAGCTACAATGGCAGGAACTAAGTATATATCGTAAGCATCCCATACTGGTGTAGTACGCAGCCACGTCTCCTGGAGAACTATAATATCATACTGTAGAAGGTCTCTATTTTCGGAGTTAATAAGGTGTTTGAAATCCCTAGTGTTCCAGGAGATGAGGCTGATAGCTACCCGGGATTGTTACGAACTACCACCATAATTATGGTGCATCCAAGCATTGTTGCTGTTTGAACCAACATTTGAAAGAGAGCCATTTTTGTCCCCAAAAATTATAGATTGAGATACACTCGATTTTTCCACCAATTGTTCTGGCTCATGCGCATCTTGACTTAAAATGAAGCCCAGATTGTAAAAAGCAGTACGCACTAGCCATAATGTATTGAGTATCACCCCAGATTGAATATACAACCTCGCCTCAGATAAATCAGATGGGTTAACAAATTCCACTAAGTCAATGTCCGTGGAGGTTAGATCTTCTAAGGCCGTTATTTCGGCACAGATGTTAAGCAAACTAGCACGATTCATATCATATCTGGCAAAGGGGTGACCACGACATTTAATCAACAATCGATGATGCCTTTTATATTGTGCATGGCTCTTGATGGTGGAGGGAAAGGAACTAGGTTCACTGTTTTGTGGTAGGATTGACCTACCTTCAAATTTTTGAAGAGCAGGTCTAGTAGCACTCCTGGATGACAAGGCGTCATTGTTACCACTAGGCAGCCCCGGTCCTTTCAAAAGCGAATTGACTTTCGGATAGGTGGTTTGGAACATCCGACTGACTTCATTGGATGTTTCTTTCTTAGAGACCAACATCAACTGTTTTATTTTTTCGTTCTACTTGTAATTTATGAAGGAGGCACGAATCTCATCACGTAACTCTTGTAGCGTGCAGTCTTTAGATGTCACAGAACCTTCAACTATATGAAGACTCTTAGCACGCAAGTTGCATTGCGATGGCTCAATTGTTTGATCGACTAGGGCCATTTGTACTTGTAGATATTTCATTAGGTTTGAGGCTAGAATACAGTCTGACGACTTTCAAATAGTAACAGATTTAGCTAACGATGTTGAGGCTGCTGTCGCTACTAGGTCATCAAGAGGTTGAATAAACTAAAGATGCCTTATTTTGAGACCGAGATTCATGATTTGAGGACAAACGCCTTTTTTTCTTTGCTGCTGTAAGTAGTCTGGTTGCTTTCTTTGACATTAGACCTCTTGTTCACTTCACTAGAAAGCTGATTTACAGTGATAGGGTCAGGCTGACCTGGAACACTAAAAGAGGCTATTTTAATGTTAGTGAACAGCGGGGCTTAAGTGGTTATCGGATCTTTCTTAGGTGGTTCTTTGGTCATAGAAGAAGCCTCCATCGAACACACTTGTGGAACTACAGCAGCACTGTCATCAACAACAAGGTTAGAACAGGTAAATGATTTGGGCACATCTGTAGCAGGCTGAATGGAGACAACCTTATCAGATAAACAAGTCTGAGTCTCTTGACTAAAAGGTATTAGTCGAGAGTTTAGGTTGTTGATAGAACTTTGTACTGATCTCATGCATGATGTTCGCATGGGATTGCTGAGTAAGTTCAATCTGATTTTTTATTTTGTTGTCCAACATCTCATATAACTTAGCCAAGGAAAGAAGCGTCCTATTCATTGCTGTAAGCGTGTTATTAAGAGCCGGCACTTCAGGAAAGGAAAATCTATTGTTATTAAAAGTCGCCTGGGGGTCCCGAATGAAATATGGATGATTATCCATGGGTGATTGAAATTGTGAGCGCCTAGGTGTAGGTTCTACAGAAGAGAGGGACCTATTAGACATATTGGGCGAAGATTTGTCAAACAGAACGGGCGATTTATACAGCTCTTGCTTATCCTTGTGCTTATGCTGTTGAGCAGAGGGGCCTTCACTAATTGGCAAACTCTGCTCTCTAGTTCCATCATTGAGGTGTATAAGATCACCTGAGTTGGAGTAAATATATTGTACCTCAGCGGCAATATGTTCATGATCACTTGATGAGTTTATGAACTCAATTGCTTCATCATCAATTTCACCCATCAATGCCAATTTGTCGTGGGCCATTCTTAGCAAATGCTGAGCCTGTACTGAACATAAGGGTGGATTTCCAGGCTCTATGCCGTTTAAGCCTGACAGTAAGTCAATCGTGGCTTCAGGTATTTGAGTTATGCATATATCGCCTGATCCGCAAGCTAAAGCAATAGAGGCATCAGCTATTTCTTTATTAAGAGTGTTTGCTGGTATTTTGTTCTGCTCTGGTGAATTCTCCTTCACCCAAGCTTCTTGTGTCTGAGCAGCAACTGACAGAGAGCCCAATAATTTTAAATCAGTCACACTGGTTGTATCCTTAATAGGAACATTTTTCATGTTGGAGCCGTCTACTTTACAAAAGTTGCGAATGTCAACATTTAAAGAAATAGAGCATTGTTTTTTCTTTTCAATATTCTCTTTAACTCTCTTTGCTAAGAATACCTTTCGAGATTCCAAAGGAGAGATATTATATAAATCAGCATTAATTTTTGGCATACCAGCTTTTAAAGACATACTGGATTTAGACATAATATGCAGTACTACTTTATCAAAATGAAGAGAATAAGAGTCAGGTTATCAGTTATCAGATTAGAATGCCACCACTAGAGCGTTGATGAAGTGATGGCACTTTTACCTTTAGTCTTACCTGTGTACATCAATAGCAAGGGGCACGCTAAGAAGATTATTTTGCAGAGCACACCCCACTCCCCGTTAACAGTGAACTTAAATGTACTTCGATGTGCACTGCATACTGAGTAAAAGTACACGATGGGAGGAGGGCCGGGGGCGGGAATTACTCACGCACCAATCACTATGGCTCTACAAAAGGAAAAAGAGAAGGGAGTGTCAGTTTAAACTCACGAGAGTCAAATATGCAAATTTCAATTCAAAGGACTACAGCTACGGAGTAAAACATAACTAAGGCACACGTGGCTGTAATGAAAAAAAAAAATGGCCGTGATGAGGAGGTGGCCGTGATGAGGAGGTAGTCACAGTGAAAGAGTCTCCAGTTCAAAGTTACCTAGGTCAGGCAAACACCGGTGCAGCACTTAATGACGTCCTCATAAGTGTAGCAATCCTCTACTTGTTGCAAGTTCACGGGAAAACACACAGAAGTCCTCGTGCGGCGAAAATGCACAACGTGGTAGAGCAGCTCGAACACACTGTCCCCAGTGAACAGTGTACTTCGATGTGCGCTGCATACTGGGTAAAAGTACACGATGGGAGGAGGGCCAGGGAGCGGGAATTAGTCACGCACCAATCACTATGGCTCTAGGTCAGGCAAACACCGGTGCAGCACTTAATGACGTCCTCCTCCAGTGTAGCAATCCTCTACTTGTTGCAAGTTCACGGGAAAACACACAGAAGTCCTCGTGCAGAGAAAATGCACAACGCAGTAGAGCAGCTCGAACACACTGTCCCTAGTGAACAGTGTACTTAAATGTACTTTGATGTGCTATGTGTATCCTCTATTTTGGGAAACCCAGGCCCTGTCATGCGAGTCAGTTGATCCCTCATAGAAGACAAGATGGCCCCTGTGGCCTCTTGCTTTCTATTGCCCGTTACCTTGTTGTTCTCAAAGTCCTGGGAAGCCCTGACTCTCTCCCTTCCCCCGACTGGCTGTAAGGTGGAAGTTCCATATTTGGTATCGTGGGGAAGTCCAGGCCAGACTGGCTGGAGCCTTCCCAGTGACTGCATGTTGTGGGTACGCCCTTGGGGTGGGACCTGGGTGAATGGAGTGTGTGACCAATATACATTCCCCGTTATGGGTGTCTGGTTTTTAGTATGTGACACAAAGACTAAGGCAGCCCTGCCCGAAACTGGTATGAATGCAGTGTGGAGTGCTGAATGGCAGGGTGCTTGTCCCAATACACATTCCTTGTTGCGAGTGTCTGGAGGAAGGAGAATGGCCTGAATGCACTGTGAGCCTGATTGGCTGCCTGCCTGCATGAATGTCCTTCTGGATGATTGGTTGCCTGAGTGTGACCCAGCAGAATGAATGAGAGACCAAACAGTATATCAGGGGACCTCTCACTGATAGAAATTGTTCAGAAGCTGAAGTCGAAACTGATGCTTAACCTTGAAGCCCGGCCGGACGAGAAGATTTGCTGGTGCATTCCTTCACTAACTGAAAGCTGCTGTGCCTTCAAGAACTCATCCGAGAGAGGACCTGGCTAGAAGACCTCTTCCTGAGCTACGAGGGACCATCGGGCACAAGCTGATCTTTGCCAAAGCTCCCTGGAAAGCAGACCCTCGAATGGCTGCCGGTCGGAGAAAGGGGCCGCCACGGAATCCGAAGTGAAGCGCCCAGACATTGAAGTCCATCACCGCCGACGACCGCCGTCACTGACCGGAGACGCAGTTCTCCTTTGCCTAAGACATTTGATCCAAGGACTCCCTTGCTCATCACCGTCAACTGCTTTCATCCTGCCGGAGAAAGTCAAGGTCATTGATGACCGAGGAGAATCTACTGGTGGGTTTCCCACCACCCAAAGTCCTCAAAGACAGCCGTGGTCGAGTCCCGATCACTGATGCCAGACGCCGACGACCCGATGCCCTTGCTGGGCCAAAGTTCTTCATAGACTCTTTGCGGCAACTATCATCGTCGAGGTATACCGCACGCATTTTCCTCACAGGACGTTCACAAGCTTTTGTCTACGAGCACCACGAGGATCGAAGCTGCTTCCCCGACAACAGCGTTCACCTTTTTCTTCATCAAGTGATCTCAACGACCCGTGGCTCCTGCCTTAAAGCGAGTTCCACAAGAAGGGCCTGTCGGCGACTCATTGAAGAACTCTACGAAACCAGGTACTTTGGGGTTGTGGAACCTTTAGAAGGTATCATGACCATATTAAGCATATATGGACTGAGCTTGTCCAATACGCTTTGTTTGCAGGTTGCCCAGGTGCGGGGATCCTCGCACAGAACCGTCTCATGGTAGTGGGATAGACTGTTCTGCCATTGCTTGAATTATCTTGCATTTTTTCTATTGTCTATCGTTGATTCTTCTTACAATCTGATTCTTATGTCATTTAAACTGTGAGCAGTTGATGCATTTCAAAGGAGTCGATATATAAGAGTGGTACCATGTAGACTTGTATATATTTGCCATTATAGTATTGCCAGAGTACAAAGTGTGTTATTGTGATTGTGTACATAACCTTGAACCTTATCTGTATAAAGACTTTGTAATCACTAACATAGTTTGTGGACATTCCTTTGTGGGTGCTTGGGGACTACACTGCACTTAAGAACCAGCCTGCATCACCTCCTGAGAGCTTAAGCCTTGATTGCTCGCCCACGTTTTAGCAAATAGAGAATCTTGGCTGGGGTGCTCTGTGCCTCGACCGCGACCTCGCTGTATAGGGAGCAGGAGTACAGATACCCCCCTCCAGTCTTAACACAGGCAAATTAAGTTGTACATTGACAAAGAAATTTGCCCGGTAGCACAACACTATAGAGGCATACCGGTGTACTTCCAGAGGAAAGTCGAGAATGAGCGACATAAACTTATAGAACAGGACATCATAGAACCAGCCCTGTGCCCCATCACATGGGTCTCGCCCACTGTTCTGGTTCCGAAGAAGGGCTCTGACGGCATCCGGCTGTGTGACACATGACACATGGCGCCACGTATCACTGATATGATACACTTGTTAAAATGGAGCCATGGTTTTCTCCAAATTGGACTTGCAAAAGGGTTACCACCAGCTGGTACAGAGTCCTGAGAGCCAGAACATCACAACTTTTGTCACACACCTGGAATTATACAGTTATAAAAGGTTGAGCTTCGGCATGTCCTCCGTACCGGAGATCTTTCAGGCGGAGATTCATAATTTGATAAAACACATACCAAACTGTATAAACTACAGTGATGACATTCTGGTGTTCGGGACTGATGTAGGAAAGCACGACGAAACTTTGGCCAGGGTGTGCATGGCACTGGAGGCAGCAATCTTACCCTCAACCAGGAAAATTGCAAGTTCAGGAAAAGCACGTTCCACTGCGGCATTCCAAGAAGGAACCACTGATCATCGTGTAGAAGAAGGCCTCCATTATCACGGCTCAAGGGGACATGGGACAGAGCACCCGAAACTCCCCGCACTTCAGAAGTTTCCCCTAGCCGGTCCCAGGAGGCGGCTAAGTGGAAGAATTGAAATATCCGATGAATACGCATCAGACAACCCTTATCAAGGAGACCAAGAGTTGGACGCTTCTGGTCCAGAGGACAGAGGCGAAAGACCAGAGGCTCAGTGGAAATGACAAGCTCGAGACCACAGAGAGCAACAAGCCTTGACACCTCAGCGAAGAGATGGGCTGATGGACCTCGCCTAAGTTTGTGTAGAACCCCTGTTGGGTAACTGTTTAATTTGGGGGGGATGTCATGTTGACACTCTTGTTCCGGGAAACAAGGGAGGCAAGTGACGAGGGAGGGAGGGGTATTGGCATTACGTGTTGGGATTGCAATAAAGAAAGAGCGCAAGCTGTCGGCTCCGTCTAATTATTGCTGTGCAGCGGCCCTTAGTAAGGCGGGCCATCCCTCACTGGGGATCCACAATAACATACCCTCCAGTTAATTTATAAGTTGACAACCCGGAGCTAGATTTAATAAAACTGGTACCCTGTTTGCTTATGTATGCTTACCGTAGGTCGGCTTCCTTCAGACTGATGCTTGCCTGTGGCTGTTTGCACAGTCTACTTGATTGTGCATTCAGGGCCGGCGCAAGGCGTGTGCAGCTTCACATGGCCATGCACCTGTTAGGGCCCCGCACTGAGGGTGCCGTTGACTCCCTCTTGCAGGCGGTAGCGTGGGCCGTGTGCTCAGAGTGTCTGAACTCAGAGGCGGCACACACTGCAGCCTGCATGATGAAGGGGAAGCTTGCCGGGATATCTTTCAAAAGCGGCTGTTCTCAGATTTGGTTTCTCGGGTGAGGCAACTTGTCACCCGTCAACCTCTGCTGCGACTCTGTAGAGACAAATGCCCTCCCTCGGCCCCATGCCCGCTCCCGTCAGGCAAATAGGCACTGGGGAGGGCCTCATATGCACCGCTGATCACTTTCTTTCTTAAAGCAGAGCGTTTAAATTGGGTGTAATTTACTATTGATGGACTATTTAAGAGACCATTGTTGTGTTAAGAACTGCAAAGGGGCATTTTTATTTGGAAAGCAAATGCAAAGCAGCCGTTAGCTGCCAAATATATGTGCCTTCCTCCAGCACAGTTAAACTTATTGCACAAAACCGTCTTAAGCATTTGACTTATTGCCACATGTTTATATTTACCAAGCCAAAAAGTGTTTAAAGTAGAATGTTAAATGTTCCTCACGTTATATATTAAGCATGCAAGTGAGCCAAGAATATTTTACAAAGGATGTGACGAGAGGTTGTCCTCCTGGACACTGGAGGGGATATTTTCTCTGGTTCTGTGCTGATTTTCAGGGCACAAGTCGATATATGTGAGTGGACAGCGTTCGGCACTTTTTTTGAACGGGTGGATACAACCCTGGTTCTGTGTTTTTGAGGCCAGCATTATTTTTAAAAAAAGTGTGCTTGCTTAAGTGTTCAGCTACTAGGATTTAACACCATGTTGTCATGTTTCCAATGCAGACGCTTAAGTGCAAAAGTGCCATTAAAGCGCATGTCTCATGTTTGGAGTTTGTTTTCTCTGGAATATTTATTATACATTGTTGGCCTTAAAAGGTGGGCACCTTTTAAACTTTGCTTGGGTAGTTACTGGAAATTCTCCTCTCAGATTATGCATTTATATATATTTTGACCATGTTTTCAATGCTGCCGGGTAGTGGTGATTATTTTGTGATGTCAATCCGTGATGTCTCTTCCTGTGTTGTTATCAAATGTAAATTAAGGGGCCCCACAAATCCTAGGGCGCGCTCTGTGCTGTGTACAGCCATCATAAATATCCGTTTACTTTGAGGGTTTTCCCCCCAATGTAAGATCAGGATCCCGTTTTACGATTAGTCCGGCATATGTTCGTCTACATGGTACGGCCCCTTGTATGTGTGTTAATCTAGAGGTAGGCCGAGAATGAAAAAGCAACAGCATGGCGGCTAGCCTGATAATCTGAAGAAAGTAGAAGAAAAAAAAAGAGTGCTCCATAAGAACAAATATTCCTCCGTTTCTTAGGTCGTGCATCGCTATGGGTTAACACCGCTGTGCATAGAATCAACCCAACCTTTACTTGCACGAATCACACTTTCCAAAGTTGCGTTCCAAACCTCGTTGTGGCTAATAGCCCCGCCTCCCACCCTACACGCTGAAACAGATGATTGGTTAACAGAAAGAAGACCGTCCGGATCATCTAAGTGAACTAGTGATTCACGTCACCCACGGAGGAAGGGGGGCCGCGGGTGGGGACGAAACGGGTATCCCAACTTCGCTCTTACCAGTATTCCACCACGATAGTGACCGCTGCCATATCAACGTTGGATCTCGCATCCGTATCACCTGTACACAATATTATAAGTGGGTCAGCTGACTGCAAGAGTTCCTGTATGGTGCGCGCGTGACGTCTGCACGTGTAAGACGTCGATTTCCGGTCAAATTGCCCCTCCCCTTCAGAAAATTACTTACATTAATTTCCTGCTAGTACCATATTGAGTAAGCTTACTTTTGTTTCTGTCCAAACAGTACAGTACTAATGCCAACATGACCCATTCCAATCTGTAGGTGCTTATCCAGTCCTGTTTTTTTTTCTTTGCATTCTGGGACTTGTAGTCTGGGTTTTATAATGGGAAAAGTGGAACGAAAAATCCCAGAATGCAAAGAAAAAAACCAGGACTGGATAAGCAACTACAGATTGGAATGGGTCATGTTGGCAAGTAAGGTCCCATTAATGCCGGTCCCAGGTCTACCAGCGCCTTGTGTGTGATTTTTGGGCGCCCCTGCATTCTAAGAGCACGAGGTGCCCCGCCAGCAATCCGTGGCCTCGCTCCTCTCCGCAGTGCTGCCCTGGCGCCCGCACATCACACACAGAACTGCAATGCTTCCCTGTCCATACCATTTATTTTGTCCACGCAGGTGATACAAAATACAGCACTCTGCTCCCCAGATGATGTGGCTTTTGCTAGAGGATAGAGGCCCATTTTCTGGGACAATTAATTTGTTCCCCAAACACAATTATCACATAGTTTGGGAACATGCAGGGGGCCTTGTCTCCCATGGTTCTGGTGTGAGCGTCTGGGATGTCGTTTTGTGTCGATTGTTAGATAATAGGTGCCGCTTTGGCCTGTGGTTATGGTATAAGATTGGTGGTCATTATGCACTGGTTTTAACGTAAAGAAAACAATTGGGGAGAGGAGGGTCTGCTTTATTTTATGGTGCAAGTGATACTGTGAGCTGCTTATGAAACAATAGATGCATAGTTTTGAATCTATTTGATTTCTGCCCAGCAGAGGAATACACAGTGTAAGACCTGAGCGTGCCAGGCCCACTCAAAATCTGTGAACGCCCACTCATCAGTGCTGTGTAGGCATTTACAGATGTTAATCAGAGCCGGCCTTGGGGGGGGGCGAGCCGGGCAACTGTCCGGGGCGCCACACCCCCCCCAGGTCGCCTTTTGCCCCTGCCACGCCAGCTCGGGGGAGTCTTTCAAGGGCTCCCCGAGCTGGCGTTTTGTGGAACAAGGCGCAGCAGGCGGCCTTTTACTGTAAAAGGTGCCTGCGGCGTGGGTGCATTTAAATGCGCCCCTCCGCCGTGGACACTTTTCACAATAAAAGGCTCCATTAGCCCCCCACCATGCCAGCTCCGGGGAGTCTTTCATGCGCTCCCCCGAGCTGGCGTGTTCATTCAATGACAATGGGGTGCTAACGGCACCTATTTAACCTCCTCGCTGGAGCGAGGAGGTTAAAAAAAAAGGTTGCCCATCCTGGCCCCGCCCCCTTCCGCCCCGCCCCCTGTTAACCAGGGGGGCGCCAGTTCGCCCAGGGCGCTGCTGCCCTTAAGGCCGGCCCTGATGTTAATGTTACTGCTATGGGCCCAACTACATTAGCTTCAGGCCCCACTTGTTAGGCAATCATGGCTACGCCTCTGTAGCCCAGCAAGATAATCACTTGCTTTAGACAAGTCCCGCCTTTTGAAATTTACATTATAGCAGGCTTGAGTTGAGGCAAACAAAAATCACGTGCACTGCTACTGCTAAATGCACGATTTTTACCTCCCCACGGCCACTTTGGACTACTTTGCCCGCATGAATTTGGAAAAGCATACACATTGCCCTTTTATAGGTGTCCCCCCTTCTTATGTCTGTGGCCCCTCCTAAGTTTGATTCCTGGAGATGCCACTGCATGCAATGCAGATGTTCCCACCACCTAGCCGAATGTTATTAGTTGTATTGCCCTCCAAAAGATAAAATACTCCGTCATCCACACTGAAATTGGAACTAGTTTTGACCTGCAGGTTATACTCGCTTCTCTTCATCTGGCGCTCGATCCACTTCGGTATCTTGAGTATGCATACATGCCAACCCTCCTGATTTAGGTGCGACCCCGATTTTTTCATTAAAAAATCATGTTATTTTTTATTGTCTCCTGCCTAAAATAAATATATCCCAAATGCAATACTATGTGAAAAATGCATTCTGCCGTTTTGTGTGATGAAATCTCCCTCTCAGGGGCTCCAGAATGTTCGCACATCTGAGGGCCCGATTCTCAACTGGTGTAAAAGCGTTAACTACCTTTTCAGTACTTAAGACCTATTCTGAAGGTGGCACATTCTTCCGAAGTCGGTAGGAATGCACCACTTTCGGAATACATGTGGCGGTTGCTAGGATGGGTTGGAAACCAAACTAGCAACCGCCAAATTTGTTACCTGCCTCTTTAGACTGGTATTCTTGTGGCACTCCTCCAGTTTTATACGTGCGCTAATGTGGCGCCCGTATACAGTACCATTTTGGTGCCGTTATTCTGGAGGAGAGCCACAAGAAGCCTTGTTGCAGGGCAGAGTGTATAGGAGCACTTTCATATACACCAAAGTAAGCAGCTTCAATGTTGCAGGATACAACGTTGAAGCTGCTTACTTTGGTGTATATGAAAGTCTTCATATACACCACATGGCTTTGCTGTGCTTGTCCCCGCCAGGGTTGGACTGACGGAGACAAGCACAGCAGTGGCCCAATCACTCTCAACTTGCGGGCAGATGTAATAGCCACCCGAAACACTGACTTCCAAGACATGAATTGTATGTTTACTGACTCCACTGGTTCAAAAGGCAAGTCCTGCAAAGCACGCAACACCAGGGAGACAGTCAATAGGACACAGCCTGACCTATATCCCAGCCTTCTTGTTAAAATTGCAAAATCATTGTCACAGAGCAATCCACAGCCTGCACAGACATCTTGGCACACCACAGCACAACGTTTTGACATTACTGACCATGCACCTTTAGTGCAACAGGCCTCTTGGATTTTTGTACTTCCAGCACCAGTTGCTGAATCAGACCCTGCCTCTGCAACTCCTGCCTATCAATTTCTAAACCCCCAACATGTGATGCAGGAGGCAGGAATCCACAGAATCTTCCTGAGAGGGCATGGGGAAGAGGGCAGAAACTAACCCAGAGCCACTGCCAGGTTTAGCAGAACAGGATACCAGGAGTGTCTCGACCATACTGGCGGCACCACATTCACCTTCAACCCAGGGTCCTGTTTCTTGACCAATAGTCTGGGTAGAGGTGAGGTAGAGAAGGAATCCACCCTCCCCCGGCCAGGACGGACACAGTCCTGGCATACACTCCCCAAGCCCCCTGACAAGGGAACCGGGCCAGCTAAACATCCTGAGGAGAGGCACAAAATAACCAGTACAGGCAAACCAAACCTCCTGCAAATCAGGCGAAACGCATACACTCCCCAAGCCCCCAGACAAGGGAACCGGGCCAGCTAAACATCCTGAGGAGAGGCACAAAATAACCAGTACAGCCAAACCAAACCTCCTGCAAATCAGGCGAAAGACCGTCCGGCACACCATCCAACAGGAGGAAGGGAACACCCTGCTTAAACTGTCAGCCTGGACGTTGTCCACCCCCTGAGGTGAATCGCCCATAGAGATAGCAGGTTGTGCTCTGCCCAACAGCCCAACTTGAATGCCAGCAACTCCAACTGTAGAGACTGAGTCCCTCCTTGACGGTTCACATAGACCATTGCCGACACCTGGATGGAGCAAGAGAACACTTGAAGAGTCTTAGAAATCACCCCCAGCTCCCGCCAGTTGGAGGAAACAAGCAACCTGTACGACTGTCCTATGCCTCTGTGCGCTATGGTACACCAAAATCGCCCCCTGGTCGACTGATGCCACTGTCATCAGTGGTAATTATGTTCTGCAAGGGTTGACACAGTGGAAATCCGTGCAGAAGATTGTCTCTTTCAAACCACCACTGAAGCTGGGCCCTCATCTCCAAAGTGAGGACAAACCTGGCCCTGTGAGCCTGAGCGTCCATCCTCCAGCAGCGGTGCAATTGAGACACCAACAGGCGCATGCAAAGTCTTGCCCACTGAATCATAAACGTACAGGCTGACGTATGTCCCTGCACCCTGAGCACTTCCCTGACAGCAGCCCAATCCCAGGATAACAGGCCCCCAAGAGACGCTGGAGGCTGTCTGCTTGATCCAACGGCAGTAACACCCAACCCTGTGCCATCCATAACCAGGCCTCAATATACTGAAGGTCCTGGGATGGCTCTTGGTGAGACTGCTATAGGTTTTCCAGAATCCCCAGCTCCTGCAGCAGCCTGCATGTGATGTCCAAGTGCTCCAACAAGAGGTCCGTGGAGGAAGCTTTAATCAGCTAATCGTCTAAGTACAGAAAAACCTACACTCCCCTGGTGTGAAGCTGTGCCGCCACTGGATCCATCACCTTTGTAAATACCCAGGGAGCAGCCTTGAGGCTAAACTGAAGAGTGCTGAACTTGAAATGCCTCCTACTGAACAGAAACCTCAATCTATCAACCCCAGATTTAAAAAAAGGTTACTGGCAAGTCCCTGTATATGGGCCAGATAAGGGAAAAACTGCGTTCTCAACACCCGTAGGGTTTTTCCAGTTTAAAAGTCCTCCCTTTTGGTCTGCACGGTGCACCAGCTACGTTCCAACATCCTACAACCCTATTCAGACATTTGCGGGGCTTACATTGACGATATGATCATTTATAGTAAGACCTTGGAGGACCATCTTTTCCATCTTTATACCATTATTAAAGTCCTTAGGAATGCTGGTCTAACTGCAAATCCAGCTAAATGCAGACTAGCCCAATCCACCATAAAATATTTTGGCTTCTTTGTGGGGAATGGAACTATACAACCCCCACATGAAAAAGTAAAAGCTTTCTTGGATACTCCAACTCCCAAGTCCAAAAAAGACCTTGGGTTAGTAGGTTATTACCGTATGTTTATCCCCAACTATTCAGATAAAACGGCACGGTTTACAGATAAACCTAAAAATGCGGAACCCCAGAAACTTCAGTGGAGCGAGG